>NW_028288923.1:329722-659444 GCF_059628265.1 Tinamus guttatus
GAAGAGGCTGTTAGCATTACTGCATACCCTCTAGGGTTCTGTGTGCATATCCTACTTGTTTTTATAAATTTAAATGCAATTTTTAGATCTGCCTTTACGCAATATGTAGTATTACAGGGGCATCATCTCTGATTTTGACTAGTACTGCTATGTAGGCTGTATTCTGACTTCACTAGCAATGGGTTACACCTTGAACATTTCTACACAAAGGCCGATCTCTTCAGCTGTGCCTAAATGGAGCGGCCTGATCGGAGCTGGTCCCTTCTGTAGCTCCTGTGTTAGAAAGAAATTGAGCAACTGTCTTGTTCCTGTTATGCAAAGTGAGGCCTCTAGATTTCAAGGCTACTTGTCCAGATGGGCAAAACTTGGTGCTGAATAAGTTGTAATAGCAGAATAAAGAGAAAAGAGCGATTGCGTATTAAAAACTGAAGCAATGGATGGTAATTAAGTTACTCAATGAAATGTTTGTTTAAAAAGTAGTGTTTATTTTTAGACCAAGACATTCTGATGTCAGGAAGAAGTCTGTGTGGCAGAGTAATTTTTATAATTGCATATAGGGACTTTCAAAATCAGATGCAACAAAGCTCCATGAGAAACTATACTTCAAATTCTCAGCTTGCTAGTATCTTGTTAACTCAGTAGAATTCCAGTTGTTTTGTATTAAGAAGACTAAGCAGCTTCATAATACAGAGTAGCTGAGGCATAGAAAATTTAAGTAACGAAGAACACAAACAGTTGTACTAAGTTTGAGAACTCCTGCACCCCTGTGAAGTGTGAAGTACAGGAAAGTCTCATGTTAGCTGCTTGTGTAGCCGGAATGGGGCAGGTTACCTACCGTCTGACTTGCGCCCTTCAGCGGGACTGGATGTGCCTTGTTTGAGAAACGTAACCAGGTCGTTGAAGGTTATGTAGAAATCAATGGCATACACTATTGTGGCAATAAATCCAAACACCTAAAATAACAAAATAATACTATCATCTTCAAGAGCAATTCATGTCAGCCATCAGTGACAAACCAGTATAAGCTTAACTGAAACAAGAAAAATTGTTGGAGAAAACTTGGGCCTGATTTTGGACTGTGCCCTTCCAGAAAGGAGATGGAAAAAGAAGGGCTAAGCCCTGTGAGCCATTGACATCTATGGAACTATAGATAGCCCAGGAGCCCAGCTGCTGCAGTTGCCCTAACAGATGTTTCTGTAGCCCTTCCTGGGGCTAATGTGGCACGTTATGACCCGTGTCACTGCCCTGGCCTGGAGCTACAGGAGACCCCATTTGTGTGTCTCCAACGCGCTGCTTCGCGTGGCGGCGTCGCCCGTGTTTCTCTAGAAATGTCCCAGCCTTTTAGGGCTTGGGTCTTGTTTCCCCACTAGATTGCAAGGGTACGTGTCTATTGCAGAACAAAATGGTTTGAGATACACTGTTTCTGGAGTGACCTATTTGGTGTCAAAGAACAAGTAATCTAGCAAAAATAGGCAATTTTCAGTCAAATAAACTAAGTGCTGCATGTTATGTGCCATCTCTGAACACAGTAACACAATTTTTGTGTTGAACACAAGATCTTTGTATTAAATTATGTGTGACTTTGAATTCCTTGGTAAAGGCTGCTGGCTACCAGTACTGGATAATTTTCCCATCTATTTTTAAAAAGTATTATGGAAATTTTGTTTATATTGCATATATTATTCATGCTTAGAGTCAAGTTGCGGATAGTGAGGCAGTATCTTATTTCTGAACACTAAATGCTAATGATTAAGGCTCTCTCCTGGATGGTCTCTATACTGGAGACACTCTATTTAAGAGTAAAATTATGGTGTTTTTGTTTCAACTTATCTTGGTAAAAGTGTAAAGGCACAAGACTAAAATGGCTTAAAATATTTTAATTTACACTGTACAGAGTAGTTAGACTTGGTTCTTTTTTTATTTAGTTATTTTTTATTTAAGATTCTTGGTGTTCTTTTCAAGAATAGATAAATGGATATGGAGGATGAGAACTGATGATCATTGATATAAAATCCTTTTTTCTAAAATGGACCATTTGTTCTTCTTTAGGCAAATCTCAATCTAATTTTCAATTAGTAAATTGAAGAAACTTATGTCTGTGTGCAAAATACAAAGGCAGAAAGCTCATGTCTACTTACTCCAGCTGCTTTAGAGGCTCCATCAGAATATTTTGAGACAGCAGCAATTGAGATGGCAAAGTAAATAATAGCAGCAGTGACGCACCGCAAGAAATCCTGTAAAATGAGAGATGCCGCTTTGTCAGATTAGCCACATTATTCCAGCATACAAACTCCTCCAAAAATAATTTTACCAATGATGATTAAAAAGCTTTGATGTTATCTCATTGGACTTGCCCGATGTTGGGCTGTAACTACTGTCTGATATTTTGTAGTGAGTGAAATTGTTCATCTGGGAAATATTTATAAATGAGAGATGACTGGAGTCTTGGCATTGGCTTCTGCGCTTATAGACGTTGGTATAAATCCTACTTTTATCATGCTTGTGTCAGGCAGACCTCTCTTCAGACTGGGAAAGGACATCTTTCTGTTCTGTTTCCTGTAGAATACAGTAAGGACTAATGAAATGTCTTAGAAAGTTTCATCTTTAAACAGAACTCCTTTGGTACAAAGTGCTCTTGGAAGAGTGTGCCCCTTTTTCTGGAGAGAGGGCAACACTGAAATGTGCAAAGTGTGGGCTTGTTTTGGCACTTTCTCTTAAAAAATTAGCACTCTCTGTAGGGACTAATCATTTAGGAACTGAGCATTTTGTTCAGTGTAACACACTAGGCAGAGAGGATAGTTTTGTGGCTGGCACTTTGGTTGTTGCCAGGAGGTGCCCGTTGCTGCCGTAGCCGCGCGCCGCTCGGGCTGAGGCTGCGGCTCCCCGGGCGGGCCGGGCCCTGCAGGGCTGCAGGGGTGGCCGGAGCAGCAGAGCGAGCGCTGGCCGTGCAGTGGCTCTCAGGGCAGGTTACCCTGTGAGCTGGCAGGATCGTGTCTTGGCTTCTGCTCACAGTTAATTTTTGGCCTTCCCAGAACAGATGGATCAATAAGATACTGTCCTAAAACACGAGTCCTACAAGAAACTTCATTCCTCTGAAGTCACAACAAGGTCAGTTACCTATATTTTGAGGCTGGAGTATCTGGATATAATAAACATTAAAGTGTTTGTGTGTGCGTGTGGTAGTTGAGGAATCAGATACATGTTTACACTAGGAAATCAATGTAACTGAGATTACCAGTTGCAAATCACACAAACTCTGTGGCTGCTATTGTTTCAGTCCACAATAGGCTTCTCCCATTTTGTTTTCCTACGCGAAGGGCTGTAATTCAAGTCTCATTATGACAAGCTATTGCTGCACATCCAAATGAACTGGATTGGCATTTTCGAAATAATCTGTACTGCTAGGTAAGAGCTGCCTTCCTAATCTAACTTTGAAGCAACAGAGACATCCAGTGGCCAGTTCGGAGCAGTCGCCTGCAACGCAAAACCTGCCGGTTTCCTCAGGAATAGCCAGTGATCTGTGTGTGAAGGAGCCGGCCACAGCTCCAGGGCTTGCCTGCGTAACAACCCCGAGCCATTTGTTTCCACATCCCCGTGACTCTGGAGCTGCACTTCCCATTTGGGAATTCCAAAGCATTTTAGTAAAGTATACGCATTACTTTATAGCATGCCTCGGTTTCCCCCTTTTGTAAGGGCTGCACTACAAAAACACTCCAGCACTGTTAAGACTTCAGGTTAGGCTGATGCTGCTGGCTTTGGAAGACTCAGCCCTAAGCCGTTTGTCCGGAATAATGCACAAGTTCTGTGCTCTAATAACAATGTGCTTTCTGTCAACACCTAGAAAACTAGAGACTGTAGCACAACGTGATTTAAATGACTGACTGCACTATTTTTATCAACAGATAATATAGTTTCAAATCTTGTATAGTCCCTTTACTCATATTACCTCATACTGTACAGTTAAATTTCTTTTTGCAATTCATATTTCACTTACCGACAAAGGCCAGTAGAGTCCTTTAAACTTCTCATTAAGCTTAGAGGCATAGGCAAAGAAAAGGAACAGTGCCAGCAGAAATTCCAAAAGCGGTGCCATCATGAAAGAGGCAGCTGAGGACGCAATGTAGCAGATAAAGATGATAAACGACAGCACCTAAAGCACAAGGGAAAACACTAGTTATTTGCATGGAATAGCAAAGCCTCAGGCAGCTCTGGGCAGCTTGGAAGCCTTATTATCCTTGCATGTGTCTGTGCTGCTAGGGTGGTGAATCTTGTTTCCTCCTTTTTCTTCTGGGGCCAAATGAATTCTCTTGCTTAGCACAGTATGAATTTAAACAGTCTATTTACTTCAATGCATTGAGACTGCCTTTGCAGAGAGCTTCTGTGGGGTTACACCTCTCCGAGGCAATGATTTGCCCCGGCTTGTAGACCACTCTGACCACCCAATTCTGCACATGGAGCCGGGTGTCCCCAGCAGGTGTGCGGGGCTGCGAGCTGTCTAACACGGCAGCTGCCGACCGCAAGCCAAGTCATTGCTCAGATAGCCCGAAGAACCTCCCTATTCATCTTGGAGTTTAAAGGAAAAAAAAATCTACCACTTATGGATAGAAAAGTCTTAGAGCTAATTAATCTCTGTTTTCTGTCTTTGTTTTTAGCCTTCCAATGTAGACTGCCTTGTTTTAGTAATATTTAAGTGTTTTGCAGCGTAATAATGTAGATAACATGCAGTAGATTCTTTATCTCTATGCTGTTTTGTAATCTCTTCAGCTGGCTTAACCCCAGCCCGGGACACTCAAGGCTGCTCTCAGACAGGTAAGGTCTGACCTGGCTCTTTTTGAGTACGGTAGGGGAAAGGAAGGTCAAGAGACAAATTTCACATATGTAGTTTGTGATCGCTTTGATCTCTGTGCTGGCTGACGGGTAACACAAGTGCTGCCTTTGAAAAGAGAGCAAGATTTCCTATTGGTAACGCTGACAGTCCAGCTTGTATCCAGCTCCAAATCTGGACTTTGGACAAAAATTAGTTAATTACAAATATATTTTAAATGTCACTTAACTCCTTGCGGTTCTCAGGTCATAGAGAGATGGGCTAAGTAATACTAATTACATCAGCAACTTTCTGTGCCAAGGTATCTGAATATGTAGGAAAACTGGTAAGACCTTTTTTCTAGCAACAGCTGCGGCTCTGGCCTAGCTAGGCCAGATGTTAAGGCAAGGTTCTACCAAGGCTGTGTGGGGTTTTGTTGTTGTTGTTGAGATTTCCCTCTTCCCTTCTTTGTTTGCAGCTGGTCCTTTTAAGCAGCAGTTCCTCTCACGCCGGTATTTCTGCACTCGTGAAACAGAGGCAATAGGTTGGATATTAACTGTGAGCACTGCTGCCGCCTCCAGCCGCAAAGACACTCGTCGGGCTGCGTTGGCGTTTGCAGCTGCCGGTTCCTGCCCGCTTCCTCCCCGCGTGCCCTGGGCCCGCTGCGCTGGTGGCCGTGAGCACAAAGCGCTGCCCGGAGCCCGTGCGGGGCCGCTCGGCTGCGGCTGCTCCGGGCGCAGCAGCGCTTCTGCTTGCCTTCAAAATATGTCTGGCCTTTTAATTGCAATGCTACCAACTGGAACATTTGATGTCATTTCAAAAACTGGTATTTAAGATATACCCTTCATCGATGGCACAAAAATTGATGCTCCCTTTTGTACTTGCAGATATAATGAACACTATTTATTTACTTTTCCTGATCTTAACTCTTCGAGGTAAACATCTAAGGACTGAAATGTTGTTCTAAATTAACTTGAAGCAACCTTGAGATTCTAGCTTGATCTTACAGCTTAAAGGCTATTAAGTGATGTGCTGCCAAACTTGTTTCACACCTTCCTCAGTAGTTGAGCTTATAAAACTGTGTTCAGAGAAAGGTCAACCAGCTGCGTCTTGTCATTTTTCCTTTCTCTAACAGTTCTCTCTGTCTATGCTAAGAAGAGTAAGAGGCTCAGCCCAGTTACTAATTCAGTTCTAGCACTTTCAGATTCAAACTTCTGCTTTGGGTGGGGGGAGAGCAGGAGGAGGACAAAAAAAAATCACACACACACACACACAAAGTGTTTTATCAGTTTTGTTAATTTGTATTTAAACTGTGCCTCCTCTGCCCCCAGGGATTACATCCTCATCACCAACAGCAGGAGCCTGAACAGAAAGTTCTAGTGCACAGAGCAGGATCTCATCATAGTCAGGAAAGGGTAAGATTAGAGAGAAAAAAAAAATCTGCTGAGAAGAGCCCTGGCTTTTCACTGAGCATCTTTTTTTTATCACCATTGGGAATGTGCCTACTTTTTCAAATAAGTAGTGTATTTTGAAATAGTTTTATCCCAAATAATAATTACTTAATCTTGTATTCCCAGGCTTATTAAATTGTTAATAGTAATAATTCTGAAAGCCAGGCATCACTGTGTAAGTGGGTCAATCCATTCCAGGTATAAAATACCATTCGTTAGAACGGCTTGAAACCAACGTGCTCCATAAGGGAGGTCTGCAGCAGTGCTGAGCTCAGGGGCAGAGCACGAGGCCTTTGTGAGCCCAAACACCCCTGCGATGCCGGGAAAGCCGGGCACCTCGCGTGCTCCTGCCTGCGGGAAAGAGCAACGTGCTGAAATATCTTAACAAGAGGCCAGGGCTGATCTTGGACAAGTGTCTGCTGCTGTTTATTGGCAGAGGAGGAGTAAATCGTTTAGAGGTCTCTGCTGTTCAGTTATGTCCTCCATCGTGTTTGTCGTAGAGGTGAAGTTCTCCTTGCCCACAGAACCAGCTGCAGGCCGTTCCCCCAGTACAGACCTGGTGGAGGGCACTGGGCTCGCGCTTCTTCAAAGGAGGCTTTACACAAAGCAGCTCAAGTTTCAGCTATGAAGCTCCCTTCAGAGAAGACTGAAAAGAAAGGAAAAGACAGGCAAAGAGAAAGAAAACAGGAACAACGATTTCTACATTGGTTATGTCGCCACACATTGCACATGTTGAAAGACAGCCGTGTTTATTTGTACGGTATTTCTATGAGAAAATCTGTAGTGCCATTGCATAGTGGCTTCAGGGATGGGGAATAAGGAGACGTCAATTAAAATAATCACCAGGACAGTCATGGGGGCTTGACTGAAATGGCTGGGATGAGAGGCTGAATGCACAAATGGGATCTTCTGGTGGCAGGTCTGAGTGTGGCTGTTAAATGGTTCCAACATAGGGCAGGAGAACTGAAAAATAAATCTCTTGGAAGGGAGAACACAGCATGAATCCTATACTGACCTTCAAGATGGTAACTTGACTATTTGGGAAAAATCAGTAGCTTAAGACAGGAGTGTTTTAAAATGTATGGAAGAAATAATGGATGTAGGGAGGAGAATGAAAAGGGAAAAGAAACTAAGGAGAAAAATATTAACCTGACACAGAAAGAGGGACAATTAAAAAGGAATGATCAAGACAGGAGGAATAAATAGGATCAGGAGCAACAAAGCATATACGTCTATTTGATGTTACAGTTTCCTTGTACCAGCCTAGATGGAATAAAAAATTAGTAATGTAGGAAGATCAAAAGGAAAAGGGGCAGGGGAAAAATCCTTCCTTCTCTGAATAAAATTTGAGATCATAATGAGCTTCTAGCAATGATTAGCTTCATCACCAGTTTAACTTGTTCTGAATGAAGTATTGAAATTCCCAGAATTAGTAGCCCATGGAGCAAAAATTATATCTGAATATTGTGAGTAAATACATTTCCCCTTTTTAATAAAAAATATGTGTAATGTTATTGGGGGGGGAAAAAAAAAAAAAAAAAGTGTTTCAGCAACCTCATTCCGTACCAGTGCAGAGAGCTCGCAGGGCCTGGCAGCCCAGCTCCTCTTTTGGCTGTCTGACTCCCTTGGGATGGGCTGGTGCAGAGCTGCAGGGAGCCTCTGCTCTGTGAAGAGGGTCAGGTCTTTCCCTCCGGCCCTGTGCTAGGCCAGGTAGGTTTTACTGGTGCGTTACACATAGTGTAAGAATTCAGCCTCCTTGTCTGCGTGCTGCCAGGACTGAAGGTTTCTGTTGTCAAAGAAAGCCCAGATTATCTCCTGTTGTTTATCAGCACATTGAGCAGTGGGAATAGGAAAGGGAATAGGAAAGGGTGAACGTGGCAATTGTCTTAATTTACAAGGTTTGAGTTAGTCTGTTTAGCTGTTTGTGACAGCTAAACTGACAATTTGCCAGCTGCTTCTATTGAACAAAAATCATGGCTTTTATAGAGCTGCTTCCACCAAGTACCTCACCCTGGGTTGTGGGCACTGGCTGAGGCTGACTTTCGTTCCCTTTTTGCCACAGAAAGAGAAGTAGTATAACCCTCCACCCTGGGTAAGATATTTGTGTGTTGCTGCTTTCCTCTGCTGATAACTTTTTTTTTTACTGTATAAGCAGTTTTCCTTTTGAGTGTTGAAAGAATGGCTAGACAGTTTCTGTAGCTGAGCAGGGAATCTCTAACCTACCTACAGACATGTTGGTATTTGCATGACCTACAAGACTCATAACTAAAGCATATTTCTTGTGACTTGTCAAGCTGCTGAATAATAATATGATATTCATCAGCAATACTGAGAACCCCATTATGACTATGAGTAAAATACAGTATTCAAGACTTGTATCCCATTAATGTAACTTGCATATGCTTATGCAAAACCCCTCCCAACATTTGTACTATGTTAAAGCACAAGAAGCAAACACTCAGGAAATACAAAGCTGAACTACAGAATTAAACTATGCTATCCTGGATTCATCTTCAGTCATTTGGCATTCTCTTTAATTGTTTGTGGACTGGATTTATTGAGGCATCTGTGTTGTCCTCAACAGTTTCTTCTGGTAAAGCTGACACAGGCAGAGGGGAACTGCTGCCAGGAACTGCCACGCGACGCGTGCGGGCCGGCCTGCGAGGCGCGCTCGGAGAGCTCGCGCTGCAGCTCCCACTCATGGGGCGTTAGAGCGGCTGTTAGCCAAACCCTCAGTAGCCCCGAGTGGCCTTACAAAGAATAAACCCCTGTGTTGTCAAGACAGAGCAGTTTTTTATTACCCCAAGGAAGTATAATCAGTGCTTCTCTATGACAACAAAAGGGAGAGTCTGATCCCATGACCAAACCAGTGCTCCTCAAATACGTCATCTCTCATGCATGTTGAAAAGCCAGGCTGCCTCAAAATCGTAATTTGCTGGCTGTAAGGTTGTATAAGAAACAAGAATTTATGCAAAAAGCGCAAAGTTAGTTTCACTTTACTGTCTTCTAAGGGGAAGCTTTTTTTCTTTCTTTTTTTTGCCAACAACAGCTGTTTTGTAAATAATAGGGTGGAAGAGGGGTGGATTTACCTGGAATTTAAAAGAATTCCCAGTGGAGCTAATAAACTACAAGATCTATAACCATGGAGCTTAAGGCTTTTGTTCCCAGTCACGGGATTCATCCTCGCTTCCTGAATACCCAGATGCTCTTTCAAAGCCAGTCTCTCCTTTCCTGGCTGTTTCACCTCTGCTACCCCAGGCCAGCGCTTGGGCTACAACCTCGCAGGGGTGTCCAGGGAGGAGGCCCGTTCAGCCGCTTGTCTGTTACCTCCTTGTCCATAGGTTATAGTGTATGGCAGCCATGGACCAGGTGTACTGCCTCCTGGCCACTATTGCCTGTCCTTTCTGTTCCCTGAATTTGTTTTCTACCCTGAGCTAACACACAGACGCCAGACACACATTAAAAGCCTAACTAGTGCCCCACATTCCTGACCATGGGGTTGGGCTGCCTTGCTATTTTGCCTGTGCCCTGACTCCTAAACAGTTGACACACCAGCTAAAACTGCAGAGATCTTACTGCTTGTATTTCTCACTGTTTCTACTACAAATGATGCCACAGAAACTCTAACTTCAATCCATTAACTCCCCTGCAACACAACCCTGGCTGCCGGATGCCCTCTAACGAGGTGGGTGGCTTTTCTGTCTCCTGGCAGGCGCTGCCGCCTGTCAGACCCCGGGAGGCCCTCAAGCGCGGCACCGACGAGCGAGCGGCCGCAGTCACGGCCCGCACGGACCCGCGAGCCCGACCCACGGGCAGCCCCGGCGCGCGGGAGGGAGAGCGCGCGGCTGCCGCTGCCGCGGGAGCCCCGTGCCCGCGCCCCGGCTGCTGCCAAGGCAGCGGCAGCTGCTGGGAGCGCGGGGCAGGGCGGGCGGCGTGCGGGGCTCCCGCTAACGGGGGTTCTGGGGCTCGCTGCTCGGTCGCCCCGTGCCTGGCGCGGAGGGCGCCGAGGCGGGTGCCCAGGGCCGGCTGGACGCTGCGCGTGGGGGAAGGCTCGTCCCGCGCTCTGGACGGCCGGGGGGAGGGACGTGTCTCCGGCAGCGGCAGCCTGACGCCCGCAGCCCCCCGCGGCCCGGCCCGCAGCCCCGCCGGGCGGCCCGGCCTTACCGACTCGGCGAGCAGGAGCTGCCCCTTGCGGGAGCGCAGCAGGTCGCGGGGCGGCAGGAGCGCGCGGAGCCCGGGCGCGGGGGCGCCGTCGGCCTCGGGCTGCTCCATGGCCCCGGCTCGCGAGCAGCGCCTCCAGCCCGCGCGCCGCGCCTTTTTTTTTTTTTTTTTTTTTTTTTTTTTTGTTTCCTCCCTTGAAGGAGGGAAGCGGAAATCCTGACACTGCGGAAACGTGAAAAAAAAAAAACCGTAGCAGCATCCCCAAAGCCGGGGCGGCCCCGCGCCACAGGCGCCCCGCAACGGGCGGTAACGGGCGGTAACGGCCGCCGCGCCACGCCCGCGCCTCAGGGTGCCGCGCGCAGCGCCGGCCCCGCAGCCCCGAGGACGCGGGCACGAGAAGGCGCCGGCCCCGAGCGGCGCGGCCCGGCTCTGCAGAGCGGGAGCGGGGGTAAGGGCGAGAACAACCCGCTCACACAGCAAATCAAGTCTTACCCTTCAAGGGTATTTAATAAATACTGTTAACTAATCCGGTTAGGCTCATTTGTATTTTCATTTTTTATTAGAGGAAGATAATTATAAGATTACATTTTCATCTGTGGGAAAAAAAGCATTTAGAAAAACACAGTGATGCTTAAATCAGCAAAACTGCAACATTGAAAATACTTAAGTGCAAGAATTATTAATACTTATGAACAAAACTTGTGAAAGGGTATAAAAATACATAGGCAATTCAAAAGTGAACACATTAAAATACAGATTCTTTAGAAGAACGCAGTAACACAAATGCCTTACTGAGAAATTGCTCTTTAGCTAACAAGGTAGCTCTCATCTGGTAGGATAATTCCTTTCTCTGGGTCCACTAAGGCTGATCTTGCGGAAAAGAACAACTGCATCTACAATGCACAGAACAAGCAAAACAAGGCCCAACACCTGCAAGTAACAACAATAAAGTTAGTTTTCTCATATGAGCCTCCTGTTAAACTTCATAACCTCTTTTATTGTAATGACTCATCTACAGCCTCTCAAAGAAGCAGTGATTACATCTCTCCAAGCTGGTTCTTGCGTTCTAAATATACACATGATTTGTGACAACTGATAAGTTAATATTTAACTGGCATAAACCTTTCATGTAAGTGATTTTCTTTTGATGTGATCCTAACAGCCTACACCCTGATTTTGTTTGGTGTTTGCCTGAAGACTTGGAAATAATATGTCCTCCCTGAAAGCCAAGCTAATGCTGTTTTATCCATGATGATGCTTTTTATCCAAAATGAAAATTCTGCTTTTTTTTTTTTTTTTTTAAGGGCTGTTCTACTTAATAGCTTTGGCCAGAAGCCAACATTCATAGAAACAGCCCTAGAATTAGGAGAAAAAAAAAAAAAAAAAAAAAAAAAAAAAAAAAACTTCCTGTCTCCTCAGAAGCTCTAAATTAGAAACATACCTGAAACTGAGGAAAGTATATATAAATATTTTAAAAATATAGAGCTTCAGGCAGGCAACTGGAAGGAAAAAAAACGTAGGTATTTGTAAAAGGCTAACTCTCAGGATTCCCCGCAGAGCTGACTTTCTCAGCTTTTGCCCGTCAGTCTGGTTCCCCATGCATACAAAACTTTTTCGTTCAAGCATGTCAATATTTCAAAATTGAACTACCAGATCTGCTGAGAAAGGCTACGTAAGCTTTTGAGGAAGAGAGCAGTTCAAAACAGTTTGTGCTCTAAGAACGTGGCTGAGGGCAAGTCTGTTTCTCCCAGCATGAAAGATATCAATTATTTTACCCAAACCTGTGGTTTTTTCAATCTCTCTGTTTAGTCTCCTGCCTTCATGTATTCTCCTGACTTCTGAGTTTATTCTTCCATGACATTTTTTTTTCCCTTGTTCTGGTCAAAATGCTAAATTCAAATCATGCCTCCCTTAATAATTTAATAAATTCATTAGTAATTCTCCTACTTACTCCCCCAACCAGCGTCCCATAGTTTGTCTTGATTATTATGGCAAACAGGCACACAATTAGGAGAAACACAGCCGCAATCACCGAGTTGAAAATATCCTGAAAAAAGCCAGTGGAAGCAAAATATTTATTCTGTAACACATACCTAAAGAATATGAATAGCTCCCAAAGTAGTGCGAGTAGTACAACTAAAATATAGTTGTCTTTATGAAAATAGGATTAAACTAATACTCAGTTATGATCTGTAGTGACACCCAATGGTTTGATGTTAAAAAGAGCATTGATGATCTATCTTCATTTGATTTTTTTTTCTAGCAGTGAAATCTACAAAGTCAGGCTATAATGTGACAGGTTAAACCAGTAGATTAAAAAAATGGAAGGTAAGAGAACTCATTAAATACAAAGATATATTTAATTTGTGATAGATAAAATGACAATAAAATCTAATAAAGAAAAACAAATGAACTTTATTAGTGGATGGACTGTTAACTGTGATAAACATATTATTTAAAAAAATATGCAAAAGAACATGATCTCTATAGGGTAAAACTGGTATCAAATGAAAGTACTACTTTTGTTTTATCTTTACAGAAATGATGACTGAACCGAATGAAAATAGCTTCCATGTGTGTTTCCACACACAAACCCAGTTCACTTTGACAAGGGCACCCCCATACTTACAGCCAGAGGCCAAAAGAGCCATTTCATCTTTTTGTCTAGTTTTAGTAAGTACAGTAGGAAAAACAACAAAGTGATGACAACTTCGATGACCGCAAGCGCTGTGTAGGCTTCGTGGGACCTTGAAGCAACAAAGCAGATGAATGTGGCCAGAGCCATGAGCTGCGGGAACGATAAAAGCAAAGGAGCCCTCGCTGCCGTTAACCGTCGCTAACGGCGCCTCACGCGCGCCTCAACTTCCCGCCGCGCCTGGCCCGGCTGCGGCAACGGCCGCCGCGGCGCTGGGGGAGCCTCGCTCGGAGACAAGCGGGCGGCCCGGGGGCTCCCGGCAGCTGCAGCTCGGCAGGACGCGCAGGGAGCCCCGCGCTGCCGGCTCGCGGCCGCGGCCAGCCCTTCCCCAGCGCCCCCGGGCTTCCCGACGCGCTTCTGCTTTTCCGCCGCGGCCGCTCCCGCCGCGGCACTGGCCCCCCGGCCACCCGCGACGCCCCGCGCGGTGCCTGCCCTCCCCGCCGCCGCCACCGCCCCTACCATGCGGGCGATCTTGATGGCGCCGCGCGGGGAGCGCGGGTAGGCGCTGTCCACCGTCCCCATGGCGGCGGCGGCGGCGGGCGCGGCGGGGCGGGGCGTAGCGGGGAGGGGCGGGGCGTAGCGGGGAGGGGCGGGGCGTAGCGGGGAGGGGCGGGGCGTAGCGGGGAGGGGGCGGGGCCGTCGCCTTTAAGAGGCGCCGTTCTGCGCACGCGCGGAGGTGTGGCGGAAGCGCGCGGGCGGAAGCGGAGCGGCGTCCGTGCGCGCGCGGTGGCCATGGGCCATGTGGCGGCTGGGCGCGGCCTGGGCGCGGCGCGGGGGCCGGCGCGGGCTGCGCGGGGCCACCGGGCCGGGGCCGCCGCCCGCCCCCTGGGTTCCGCCCGCGGAGGGCGCGGAGCGGCCGCGCCCGGGCCCGGCCCGCAGCGGACAGTGTAAATGGGGCGGGCCGGCGGGGGCCGGGGTGGCGGGTGCTGCCCGCGCGGGAGGGCTGACGCGCATTATTAATTGTTCATTATGGCTGCAGCTGGAGTGCCCAGTTTGCCTTTGTAATTCTAGGGCAAAGGCCTTACAGAGCCTTTGCGCGTGTAATTTTGAGCCTTAAGGCAAGCGTCGAAGTTGCTTGTCTTGGTAGTGCCTTAGAATGTCTTCCATAGGGAAGGCTTCATAGTTAAACCCTTGGGGGTGGCGGGCAGGGCCCTGACTGCTTGGCTTAAACACCAGAACCAGCTCCCCAGTAGCGACAGCGAAGTGAGGAGCCAGGAGTGTGTCCAACCTGCTGTGCCGCTGCAGGCACCAGCTGCTCAGCTCTCCGCAGCCCGAAGGACCATGTGGGGCTTGATTGCCCATGTCAGGTTTTCTGAATTACCATGGAGAACCTAAAAAGCTTGTAGTTAAGAGAAATAGTATGATTGAGTTGTGAAGATCTCTTTTTTGCTCATAACCTTGTTTATTTTAATTCTAGATAAACAACTGATAAAAGGGGAAAATAAAAAGAAGGTAATAAGTATTTGCTTTTTGCTCAGAAAGCTATGTAAAATATGCAACCTCTTTTTTTG
The DNA here is from genome assembly GCF_059628265.1 of Tinamus guttatus. Classification (NCBI taxonomy): domain Eukaryota; kingdom Metazoa; phylum Chordata; class Aves; order Tinamiformes; family Tinamidae; genus Tinamus; species Tinamus guttatus. Next base: position 344,345 of record NW_028288923.1, read on the forward strand.
AGTCTATCTGCACCTGGATATGCTGTTTTACTGAGGGCTGTCTAGGGGGTGGGTCTGTTACTGAGTCTCTTACTCATTGCAAAAATCTAGTTCTGTAACTTACAGCAGAACGAGGAGGGGCTGGTAGGATGTATGATATTGGTGCAATGCGAAGTTGCAGTACTGGGTCAAGTTTTGTATGTGTAGAATATTAGTCATCCTTTTACAACTCATGTTTTTTCCTTTGTAGATTTTAGTGCCCAAATTGCTGTAATTGGAATCTAATTGTTTTAAGCTGTAAATTGTAGGACAGCTGTACAAAATTTCTTTTCTTCATTTTAGAAACCTGTCCAGTTAAAATAAGCTATTTAATGAATCTTGTTATTCAAGAAATGTATTTGATGGCTGTTGAAAAGATTCCTGCAGTTGGCCCTTAGTAGCAGTCGAAAGCTGTAGGTGCTGGGCTGCAGGGTGGCAAGCAGTGGTGGTGGGTGACCCTCTGGCAGGGGCAGGAGGTGGGACATGGGGGGACCTCAGGGTGCTGCTGCCCCTGGCTTGGGAAGGACACAGCTGGGACACGGTGTCAGGGAGAGGAATCCTGGGGATTGTTCCCCTGAGGCTTCCTATGAAATAGTCCATTGATGCTATAAGGAAATCATGTACTTTATCAGGGAAAAGAATGTATGAAAAAAGCGTGTGTTTACATACACCATTCATTTATTTGCACTAGCATATCTAGTTTTCAAAGATGATACTGTTTTTCATCAGATATGTATCGAGGGGAATATTGCGAGTGGAAAAACAACATGCCTGGATTATTTTGCAGAAACTACCAGCATTGAGGTACTGATTTTCATTTGCTTTATGCTCGTTTACATTGTTAAGAGGTGAGTTAATCTGTAGGTTAGAGTTTATTCCTCTGTAAATTAGTAGCAACCCAAAATACACTTGTTTGCTTTCTTAGGTAACAAAAGTAATCTTAGATATATGTTGTAATAATCAAAGTAATATAAAGTCATCAAAGTCAAATAACCCTATACTTACATAGTTGAGGATTTCAAATCTAAAGCATGTTTAATATAGAACACATTTTTCACATGTGTAGGTGTTTTTTTCATACTAGTTTATCTCTCTCCCTTTGTACATGTAAAAGGTTTTGACAGAACCAGTGGCTAAATGGAGAAATGTTCGTGGTCATAATATTCTGGTACGTGGCAGAAATAAATTCTCTAATCATTGCTCTTTGAAAAAGGCATGCATGAGTTCAGACCAGTCAATGAAGCTGATAGGAAAGGTGTGGTTGTAGTCTGGTAGAGCTAAAAATACAGCTCACAATGCAGAATTTCTTCTGTTTTTTTGGGTATGCATAAAATGTGGTTTCAGCAAGTCTTGATCTTTGAGTAATTTGGTGGTGATGGCCAGTGCATTCACAGAATACCTATTTGCAAAATCAGGGAACTTGATCAAGGCACTGGGGTTTGGTTGCATGAAAGGGGATGTAGAGAGGAGTTCAGACAAGCTACTGGATTATATTGAGAGTCTGAGTGCACAAAAATATATAGCAGATATATTTTTTAATTACTCTGTGTCTTTAAACTGTGTCAAACAATACTTGTGTGTGATTTTACACAGAAGTACAAAGTAACTCTGATTCTGAAGTGCATATAGTGAGCATCTCCAATACCCTACATTGATAAAGACTGGGACTGTTAATTCTCACATGTGTTTTGAGAAAAGCAAATGATTTAATTCTTGTCAATTCTGATAGCAGCATCTTTAGTAATTCTGCTACTTCTAGCAATTCTGTTGTAGTGCAAGAGCTTATGAAATAAACAACTTTTCTCCTCTGTTCAACCTAATAAAAAAAACGGGCTGCCTTTGCTTTCTATCCCTAACCCCAGGGCTTAATGTACCAAGATGCATCAAGATGGGGGATAACATTACAGACATACATACAGCTTACCATGTTGGAACAGCACACCAGACCAATGGTAACTAACTATTTTTTCTTATATTTAAAATGCTTGAGATAGTAAGGTGTAGCTGTGGGTAATAAATATTTTCTTTAGCTTTGTATCCAAAAATAAAGATAAGTGTTTACTTGAATTCTTTGCTTCTGTAGTGAGTATGAATGTGTAGTCCAAAGACAATGCTGATCTGCTCAACACGTGCTCATGGAGACATGGAATATCTGTGTCATACCTGTGCAGAGCTTTTACTTTCTCCCCTAGTTAACACCTTCAGCTGCTGGATCAAATGCTTCTGCAGTTACTTCTGAAACTTGCTTATGAATAACAGTTTAGTTATGTGGGGGCTTAATAACGCAGTGACCATAAATGATAATAAAATTTGTTTTTTATGTTTCCCCTCCCCCCCCAAAAGTGATCTTTTATAATCACAAGAACTGGAAGAATTGCAAGTGTATGTATTCTATAATGGAAAAGACATGCTCTGTAATATAAGCTTGAAAAGAAGCGAGTGTGCTGGGAAATGTAAACTGGTCAGTGACTATAATTTTATTTTGTAGATTTCCTCTGTAAGAATGATGGAGAGATCAATTCACAGTGCAAAATACATTTTTGTAGAAAACTTATATCAAAGGTATTTATATGGCTTTCTACTTTACTTACTTGGCTTAATTAGGCTTCTCTTGTTTTGTAATAGCCTATGAGCCTTTTAGCCTGTGCAATCTGTCAGTTCCATAGTGAAGTGGCAGTGCATTGTGCATAGGCAGTGTTGACATTATCTCTAAAGAAACCTGCTAGAATAAGAACTGCAGTATGTGGCCCTGACTTTAGTGTTCTTCAGAAGTACACTGTGTATTTAAACCTCCTTTCATGGAAGTTATCTGCTCTGCAGCTGAATACGGAAGTCTTACTTGAATCAAAGCAAGCAAATACTGAATACATCAAAAACGTGGCAATGGAGTGAGTAACACTGGGGGAGCTAGGCAGGCAGTGTTCATTATCCAGCTTAGCATCCAGGCTTGCTATCGCTTGTAGATAGGAACCCAAGCAATGAGCATTCAAATCTTGTTCTGTTGCTCAGATTTAGGTGAAAAAAGAACTCCTTGCTGTGCTAGTGAGTAAAGGAAAAGCAAGAACTGTTTTCCTGTAAGTGTCATTTTCAGTATTAGTCTTGTTTCCTTTTTCTTCATGTCCCATGCACCAGACCAGAGCTTACGCATGGTTTGTGTTGGGTCCATTTTAGAACAAGCAGGCCCAGCTTATTTTGTTCTTGGAGGGATGAGATTGCAGCCTGAGCTGGAAAGAAAGCATTTACTACCTGGCCTGTATAGAACCTGTCAGTCTGAACTAGCTGCAATGCTAAAATAAAGCATTTATCAGCACTGATCTCTCGTTTGTTTATAATGTTGGCTTTACATGGAAAGCTGTATGTCATGGCTTAAGGGTTTTTTTCAGGGGCCTTCAAAGGCAAAAAAAAGCTTCTTTTTGTCCATGGGGAGAATGGCTGCATGCCACATGGTGGCATCTGTGCTATGTAAGCGCTCAGTCTGTTGCAGAAATTGCTTCAAATGCTTGTGAAAAGGCACAGGAAGATGCTAGACTATCAGGAAGAGACACTGCTTATCACAGCCTGTATAGAGTGAAAATATAACTGCATTTTTTTCATGTTTTTAATTTCTGATTTGCTTTTCATTGCAGACAAAGTACTTTTGTCCCACAGACTGTTATCTTTGTTACTAGCAGGTTAAGTCTGCACATATCAGACTCTCTGTATTAACTTTGTAATAATATTAGAGGCAAGTAAGATGTTAGGCCATTTCTGCATTTTTTTCTAATGTTGGACAGCCAGCGTTTGCTTTGTTTTTTTGTTAAAATAAGCTAGAAGCCAGTAGATAAATTCCCAATAGCAAACCAAATTGTGATATAAGGGTCTGGAAAAGATACAGATTTTGAAAAAAGAAAAATACTGGCATGGAAATTAGGCATTTTGCATCAGATTAAAAATCAGTAACTCCATCTCTCCCATATCCTGTCTCCTTTGGTGCCAAGTAAATGAGGAAATCTTTGGAGTTGTCTTTAAGTGTTATTTAAAGTATTGCAACTGGTTCTAATCCATCTGATGGAGATGGCAGGAGTCTATCAACCCTATCTTTTTGCATTTCTACTGCAGAGAAAGCATGCCCCATTTAGGAAGGAGTATGTTATAATGTGTAGACAAAATCTAAAACTACTAATATGCAGATATTTAGTATTGGAGGATTTTTCAGATTGCTATACTGCTAATAAAAACATAGTCTTTAATTCTTAATATATCATATGTAGAGTCCCTTTTACATGAGAGTTCTTCATATTCTTACTGAGAACTTTGGGATGGTTATCCCCAGTATTGTCTGTACTCTCTGAATACTGAGGTCAAATTGAGCATCTTGAATATTTCATGACTCTTATAAACATTTTTCAGTTAGAGTAAACATTATTTATGTTGTGTCATTTTTTTCCATTGCTTGGTCTTTCAGTTTCCCTAATGACCTTTCAGTGCTGCTTGGTAAATGAAACCTTAATGGTAGTATACAGCAGAGTGGTTCAGATATTTGCAGGGATCCTGATGTAAAGAATATTAGTAGTAAATGTCATTGATACTAATTTGTTTTTACTGTATAAATGTCAATATGATCTTTTTTGTAGTCACAAAGTAGTTATTTCTTGAGTGTAGTAGGGAGATCATTAATAATTGCAACTTTTAATGATAGAAGCATTGTACTACTCAGTATTTTATTTAAAAAATATTTTAAACTTCTTTCTTATGAACAATGCTTTATGACATGTTTAATGTGGCTGGCAATATTGGTCTGTTTTATTTCATGCATGCTCAAATATATTGGGAATGATTTTAGTTAGATGGAAAAAAAACTTGTATGTGTATTGATCTCTGCATACTGCTCAATGAATATAACTTTTGTTATGTTTGTCCAGTGGAAAAATGCCAGAAGTGGATTATGTTGTCCTGACCGAGTGGTTTGATTGGATCAAGAACAATACGGATGTGTCGGTTGATTTGATAGGTAAAGTTATGATGGGATCTTGAGGGGCATTTTTGGGCAAGCTTCTTTGCTTTGCTGGGAGGAAAAAGTTTCTTGGGTCATTGTTTATGCAATGTGATAATGCTTGTGATGTGTGGCATCAGCAAACATTAGTTCATGGGTGGTTCATGAATTGATTAGCAGTGATGCCTAAGTGGACTTCAGTGGTGACCTACATCAGTATTCTTTCCATCTCTACTATTTGAAGTAGGTTTCTTACCTTTCAAAGATGATCCTTAAACAGAAATATTGTTTTTTTGTTATGGCAGTCTATCTGCAGACTTCTCCTGAAGTTTGTTATGAGAGATTAAAGAGAAGATGCAGAGAAGAGGAAAAGATCATTCCCTTGGTAAGAAGTTCCTTCAACACTTGTGGTTACAATGAATTTGAATTACCATAACTTAAAAACAGTGATTATATGTTTAAATATTAAAACTCTATCCTGAGTGTAGTGCCAAAATGTAGTGCAGCTATTTCCATTACAAACTAAAACTTTGGAATTAAATTTGAACTATTTTCTAAAAGTGATGTATTATATGTACTAACTTCCCAAGTGTCATGTTTCAGTAGATCAGTCTGACATCACTCACCAAGTGAAAAAATAATCAAATGTTACAATTCTTTAAGATGTAAAAAGCCAGTTGCTTTTTTATCATGAACCAGCATACATATACCCAGGTAAAGCACGAATACCTGTGTGTGCAGATGGTGAAGACTTATGTGGCTGTTTCCTATAATCTACTATTATCAGGATGTTTGTGCATGAAAAATATTTTTGTTGTATCTAAAAACAAGCATCTTGAAAATCATTAGCATACTTAAAATACAAACTATACAAATGGAATGATTGGTTTCCTTGTCACAGTTTGTAGAAAAGCCTTGCATTTAAACAAGTCTTCCAAAGAAAGCCTTACCAGAAACAAATGTAGATACAAAAGATGTGCTGTGCATTATTAGGGTGTCTACTATTGTGTAATTCAGTAGTAACAACTCTTAGTTGAACATTTATGAGGAGATAGGGCTGAATTCTGGGTCATGTGAAATTTTGCCTTGCAGAATAAGTACTAGCTATAGAGGCTCTAAAGAGATACTCTGTTACTTTGCAGCACCCCTTAGGGAAGGGGCAGCTAGTTATAAATCAAAAATATTAAGCGGTCTCTATGAAAAATCTAATTGATGACAGGCAGAAATGCTTTTAGAGAAGATGAGTTGAATTAGGAGGCAATGAACTGTGAACTTTAGGAAAGTGCATTGACACAGGAAATGCCTTGTAGATATTCATTGTAGTTTTGCCTTTCTGCATCTCTCTTTGCCCTGTAAAATCTTAAACCCAATTACATCTATAGGAGAGAATTGTGGTTCTTGATCTTACGATGTGCTCAGAGCTGTTGAGTTTTTTTAATGGAGTAAAACTTTATATGGAGAATTACTTTTTGTCAGAAACCTTCTGATTCTTTCTTGATTTGTCAAGAGAGATATCCAGCATTATCTTTTATGTCTATTCCCTAAAGAATATACTGGAATTGCAAAGGTTGTTCCTGTAAGTATATATTATTTGAATATTTATTTTCTAGGAATATTTAGAAGCTATTCATCAGCTCTATGAAGAATGGTTGATTAAACAGACACGTTTTAAAGTTTCTTGTCCTGTTCTTGTGAGTATAACTTTAGTTATGACCATTTAAGGATGAAGTTTATACTCTCAGAATATTTAAAGTGTTATGTAGTGGTGAAAGTAAATAAATCTGCTTTTATAGTAACATTTTGAAAAGGAAAATCTTTAAGTTTATAATATCTGTACTGTATATCATTGAAGTACTGTCTTTCTGCTAGGTGGAATTAACAGGCTGTTCACTGTGGGTATGTGTAGGATCCCACCTGTAGGTTTTCTGTGAATGCTAAACTGAAGAGCAAAAAAAAACCAGGACTTCTAGAAGGATTTCAGTTTAGCTTCAGTCGTAGTCTTTTTTGCTTGAGATGAATCGTGTTTTACAGGGTCTTTATTTCTAATGCTTGCATTCTTGCTTCCAAGGTTATTGGAGCTGACCATGACATGCAGAAAATGGTAGAGAAGTATGAAGAAAACCGGGACCAAATACTAAACCCATATAATATGCAGCACTGTTTATAGAAGTCTGTTTCTGTATTTTAAAAATCATGATTATGAAGTCTGATTTTGGAGGAGTTCCTAGTGTGCAGTACTTCCTACTGTAACTTTTTTTGCATTAGAATTATGCTTTGGAAGATGTAGACTTTTGGTATGTTTACAAATATTTCATAAACAGAATATAAGCTAATTAAGCTCATCAGTTCTGCCTGGCTCATCTATGGGTATTGCTTGATTTGTCATTGCTGCTGTTTCCTATAAATAACCTAAACAATTTTCTTAATGACAATCCTATTTTTGTAATTGAAAGAAATTGTTCCATGTGAGAGGTGAGATGTCCTCTATTATTAGAAGCAATAAGTGAAGTACACTAGGTAAATTTTGTTGTTTCATGATGGATTTTATTCTAATCCTGCTTATATTAGTGCAATCTCATTGAATTCAGTGAAGTAGCTTCTGATTTGCGTAAAATCACAATGATGTTTGTCCTGCAGATACCTGTGAGCTAGTAGTCTCACTGAATTCGGTAGCACTAAAAGAATAATGTAAAGTGAAGAGGTGTTTGCAGGATGGGTCTAAAGAGTTTTTGGAGAGATTTTTAAAGAGCTTATTCCTCAGTAGTTTTCATTAAATTACTGGCTCTACCATGGCCAAGTTGAGGACTAGTGAAAACACAGGGTGCACAGAATGGTATTTGTTCCTTTCATATGGTAATGTAAATACTATAATTGCTTTCTTAGCTATTTTGGCTTCTTAGATACTTTTTTTCATGGAGAACTATTTTCTAGAGAACGGAAAAATACAATGGAGACTTTATTCTTGCCTTTATATTAGCAAAATTGCTGAGTTGCTTTTCATTTCTGCTTTGCTTGCTTGAGTGTGCATAGTCTTCACCTTTACAGCCTGTAAAGCAATAGAACTCTAGCTTTAAAAAAATAAGATTTTACATTTTAAGTAATTACAGTTAATGAAGCTCATGTGGTGGGATAGTAGTCATTGTTGAACCCTTCCTGAAATGTTCAGCTCTCTTCTGAAAGACCCAAAGAATTCTTTCCAAGGAAATAGTTTGTAAGTTTCATCTGCAGTTTCTTTCTAACTCCAATTTGATCACAGGTTTTAGAAATAAGTGACATATATAGGTAGGGATGGTTCAAGGTGGTGACAGTTCAGTAAAATGCACTTTATTTGTTCTGTAATAAAGAAATTTTAACTTATTTTCTTCTGGCTTTTAAAAGCTACTTATTGATTAGATCTTTTTAATGTTCCTTTTTTCATTATATCAGAACAACACTTTGGAGGTTATTGCTCACAATTATAATAAAAGGAGTATAAATTATTTAAATAACACTACTTAAAAATGGCAAGTGTAAAGGCTACATAGGATGCTGCGTATTTTCATAAATTTGCATACAGGAATCTTGGGATATTTAATAAGAATGGGGAGCAAAACAGAACAGGTTGCTTGATATATGTTTTAAATGTATTTTTCAGTCTGTATGAATGTGTAGATACAGCATGTGTAGATTAAAAGTATTTAAACAACCACAAATAGCTGTTCTAAGCCTTTTGTTTCCCCAGTTGATGGAGAAAGAGGGCATTTGTCATTATCCTGATATGTATTTTGCCAATTTTGCTTTTCAGCAAGGCACAAAATAACAGAAGGTACCCTGCTTCTGCAAGCATACTGAGCTTCAAAATCAGTGGAATGGATCATATAAACCAATTGCAACTTTTGTGTCCATCTTTTAAGAGATTGGCATACATGATAACTTAGTTGTGCAATGTAAGGATCTGAGCACCATTTTAGTAAGTGCTGTGTAAGCTTACACCTGGAAGGTCTGTCTGAATATGTACAATGTTTGAATGGGGGAGTGACAAGTGGGAGGAGCTGTTACCTGTGCTTTGTGTGCATGCTACTTGCATTTTTGTGTCAAAGGGCTTTGAGTTGGATCTTCTACATCCTAAAGCTTTGGTAACTGATCTATGTCCTCACTGCTCCCTTTTCGCAGTAAGGATTTCACTGTGAGTGTGCTGCTTGGTATATTCCATCCCATTCCTCATTTCAGATGTTTTTACTATTTAAATCGTGTGAAAAGGAGCTTTGTGAGATTTGATCAACTATCTTGGAGAACTCTGCTCACTTTTAATGGGTGGGCCCTTTAGCCTTGATTTGTAGTTTACTCGTAAACTGAAATATGGTGCAACATGTAGGAAGGTGCATCCCAGTGCATGAATTAAAAAAGTTTTTGTTTTGAGACCACTCTTAGAAGCACATGCATCTTCCCCATTTCTATCAACTCTGCTTTGTTTGTTGTAAAAACTTCATTTGTGATTCTGAAGCAACTACTAGAATGGCAACTACTTGCTCCTTTAACATTTGGCTTTTTTCAGGTTTTTTGAATGTTTCACAAAAATCTGGTTTTGGTTCCTGGTTTTTAAAAGCAAAAGGTATGTTTTAAAGCTATGCTGTGTGTGGTGTGTTTTTTCTTTCTTTTTTTTTTTTTTTAGCGTTTGCTCCAGACAGGGCATGACTCTGAGCGATATAAATGCTAAGGGGGGAAATGACTATTTTAAGAGACCTAGTGGGAAAGGAGGAGAGTGAATAATACTGTTGGCTCCCAGGGTTTTCAGCCTGAGCTGTGTCTGCACTGATCAGAAGAGAATTTCTCTAGCCTAAGGTTTAGGGGCTGAGCTGTTTGGAGGGTTTGCGTGTGGCATATGAATTTGGGAACAGCCTTGGCTTTGTGTCTCTTAGAGAGACATCCAATCAGTAACTCCCCATTCAGTCCATGGTCAGTCAGTGAAAGCTGACAGCTCACAAGAAGGTCTGCCTGTATTTCACCACCCCAAATCTCCCTTGAGAAAGAGGCCCAGACAACCAGCACTCCTGCTGGCTGGCAGCAGTACTTAGGTGTTGTCTTAAGTTAATTAAGCAGGGTACAGTGGTCACTTGCAACAGGGACAGGAGGGCACTGGCTAGAAATCACAGAATCCCTTTTGTCTCTTCCTCTTTCATTGACCACTTACAAACATGATGTCAGCCCTGCTTCTCCCTGGCCCTGTTGGTGCTGCATGAAGGAACATGCTTTAGAGCCTATTAAATATGTCACTTGTCTCTTCAAGTGGTTTTCAAAGCTAGTCTCTTTGCAGGAGTCTGTAACTTTGCAATGGAGTTTTTGCCGAAGAGATCTCAGAAATTTGGGAATAAAAAAAGTGTTAATAGAAGACCTCAGAAACTGCCATTTTACAGGAAGACTTAAAGATGCCCATGTAATAGTGGAGAGTTCAGATGAAAAGAGCTTAGAGATAGAGGTACTGTCCCTTCAAAATATAGGCAGACAGAACAATTAATAGTCCTGGTGAGTCTGCTGTGAAGAGGGAAATTTCATTTTTGATCTAAGTATGCAAACATTATCAAATACTGAATTCCTGGAATGTGGCCATTTTATATTCCATTTTATATATAGGTTTTCTGCAACTGCTTGTTTAGTGGACTTTGTTCAGAAACAAATACATTAATATCCTCAATCATAATATCTCCTTGTTTTCCTGTGATTTGGTAGAGCTGAGGTGCAGTATAAATCAGTTAGTGAGCCAGGGCTGTGCTTGTTCTTCTGGAAGACCCTCTGTAGCTGTACTTGTTTTCTGCTTGCCAGGTTACTCCTAAGCTCTTGGGCATGGGAGACCCAGCTCCAACACTTTGCTCAAAATGGGGCAGTGTGAAAGATATAGGTACCTGTTAGGTATCATGGAGACAGGCAATTTTGTAGAGGTTTATGAGGAAGAATTAGTATTCTGAGCCTTCAGCACTTCTCCCAGTAGATGTTAACTGAACAAGGGTTTTAATGAAGGCCAGAAATAAAATCGTTATGAAACGAAGTGGTGGCCTTGAGTTTCCTTGAGCCTTGGCTCTTCGTGTGTAAGTTGCTATTAATTACTCTTCCCCACTGGAATTTAGTAAAAATAAAAAAATGTGATGACAGGTATATGGATCCTGTAGTGTTGGTAGTTATCTAAGTACTTCAGAGAGCATCTTCATTTGTAGTGAGAAGTTTGCAATCTTAAATTAGGAGTTCTCAGACAATTAACACAACATATGATTTAAAACAGCATTTTAATTAACCCCACAGGGGGAAAATTATTAGCAAGAACCACAAGTAGGTATGTCAAAGAAGAGCAAGGAGGCAGTGATATGTATATTTGTAATATTTGTCTTCCCCTAAATTCCTACCTCAAACCAAAGGCAGTTTTGTTTTTTCAAATGAGCTTGGTCAAAGTTTTATTCTTCCTACACTGTTGGGATTAAGTTATGACAGGACTTCAGCAAGTTGTCCAAAAAGCAGAAGATATTCCATTTTTAGCTCCAGAGTTTTTATAGTATAACATCTTTGCTCCCCTTTGAAGTTTTTGACATGGAAGTCCATTATAAGCAATAAGGATTGAAGTGCTGCTGGAAACATCAGTCACTTTTACCAAGAAGCAGGTTGCTGAAGTTGTTTGAAACAGTATTAAAATAAGCTGTTCTTCTAGGTAGTATTTCAAAAACAAAGCATTGAAGACTTTATGCTGAAATTGCAATACAGCTGCATTTCCTTATCTTAATGCAAAGTGTATTTAAATTTGTATTAAGTATTTTTCCAGAAAGGCATTAGAGGTGACAGAGGTTATCAAGTGTTAAGATTCCAACTGCAGTTGCACTGAGCTGATGGTGTAACAATCTTGCCTCCTCCCTTTCCTCCTCAGCTCAACCCTCTTCACATACTGCTTCACCTACAGCATATCCCCCATTATGGCTCTAATACTTACTGGGGCCCTTCTGATTCCCACCCCACCTTCTCTCTGACCATTGCCACAAGTGAGGAGGAAAAAACAGACATCTTTAATGCACCAGTAGAATTAAGTATAAGACATTCCCTAGTCAATTTTGTCAACAATGACATAAGGCTCCTGGATTTCATTTATTTTTGAATGATAGTTTTCCCCCTTTACTTCAGCAAATGCAGGAGAGTCTCCTTCAGGCTGCAGCAACAGGTTTCTTCTGCCCTGTGCATGAGGGCTGCTTGTACTTGGAGACTGGACATGAATACTTTGTGGTGGGATGTAGGTGGGATTAGGTGGCTCCCTAATGTGTCTGAAGTGTCCACAAGCTTTGTGAGTGGCAGGACCATGCATTAACAGTCTCTTATTCTCAGATCCATTGGTGGGGTCCTCCCTGTTCCTAACAGAACAGCATAGATTTGAAGACAGTACAATATGTGCAGCTGGACTACTCTGTGTCTGAGCATTACTTGGGTGTGCACAGTTTAGTTTAGAATGATTAAAGTCTCTTACACTCCTGTCACTTGTACTTAAATATGCTGTTGACTCAGGTTGCCCAGTTTCTTCTACTGGATACATTACCTCTTCTTGAGCTTCCTTGATTTGTAATTTAGTAAAGGTTAAAGACAGCTCACAAATTTCCTTATCCTTGGGGACCCTCTGGTCGGTGACAGATACAATGTCTTCGTACGGCAGAGACTGCAGCTCATTGGGTTCATCTACAGGCTCTGGGTCTATGCAGTTTATGGCATCGCTAATTTTTGCCTCAATTGATTCTTCAGGGACTTCTTGAGCTTTGTATTCCAAATTGCTTTTATTGTCACAAGAGCTGTTGGCAAATGCTGCAAAGGCAGGCAGACCACTTGCTCCTGGCAAGAGTGGCACAGGTGGGATCTCATTTTCAGTTGCCTGTGCAGTGACTGCCAAAACACATTCTTCACTTAAACTGCCTCCTGGCTTTTCCTCAAAAGCTTTTTGAGAGAGATTCTCACTGAAAATAGGTGTTTGTCTTATGACAATGTCACTATATTTGATCAAGAAGTCCTCACTGTCTGAGCATTTGCCCGGAAAGTGCACTGTGTTGGTGACTTGCCTTTGGTGTTCCTGAAGCCTGTTAGTGGATTGAGTAGCTGCTAAGTGAAACCTGTTGTCTTTGATCTTAAGGTTCCTAAGAGCTTCAAAGGATTTATCACTGTTAGTTGAAGACTTAGGCTGAGCAGCAGGGCACAAAGGTGTCTCGCTGTTTTCTTTGTTTTCCAGATTTTCAGAGTCTTTTCTTGGGAGTGTCTTATCCTCTTTGTCCCCATCTCCCTGATGCCAAATCATCTGTGTTCCTTTCTGTAGGGTCTTCTCCAAATTGCCTTGTTTTTCGTCGTTTGTCATTTCCAGCATGATTTCACACTCAATTCTTGCCAGGAATATTTCAAATGCAGTCTGCTTTGTTTCCTCATTGTTTCTCTTTCTGACAAGTGAAAACTCTGTTGCTGTTGTTGCAACGTAGCCTATTTTCTCCAGCACTGTTTTTAATATGTCATCTGGGAGCACAGATTGAATATAGTAGACAAAATTACCAGTGAAGGTCTGAAACAGAATGCAAGATTGAGAAACAGATGAACACTGACAAAACCCATAAAAGGCAAGAGACTTCCTAGAAACTCAACTTCAAAATTATTTTAAGTTTTTCAGAAAGTATTTTCCTATACGTCTTGCTGAGTTTTGAACTAAGTGAAGTTTTTCCAATAGTGTTATTTGTCAGTCTCTCAAATACTACAGCTTTGGTGCTAGCATAGTAATTTCTGAGGAATCATGCCAGTTTAAACTAACAACTGGCATACTGGCCCATAGCTTCAATATTTAAAAGAAGAAAGATTTTGGTCAAACTAGAAAAAATGAGAATAAAGAGTGTGTTCCACTGAAGAATGTAAGATTTCTAAACAAACGAAAAAATCATGAAATAAATCACTGAGGCCTAATCTTTTCCTAAAGGGAAAAAAACCACAATACACTTATTAGTCACATTATTTAATCTGTGATGAAACTATCATTTTCTTCTGGGCTTAGGCTTCTGCTTTAACCTTACTAAATTTACAGGGTTAAGTTGCTATTTCTTTGAAAACACCTTCTTTCACTTCCAAGGAATGTTCTAGAGGAGGATCTAAAACATGCATGCCTTGCACAAACTCTTCAGAACTTTACTTGCATAAATGTTGCTACTGTGCAACAGCTAAGGAACTGTTGAATGCTTGGCTGCATGTTGGAGCTAGCAAAGGCCTAGATTTTAATGTAAAATTGTTTTGGGTTTTGCATGAAACCCTGTGACGAGACAGGTGTTGACCAAAGCATGAAGAGCAACTTCTGGCAAGTCAGGCCAGGATAGAGCCAGGAACACAAAGTCAAGGATTTCACAACCTGTGTTCCTTGTTTTCAGGCTGTCCTTGAGACAGACCTAGCTACTTCGTGACACAAAGTCAGACCTAAAAGTGGTCCCATAAGTGCAAGATTTGGGAGTAGAACAAAGCAGACCCTGCAAGAAGGCTGTAATGCAAGGTAGGACAGTTGTTCTCAGCTAAAGCTGTCAGTGACTTTTGTTCCCCTGCTCCTGGTCCCTGAAGCAGGGAGCAGGGTAGTGGCACCAGTGCTGGGGGAGGCAGCAAACAGGCGCATGGAGGGGGTTTTGATCAGTTCCTTGGTCATGGACATGGTTTGTTCTTCTACTTGTGCCATTCAGGGCACTTGTTCTAGGCCTCCAGCTGGCTCTGGCAGGTTCCCTGCCTCTTGCACTCCAGATTACATACTTTTCCTGGATTTTTTTCCCCGGAGAACCATTATGTTTTAAAATTTCTTTTTGTTTTTAAAGACACCTGGATTTCTTGTTGCCTGGAATGCAGAATCCCCTACCTGTGGGAATGAGATGTAGGAAACAGTAACCTCCAGTTGCCTTAGAACTCCCTGTGCTTCCTGAAAGAGGAAGGAGGACAAAAACAGCTTCCCCTGTCCAGCATATGTTGCTGTGGAAAGGGAAGCAGACCTGCAGGTTGTGTTCTGGGAGATTTAGCTCAACCACGGGTGGGTTGTAGGAGGTTTTGCTCAACCACGGGCCTCTCTGCTCTTCCTCCTCCGTGTCCCGGCTGCTCGGCCCGGCGGCGCCCCTACCTTCAGCGACTGGATCTCCTTCCTCCAGGGGCAGAGCAGCAGGTTGACGCAGAGCAGCTCCAGCACCTCCAGCGCCTTGAGCAGGTCGCGCAGGAGGCCGCGGCCGCAGCCCTGCGCGCGGCGGGCCCGCCGGCACCGCTCCGCCACGCCGCACACGTCCAGCGCCCCGCGCCGCTGCGGGCCCAGCAGCCGCCGCGCCCTGGCCTTCAGCGCCGCCTCGTCGCACGGCGCCAGCCGCCCCGCGGCGCCCTGCGCGCTGTAGAAGGCCACGTAGTCCCGCAGCAGCGCCCGCTCCTCCGCGCCCGCCGCCGCCTCCTTCATGGCGGCGCCCGCGCCACCCTCCGCCGGGCCGCTCACCCGCCTGCAGGCGGCGCCCCGCCATTGGCCGGCGCCGCGGCGATCCGCGCGCCCATTGGCCACGCGCAACGTCGTTCAGCGCGGGGGGCGGGCCCCGCCGAAGCGAAAGCGAAAGGCGGCCGCGCGCAGGGCGCCCCCTGGCGGGCGCAGGGCGCCACGTGCGAGGCGCGAGGCGCCGCCGCCGGGCGCTGAGGAGGGGCCGCCCGGGCGGCGGGGCGGGGCGGGAGGCCGCGCTGCCGTCTGCCGTGGCGGGGAGCTTCCCACGCTGCGTGGAAACGCTGGCTCGCTGTGGAGATCACCGGGGCTCGCTTTGGCCAGCCTGACCTCCGGCACGTGGGCGGCGGTGTCGCCTCCCCGGCGCCGTGATGGTGGCACCTGTGAGAGCCGCGAAACGGTGCCGTGAGCGGCCTCCCTGGCACCGTAACTTGTGCCCAGAGCAGCGGGACTTGTGTCTTCAGCTTCAGCCGTGCTGATGCGACTCGCCGCAAGCGTAAGTCCAACCTGGTGCTTCCTTAATGACTCCTCTTGCTGCGGGTTTTTCTTGTTGATTTAAAAATGTTGGTTTCTGGTGCTGTTCGCTGCTCGGGCTGCCTGGTTTCCTCGGTGAGGGAAGTCTCGGGTTCAAGTCGAAAGTGACTGGGCTGCATTGCAAACAAGCTGGCTTTAATTCTGACTTCTTCTCAAGTAAGGGAGTTCTCAAAAAACAAATGTTTGTGATAGTCTTTCCAAGTGAGATGTCAGTAGGCAATACTTTTGTAGAGTTCACTATGGATAATTACTATATAAAAAGCAGCTTTACTCTGTTCTCACCATGTACAAAACTTCGCTGATCTGAATGAGAGGGTCTGACTTGGTGTTTCTGCACATCGACTCCCGCAGGGAAGACTGTTTTTTTTCTTTTTTTAACCTTTGCAGTTCTCTTTTGTATATGGAATACTTAATTTTGTTAAATTTCAGGATGTTTTAGCAGAATGGTTCAGGGCATCTTGCTTTGTTGCTGGCTCTTGAGGTTATTTTGCTTTTCCATAAAGCGTGTCTGTATATTCCATAACGTGGTGTGTACTGAGTCACCAGATCGGGCTATCACCGTAACGTTGTTCCCTCAAACAGTCTCCTAGTGCAACCTCCGAGGATGGGATTTCTGTTCCATTTTTTGAAGGTCTTGTTAAAAGCCAATATGTTATAAATGTTCCCTAAAACGCTGGCTCGATCATAGTGTGCGTGTGGTGCCAGCCCCGCGCTGCTGCCAGGGCAGGGCTTTTCCATGAAAACACATGCCCAAAGGCCACTTGCATTCCCCTGAGCTGTGCGGACTCCTGTCTCACTCCTTCTGTAACAAAAGCTCTAAGATGTTTTGCAAGACGTTTTGGTGTTTTTTAGACTTAATGATTTGATTAGCTTCAATTAAAGCTAATTCAAGCCAGTTCAAGGCAAAAACTTAGTCATTAGTCCTAAAAGAGAAGGCATAGATTTGGTTAAAAAAAAAAAAAAAAAAAAAAAAAAAAAAAAAAAAGGTTCCAGGTTTACAAATAAACTATTACAATTTCCCTGGAAATTATAAAATTCTTTTTTTTTTTTTTTTCATTTCCATGGGAGGATTTTAACAAAGGTTTACTGAAATAACATCGCTATGAGATGCAGGAGACGAAGTAGAAGGAACGGGGTCCAAAACACGAACGCTGGGCACGCGCTGGCCCGCGTGGCACCCGGTGGCACCCTGTGCCCGTGACCCAGCGCTGCTGGGCTGAGCTACAGCCTCGCTTGGTGAAGCGGGCAGAGGGCAGGGGAAGGCCGGTGCGTGTCCCAGAACGATACAGGCGCGATAAAACCACAGCAGCTGTGTGGAATCCGTGTATTTCTTTACTAAAAAAATTTATGTAAATTTGGTATACTAAAAACTGAAGCAAAAGAGATGGCTACAGGTGTACAGTATTATTAACACTTAGCATGTCCAAACAGTTTTCTTTCTGATATTAGCCATGTAGAAGGGCTGTGTTCAGCCTGTTTTTAGGACAACAGAAGTTTGGATAAATTCTGATAGCAGGGTAGGAATTTCTCAGAGTTTTAACTTGACTCCCATTGAACTCAGGAAAGGCTCTATCAACTTTGTGATACTGAATCTTAAGTATTCACAAAGAATTAAAAACTATATTTTTATTGCATCGGATCTGAGCACTACTCTGGCAGTAGCAGCAGCTTTACGGTTGCAAGCTTCTCTTTCTAGTATTGCCTGTCTGCAGTAGTAAATGGATTGGATTTATAAACTGTTTTCACAACTTTGTTGGATATCACATAGAAATATAGAACGGAGAATTCTGAGTCACTCCTGTAAGCAATCTTGGTACTGTGTGACTGAAGATAGCATACTATGAATTAGTAGTTTGCTTTCTAAAAATACAGTATATAATGAACGAAGTGACCTTTTATGCTATGTTCAGATATGAAGTAATTTTGAATAGAAACTTTTTTATCAAGATAACCTGCCTATGCATTTAGTGATTGCTTGCAGAAATGCCATGATAGTTGTACTTTTTTTTTCCTTGAATCTTTGATCTTTGCTTTTGAGGGACCACCCCAGGAGCACCACGTGCTCCTGTGTTTTGGGTGAGCGTGGACGCGTGTGTTGTGACTGGCCTCTGCGTCCCTGGCACCAAGACGCCGGCGGGTTTCCATGGATGGCTGCAGTGCTGGCCGCTCTGTGTGCTGTGGATGTGCTTTATGAAGCAATGCACCGCAAGAGGGAGTAGGCAGCTATTTGGAAATAATGCTGCTAGGTAAAATCCAGTCACAATACTAGGGATCTCTTAACTCTTCTCAAATGAAAAAAGATTTTGATTAGGTTTACATAATTTTGGTTCTGCAAAGGTTTTTAATCAGGAATTAAAATACAAATTTCCCATTTTCACAAGTGACCTGGTTAAAATTAGGTGTCTGAAAAATCTTCTATTGTTTCTGCAGATGGAAAGTTAGTAGAAGAGCATGCAGTCCCTGTCCTGCTAAAGCCAAACAGCTGAAAGGATGTCCCCAACTGCAAACAGCTACGGCAGCAGGGCCCGTCCTGCCACAGTTACCCTCTGTGCTCTGTTTTGCTTTATGTTGCTGTACCAGTAAAACAAATGAGTGTATTTCAATGTTGGTTTCCTTTTCTCGCCCTAATACAATGGTGTAGAGTTTTGTCTGTCTCGTTGCAGGATACTTTGTATCCAGCACATTTTTTCCAGCTGGTAGTTTATGCAGTGGAATCGTTTTGTGTCTTACAAACCTGAATGTGAAATATCACCTTCCCCCAGCAATACCTACTAGCTCTTTTTTTTTTTTTCCTATGTAAAGTTGTAAATCTTTATTGCTTTCATTATCGTATACTGGGAATACTGAAAATCTTGCTGAGCTGTGAAGAAATTCTCTATATTATCAAAATAACTATCTACTCTTATCTACTTAGCAAAAAATGCAACTTACCTTATCCTTTCATGTTCACATGACTCAGTAATAATGAAATTTATATAGCAGTAATAATCATATAATTGCTTCCCATCTACAGATTAATTATAGTTGTGTCAATCTTTAGAATATTGAGTGATGATTACAGTTGAAAATTACTTTGTATCTACAGAAAACTGAAGTGCAACTTTAATGGCTTGAATGATGCTTCCTTTCAAGTATAGTTGTATATTTATCATATCCATATTGTTCAGTGGGGGTAGGAAACTGAAGTCCATTTTTTTCAGTGTAAAAATTAATTTCTTTTTCAGTGGAAATGCCTTTAAGGGATTTAATGCAGATGAGACTGGAAACTCTGCTAGCTGACACCGGTTCAGGAGGGGGTTTAGTCTCTGTGTGGAAATAGTTTGTGGTGCAAGATTGAACTCTCGTGTCTGCAGTTTCCCTGTGCTGTTCCTGCTGTGTGCATCTCTGGCTGCTGTCCATTTATTAAATGAATGTGCAAGGAGTCCACGTCTGTGAGCAGATACTAGATTTACAAGTAGCAAAATTTTGGTAAAACAGATTTTTTTTTCTTCTGTCTCTCTCTGTCGAAATACTTAGACAAAAGATTATTTTAAAATGCTTCTCTCTTCTTGCCAAGAGTCTTAATGAAATGTACTAGTGATGCCTACAAAGACAACAAAATGCTCTTCTCCCTTCTGCTCTACAACATGCCAAGATAAAATGAGCAGGTAATGTTGGCTGGATGAGCTGTCTCTACAGTAAGCGTTGCTGTTTTCAGTGTGTTTTGAAATGCTTCAAAAAGGCCTGATGCACTGCTTGCCGTTGCACTTGTTTTGTGTTGTGAGATGAGAACACTGAAACACAAAGAGGGAAGTTTTCTAAACTTTCAAAACTCACCGTAAAAAATAAAAAAAACCCATTATATCCCTGTTTAAAAATATGAAGTAGATTAAACCTGCAGAGGTTTAATATATAAAAGGGATTGAACTTGCAGAGGTTTCGTTCTTCCATGTGAATGTTTTTCTCGGCCTGAGTCCGTTGGAAGAGCGGGGGGAAAAGCCCCTTTCCGTCACAGGATTTGGTTCAGCAGGGTGCGATAGTCCGTGGGAGAGCCCTTCCGTGCGGCCGCGGCGGGGAGGCGCGGGGGCTGCAGCCCGGCCGCGCGCGCCGTGCCCTGCGCCGGGGCTCCCGGTGCCGCCGCGGGCGCCTCGCTCCCCTGGCAAGGGTCCGTGAGGGAATACGGCGGGGGGTCGTCTGTAGGGATGTATATCTGTGTCGCTCCTGGGCCCACGCACTCATCGTAGCTGAAAGAAAAACAGATTTTTCATTAGATTGGTGTCATGTGAATTTTCGACCTAACAGGAGCAGGTAAGGTGCGAATTACCAGCCGCATCCTCATGCCGCTACGCAGGACGGGTAATACCCAAAAGCCTCAAGCCAGTCGCAGGAGGTTTAGCAAAAGTCCAAACGCATCCTCCTGCAGGAAGGCCTCGGGATGAGCCCTGCTCCTTCCCGACGGCTACGTGGGAGCCGCAGGAGCGACGCCAGCGGCTCGGGAAGGATCGCTGATGAGCTGAGGTAGCCCAGCGTGTCTCACAGCACTGATGATGTCCAGGCTGGGCCGTTATTTGGCTACACTGGAGTCTCACCTGTTTGCCTAGAAAAGGGAGCTTGATCCACTTCTGCTCTGAAACCAGCTCAGGGCTCGTGGGCTGGGGGAATATCCTGTTTTCCCAGCTTTCTGGCTCTGCAGAGTGGGGAAGAGGCACAGTGCTGTGTTCTTAAATGTTGGGCCTGCTTTGTTTGAGGCTACCCTGCTTGGATGTTTTGGGGTCACTTTTAATCTGACTCCTAGGTGGAAATATTTCCTGTAAAAACCTTATCTTGTTCAGCTGAGCTGAAAAACATCTCTGCTGGAGCCAGGGATATTATGAACCCATTTCCTCAACCACAGTAGCTGCTGAGTGATTAAGATCTAGGACGTTTCCTGAAACGTAGCATATTTAGCATCCATCTTCCCTGCAGGCAGCCGGCGCTCCTTCTGCCCCGGTAATTGCATTACTGCCGTGCTAAACCTCAACTAATCAGCCCTGCTCTAGATTGCGCGTGGCTTGTGAGCTCACCCCGCTGACGGGGCTGCTCTGCCACATCCACTGCAATCAGCCAGACCCTGCCGAAGAAAACAGTGGTTCTGCTGCTCTCCTTCGTACCTTAACCTCAACAGGAGCACCTGGAGCACAGGAGCACCTAGGAGAATACCGAAAAACACAACTGTTTTGAACTGTTCAGAAACATATCCCAGCAGGTAGAAGGTGTTGTTTTTGTGTAGGATGTGGAAAGGTTCTCAGCCCAGTTGCTACTAAAGCCGCTGCAGCTCTCCAGTGTTCCTGCTGCTCTGTTCAGTGATCCCAGACCTCAGCTGAAGACCAGGGAAGTGATGCTCCAAGCTCAGCCGTACGTGAAGTCAATGAGGGCAAAGGAACAGCAGGAAACCTTGCAGGGTTGCTTACTCTGAGCTGTATCTCCACTTAGTTCACGTTTTTTTTAGGATCATCTCTACTTAGTTGACTTTCTTTAGGATAATTGCTGACACGAAGCCCAGTCTTTCTTCATGTAAACATATATATATATATATTTATGATCAATAGGAATAAAATAAAACACCTCTCTTTCTCTGAAATCTAAGGCAAGTAATGCCTATCCCTCCCCATGATCTTGGCAATTAGGGTCACACCAAAAAAAAAAAAAACCCACCCTTCAAATAGAGCAGTAAGGAACCCATGCCAAATTTTCAATTAGCTTCTTGGCACCTTCACAGCTGTACCTACAGATCGTTATGGCCAAGGAGACAACTATAAATCATTCCAGCAGTGTGCTGCTAAAGTTACTGTGTTTCATTTGCCGTTTGTGATCTTGGTACTCAGTTTTCCATGTTCTTGGTTAAGCTTGGTACCTTTGCTCCTAGCACTGAAGGAGGGATATAGCAGTTTACAAATGCTACTGGCAGAGGCTACAGCCAAGATTCTCGGTGTTTTGCGTTGCTGAGGATGGAATGAAGCTGAATTAAGGCTGAATGTGCAATTTTAGCTTTTTTAGCTTTGTATTTTTCCCAGTTTGCTGCCTTTTTTTTTTCTCCTCCTTCTAATGACCTCGTTAGTTTGGTTATGCTTTCACAGGACTTAGAATGATATTCCTGTAATATAACTAATGAGTTATCAGTGCTGCAAGCATGAGTCTTTTCTCCTGCAAAGTCTATAATATGCGAGCTTGTGGATCTAGTCCTTACCACATCTTTTTTTTTATTAGAGCATTTTAAGCAAGTATTTTAATAAGTAATACACAATTGCAAAGGTACCTACTATTATGTATGTTAGAGGCTGGGGAAATCTCTTTCATGAGATTTAAAGGACTATTCATTTTTTTTTTTTAAAGTAATAGGGATCACTTCTTGCAGCTGATTATCATGTACTGATGATGTCAGTGATGCTGGACCAAGTCCTCGGTGGGATCTTTTAAAATAAAGTTTCATGTTTGGGGAGAAGAGGCATATTCCTGCAGAAAAGTGAGTAGAATGAAGAGAGCAACCTGGAGCAGAGTAACGGGGCGGCCTCTCCAACGGGGCGGCGCTGAGTTTGGGCACCCTGGGAGGTGCTGGCACGCGGGCCCGCCGGGCTGTGCCGCGCGGTGCCGCGGGCCGTCGCGCGGAGGCTGGCGTTTGTAAGCACAAATAACACCTCGCCTGCTCCCTCCGGAAGCAAATGAGTTTTCTGATCTCTAGCAGCTCAATTCTAGGGAGGAGGGCTGCTGCAGCTCACAGATTTGGGTTTGTTTAATGCCTTAGAGACAAAGACTGACCTTTAAAAATAAGCTTGATATCTAACAGTATCTCTTTCGAGTTTGTTATGTGTTACCTAGGTGTGATATGAGTCACTTGCAATATGCGTTCCTGTCTTGTACCGTGTACTAGGAGGTTTTGAGGGTGGCTGGTATGTTTTGTGGCAGCCTGCTTTAAAATACTGGTTTGAGGCAGAAGCTGCTAATGGGAGGGTGGAGGAAACCTCGGGAGTGGCTGAATGGAGAGAGAGATGGAAGTGTTGTCTGGTTGTGCATGATAGATTCTGTGTGTATGTTCTTTAATGCAATGGAGTATAAAGAAAACACTCATTATTTTGGAATAGGAAAGATTTGTATAGCGCCAAGAGAACTGATAGTCTTGGGTAAACTTTGGAAGAAATGCTACTGTTGTTTCTGCTGTGTGTAGTAGTGGCTGCAATTAAAAAGAACTAGCGCATTGGTAATGATTCTTAATACTAAAATTTTCGTGTTATCATAGTTTAGGCTCATTTTAGCGGAGTAGCTGGCGCTCCTGCCCCCAAAAGGGCAGCGTCCCCTGTCCTGTCACCTGCCACCTTGTCCCTCGCTGGCCCTCCCTCCTCGCAGCCGTGACCCCCTGTCTGCCCCGAACCAACAAGACTCGGACACGACGTCTCAGCCATGTCATAGAAGTGACCGCTCAGGAACAGCGAGGCAGCAGCACCTGTGTGTGTGTGTGTGTGTGTGTGTGTGTGTGTGTTCTGCAGCTGAAAACGCAGGAGCACGGAGGTTGTATGGCTTTGGAATGCAAAAATTCTTTTTAATATCTTGCAAAAGATGTATCCAGTGATAGTGTTATGCTTTGTCTGAGATTAAATTTTGTGGTGTTATTGTGCGTGTAAAAAGTAGCCAGTGTTCAGTTCAGTGGTTATGGGGAAAAGCCTTCTAGCCAAAAAAAAAAAAAAAAAAAAAAAAGCTTTTGGAAAGTGTTATGCTACTGCAGCATAATAATGGACTGCAGGAATGTGTTGCACTGCACCTCATGAATACCATGCATCTCTCTCCATCCTTGCAATAAGAAAACTCAGTTTCT
Source organism: Tinamus guttatus (assembly GCF_059628265.1). Classification (NCBI taxonomy): domain Eukaryota; kingdom Metazoa; phylum Chordata; class Aves; order Tinamiformes; family Tinamidae; genus Tinamus; species Tinamus guttatus. The sequence continues at coordinate 368,159 of NW_028288923.1, forward strand.
TTTATTTCCTGGCTCCTTGCTGAATCCACTTTAATTGATCTTTCTCTTAATTGTAACCTCTCAGGGTTCGCTGCGTTTTGCAGGCGCTCGAGCTGCTGCCTGCGCCGCTTTGTCTCGCGTCTTGCCCGAGTAACTTGGTTGTCGCTGCAGCCTACACGAGGCTGCTGCTGAGGAGGGATCCTGCCAGGAGAGGGGAGGAGGATTCCTGTCTGTAACACCAGCTCAGCAAATGTAAATGTGACCCACAAAGAGAAGAATAATGCTTAAAAAAATACAGCGAATTTTCAGTCTGACCTGGTTGATTCAGAATGTAGCGACTGCTTGAGGGAGGAGGAGAATAACTTCATGAATTTGTCAGGTCTCATTGCAGTGAGTATTAGGATAGGTTTGTTGCTAAGGAGACACGAAGGAGCTTATTTAACTAGCTGTCATTCATAAATTATGGCTCACTCAGGAGAGAAGCAGGTTCTGCTTACAGGATTTTTAAAGCAGCAAACAATAGCTAGCGAAAAAAAAAAAACAAGTCTGGGGGCTGAGTTGTTCTTTGGGAATAGATGTTGTCTTGTTTACTTTGTTCATCTGTTACATGTTGTGATGCTACAGAAATTCTCTTCTCTATTTTGCTGATGACCTACTATCTTCCTTTATAAAAGTAAGCAGAATTGCTAATCTTTTCCTGGAAAATACGTGTGTTTACAGGTTTAAACTATGACTAAAAACAGCGTAGAGGATGTTGCCTAATAAAACTGAGACTGGAACAAATATCCTGTGACTCTAAAAGGAGAATCAAAGGAAAAACTAAACTGATGTGGTGGGTGACAACATAACTAGTTTGGCTAATGCTGCGTATGTCTGATCTCACAGTATATAAATGGTAGGGTTTGAAGAACAGCAGCTTGGAAATCTATGCAAGGGGTTCCTCTGGGATTTTTTTTTTTGCCTTAAATTGTATACATACTTTAGTTATATGTAGTAACCATGACAAAATCTTATTATTTATAACAGAATTGCTCTTGCTGACTTAGTGACTTGTGTCAGGAGGCAGGATATATTTCTATGTTTATTTCTGATAGGGACAGCTTTTGTTTGAGATGCTGTTTTTGCACATTTTGTTGCTGATTTAGTAAGCATTAGTTTAATATTTTCATATAGTGGCAATCCATTCTGTGTTGAAATATTTTGGAATCATGGGTTTCTGCAACTGGAGATATTGCCCTACTGGGAAAGTAACCAATTTTGAGGACTAGTTATGTAAGTTATAACATACATGAATTCTGACCCTCAGTTATGCGCATAGTTCTTGAACACTGACTCGTAAACAAGTATTGGAAAGTCAAAATGTCTCTTTTTTTTTCTAATCAAAATAATCACCCCCAATCCCCCAAACTGTTGTTTGATGGCAAAAAACTTTGTGGGTTAGCCTCACAACATGAAGACGGAATTGTGAGATGATTTTTTGACTAAAAATACCGCAATTGAGCAGATAGATAGAAAGGCTTGGACATTTGAGAAGAAGGGAAATGGCACAAAAGCTCTCAGAAAATGTCTGTAAACACATTTAAGCTGGAAATGAGAAGAATGCCGTAGTAATTAGAAATTGGTTCCGTTCTCATGTATTATGGAACTAATATAATGGGGCCCAAAGATCCTTGCAGATTTCATTACGGCATTAAATAACTTTCTGTTGTTGATTATGGGAGGTTTGCTTGCGGCAGGGGCTGAGCCTGCGGGCAGCAGCAGCCCCACGTGCCTTCCAGCTCTCCATCCGTGACTTCCAGCTGTCCCTCAGCCCTGACCCCAGGGACCTTCCTGGTCACAGAGGAGCGAGCGGAGGCAGCTCGAGGACGCCCTTCCGTGCCGCACAGAGGAGCGGAAGGAGCTGCTGCGGCTCCGCTGGCATCCGCAGCATCTGAGGACCTCCTAGGGAAGGATTCCGTTTCCATGCACACCAAGACATCTGGAATGCTTGTCTATAGGGACTTGTTGGGATCTCACTTGCAGACTCTGACCTCTCAAGGGATGGTTTAATGTTTGACATCAAGACAATATCCCTGTGCCCATCAGAGGGGCTGTTAGATGTGGGAGTTCGGAGGAAAAAAAAAAATCCCTTCACAGAAAGTAGCAATCAGCTAATCAAAAATTAACATCTAATATTAATTAGCAATGCTCTGAGGATGTGAAAGGGAGGGCTATGAGGACCGACTGTGCTCGGGTATTATCAGTGCTAGGATTCATCAAGCCTGAGCAATATGATTATCTCTAGAAATGATCTTATTTAGATCAGGTAAGATGTCCGGATGAGGAATAGTGAGCATGTTTTTAAGGAGGAAAAAAAGAAAGGTGTGTGAATACTGGGCTAATGGGTAACAAACAGGTTTTCATCATAGTGAACCCCACAGGACACATTTCAATGTGAAATATGGGGAGAATTTGTGCGGCCTCCATTAAAACTGTTCCTCAAGCTAAATCCCGTCATCTCTTAAGAGTCCCTGCTGGGTGATGTTACTGTATGAGACAGTCGTGACTCATAGATGAACAAGGCGATAACCTTGGCTGCCTAAAGCGCCCTACGTGCCATTAATATCCCATCAGCAAGGAGCAAAAAAGCACTTGCTCAAGTAGGGTGAAATGGATTTCCTCTGGCCAAAAGGTGAAAAGTCGGTAAAACGCCTTTCATGCAAGAATCCTCAAAACTCTCTCCTCATTTTTTTAAAAAATGCAGTTCTAAATTTACTAGGTCCTTGTTCAATACTGTACATTCAGCCATTAAAAAAGCATATAAACGCCAATTATTTTTGAAGTGTGTATTAGTGGCATTGTACTTCTTGCCAAAATTACTCCAGAAAGTGTGTGTGTGTATATATTTAAGTAAAAACAATATACTCGGTGCTCATCTCTGCAGCGTGCGGTGATGTGAGGGGGCTGCTCGGCGCTGCGGCACGGAGCCGGCGCTGCCGCGCTTGCCTGGGGCAGCTACTTGTGACTTGGTGATTTCTTTCCCTTCAAACATGTGTCGAGAGGTATGGGCTAAAGCAAGAGCTTCCCTTGCTGCTCCACACTCTGGTTGTTCCCATTTTGCAGTCATGCTGTTGGCTTTTGCGGGTGTTTGGATTAGTTTTAAATTACCTCTTCTGCTGTATGAATTAGGAAGGATTCCATTAATTTGGCCAGTGCTGCATTTCACTAAACATTTGAAAATGTTATAATATGTAACAAGATTGATCCCAGTAGCATTAATATTTTAAACACACAAGGTCAAAGACATCTTCCTGCCACCTGCTTTCATCCCAAGCAATCTCCACATTCCTGCTCATGCTTTACTAACTAGCAAATACACATTTTAATAATGTGCTGTGGAGGATAGTGTGGAGGTAGCTACACATAAATATATCAGGCTCTTACATAAGACTCAAAATATCCATGTAAGGCTTTTTCATCAGTGCTTTTGTGAACAGAAAATTACAAAAGAATGTATAATGTATTAATAGTGAGTTGAAAAGTCTCTACATAACTTTGTTTTCTGCCATCTGCTATGCTTTACTTTTCCTGAAGTTCTCTCCAAATTGTGTAGCATTTAATAAGATTTTGATGATTTGCCCAAACTATTTATTTTTTCCTAAAATACTTCAGTAGAAGGGAGGGGAAAAAAATCTAAATCAATAACAATAGCAAGCTGCAATAGGTTTTGCAGAATTGCAAACAGTGGGGTGAGCAGTGTGTCCTTGTCCGTGCAGAGCCAGGTCTGAGGGCTGCAGCTCCCGTGGCTTTGGGTCCTGGCGGGCAGTGCTTGGGCACCTTTATGGTGCTCTCAGGCTGGGCTGTCAATGTCCCCAGATATTTCCTTAGGCCAATGTGGGACCTGCTTGCGGCTATGAATTTGTGCCAAGCTTCTCATAGGGGTAGCTGGAGGATTCATGGGGAAACATCCCCATGAGTGCAGTCCTGTATCACTTCCATAGCCCGTTCCAAACAGAAAGCAGAGGTAAGAAGCCTGTTCTGGGGCTGTTTTGTACTGAAAATGGAAGGAATCTTCTGTATAAGCTTGTAAGGTCTGTCTGCTAAAGGAATTTGTTCTCCGAGCTTGTTCTCGGGATCTGGCCAGCTGCCCACGCAAGTTGTTGCTTGGGTGTCAGCTGGTTTACTTTTATTAGTAAAGGCTTGTAGGTGTGGGACCAAAACGGGTGTAAATTTGAAAGTGGATTTATATGAGATTTTACAGGGTAGATGCCAGGCTCAGAACAATTTTTCACATGTGAGCTTTTTGCTGAAACACTTGCACCAGCTCTAAAAGGCAGCTGATTACCTGGTGTTGCTTTGTGTGATAATAGTTCATCAATAAGCTGTACATAGAGGCTGATTGTTCAACATGAACTATAGAACACAAAAAAAGAGCTCTATATTCCACGTTCAGACATGGGCTTTTGCAGAGCTCTCATTAAGGCCAGATTTTTGGTTTCTCCACTTAATGCAATATCCCTTAGGCAGAATGGTTCCCTTTCTATCTTAAGGAATCTCATGAACAGAAGAAATTCTCAAGGAATTGATTAAAAGCTGGAGGCTGCTCTGTTGTGAAAGCAGCTCTGCAAGCTTTCCCGAGTTAAGCAAAGCTAATTCAGAATAATTTGACTGAAGCAAAGTCTATAATGGAAATGTACCTAGGTAATTTTACTTGTGTATTTTAATGTCATCTTATAAGTATTAACATTAATGAGACTATTAGTAAATGATAAGTAACTGTACGAGTCTTTAATAAGGTTATACTTTGCTTAGTTCAAGTATAAGTTTTCCTTAGCAAAGTTCATTTCTATTTAGCTTGATCTGCACTTCTGTGGTGGCTGCAGGCCTAGCAGTTTTATTTTCCTCTTCAAGAGGCTTTGCAAGTGTAGGGCTGCAATGTTGAGTGTCTCAGCAGGGCCAGGGCTTACCAGGGAGGTGAATCGGGATACATGACGCTGACCCGAGAAAGTGTCTCCAGATAGGAACCGAACTCGAAAATTGGTGGGAACTCCTCCATGCATGTGGATCTCAGCTCTCCAAAAGAGCCACCATGGGAGAAGCCATCTGGAGCTGGAAAACAGGCAATAGAGAGACCCTCTTTTATTTCCTCCTCTATGATGGATTCTTTGAGTCAGTATTATTGTTTACAGTTCTGCCTTAAGTCAGAATATAAACCTCCTGAGGCAGAGGCATTCCTGGTGTTCTGGATCTCCAGGTCTTGTAAGACATTTTATTCCTTCAAGAGCCAGTGCCAGCCGCAGCTGCGCCCGGGCGCCTCGGCTTGTGGCCCAGCAACTATAATACTCGGTGCTGCCCTACAAGTGCAAGTGTGTGGAATTCTTTCTGTGCATTCGTGATGAAACTAAGTTCTGCTTCCTTCCACTTCAAATGTTAGCAGGATTGCTGAGCTATAGAGGCTGGGAGCTGTAGAGGCTCATTGATTCTATGCAGGTACTTAAAAGTAGGCTTATGCGTCTGGTTTTAAGTGTCAATGTCTAGAGAGAGCAGGAAAAATGGATGTTACAAAAACTTATTCGTGTTAACCATTAAGTATGGGACTTGTGCTGTGTGAACTCAGTGCACAGAGATGCTGTTATGCTACAGAGTTGGCTGTTTTTCACATGTTTCTTTGTAATCGCTTGCCCAGGAGCCAGATGCTTTTGCTGCCCTAGGTACCAGCTATTATGAGTGCTAATTACTGGCTTATTAGCTGGCTGTCTTACCATAACTAGCATCTCTCCTCAGCTGCGTGTGTCGTAACCGGCCGTCCTTGCGCAGGCTGCCCACGATGATGGTGACGCAGGAGAGGAACAGCACGAGCCCGATCACCACCCCGGCCACCAGCAGCGGGGACACGAGCAGGCTGGCGTCGCTGCCGTGTTCGCTGTAGCTGGGGAACTCGCTGGCGGGGCCGCTCTGGTTGAGGTGCACTTCTGTGTGCAGAGAGAGCAGGAGTCAGGCAGAAATCAAAGGAATGCGCACAATGAATGCACTTTGCTACGGACATCCAACTTATGGAGCTGTTGATAACTGACTCTGAGCAGTGGTTCCCATGTTACCTGTGGAATATCCTGGAAGAGTCAACCATCCAGGGATGAATATGAATATGAAAATGAATATGAAAAGTAGATTCCTTTGTTCTGCTAGTGGGGAATGTTGTTACTAGGTATGAAAAGACTCCAAGGATTTGCAGGAATGCTGTGGGCAAGAACACAATGGAGGAGCAGCTTCTGGAGAACAGGGTGTGATTTAGTTTGTGGGGTGAGTTGGCATCCCCAGCCACTGATTTGCAGCAGGGCTGGGTAGAGATAATCCAGAGCAAAAGCTCTAAGGAGACCCTCCGTGGCCTGCGGAACTCTCCCATCAGCTCAGGTCCTCTCTGGACTCTTCTATGAGCAAAATGAGGGGTAGGGAAAAGGCCCTTCCTGGCTCCCCAGTTCATAGATCCCAGCGAGGCATTTGGTGCAAGTGCTGCCAACCATCTGGTTCTCTTCTTGTTGACTGCTTCATTATCCTTACAAGATTACATTTACTTCATTTCTATGTAACTTCTTCTTGTGCCTGCTAAAATAGGTTTTAGTGAGCCTACAGAATAAAGATTTTAAAAACTGCTGAGCCTAACAATGAATCTGAGCATAACTGTCCATCTGGAGTGCCTGGAGAAAATGTGTTTCAGTTGTTGGAATCAGGGGCTCTTTTTGACATTCCTAAAGTTAGCAGGTTAGCCACTAATACCTGGAGATGGCCAGGTGTTCCTCATGATACGGGATAAAATGTGGCAAGTGATTAGCAAAAGCAAGCTGGTATCCTTGTAGCAGTTAATGAGAGCTTACAGAAATGAGTAGCCTGCACAAACGTGTGTCGTAGCACGTGAGGAGATGGGCAGGTGGCGTCTAGTCACATGTGTCTTCATAGAGAAATGTCCCTTTTCGTGACACACACAGAGATCTGGAATCTACCTTGTTAACAGGCAAGAAACTTTAAAGATAATGGACACAAACATCCTGTAGCTTTAAAAGTTGCATTTGAGAGAATGCCAGTCAGACTGATGCCACCTGGCAGTTAAGAAATCCCTTAAAATGAACAGAGTGGGGTTTTTAGGCCCTGGATTTTTATCTAAGGCATGGCTTTTATTAGGAAGAAGTAACAGTGCTTTTGGCCTTAACATCTTAAATAAATCTTTGCAATAAAAGGACAACACAATGACTATTCTTACTCATTGGAGAAAATCCCTAGGGATTTTCTTTATTTACTTTTTAAAGTAACTTATCTATTTTTGTTTCAATCCAACTGTTCAGTACAGACTTTTTATAAGACCCAGAGTTAACAACAGGCTATGAGAGTTTGGATGCTCAGAAAAAATCACCAAAATGGATACAAACTTGACTTCTAGAAGTAAATGCTATTAAAAACATGGGGGAGTTACTGGAGATAGAATTAAAGTAAGAGGAAGATTCCAATATCTAGCTGAACCCAGTATCTAGCAGAGACAAGATACATTGTTCCTTGTAATAGGGACAATATTGCAATGTTAATCACTCTCCTTACTCCAACTTACTAATTGACGAACTGCTTTTGTGGGTGTTATTTTGAATGTGACACTGACGTCCTACTGGGGAAATGCTCAAGTGACTATTGACTACAGAATAAGGCTTCCAAGTTCTTCATTTGGGAAACCTTTCTAGGAAGTTTTTCATATTACTTTGTGCAAAGGAATGTCATATAATTTTTTTCTTATCCAAATACCTCTTCTGTTGATAAACTGTACATTTCTGTGCATAAAAATGCTTTGATTTTTCATTCAGAGTAGAAGTATTTAAAAATTTATGTAAAGTCCGTAAATATAGCAGCAATAGCAGAGTATTACCTTTCCCTTGAGATAAGTTGCATTTTTTTCATGGTATTTCATGCTGTAACAATGCATGAGTATATATGAGTAACCTACATATTCTTTTAAATATACATTATATTTGATGAACAAGACATTGCTTTTATTTCAGTCACTAACCAAACATGGCATCAATGGAACATACTGATAATTGCAGCCGTGAATACAATGTAAAGGGACATATGGCAGAACTAACACTAAATTCAGAATGAAAGCACTGATGGATAATTGCCAACACTGTTCATTCAGTGTTAGATAATGAATTATCCATTGGCAAAATCCCTTAGATATCATGTTATATTATTTTACACAGTGCTTTTCCCATCTCAGCAGGCCAACTTTTAAAGCAAGTCGTGGTGTTGGAGGAGGCCCCTCTCGGCACGTGCTGCTGTTTCTTCTTCTCCTGCCTGTGTCTATGAGGGGGGACTTGTTAGTGCTAGTTAGTCCAATTTTTTTCTCCAAGTTTAAAAGCTCCATATCAGAGAGAGATGGCAATTTGTTTTATCCCTGGGGAGGAAGGGAGAGCGTGAAGTGGTTTTGTTTCCCAGACTCAGCTTTGCATGAACAGCCCATCAGAGTGCGGGTGTGTGGGACTGGAAGGATGGTGAATCCCCTGTATGCCCTGATAGGTGTGAGCTGTCTGGAGTTCATGATCCGTCACCTCTTGTTATCTTAAAATACGCTAAATTACAAAACTATACAGACCTGGCAATGTGACCAGAGGGAAGCTCAGTATAGGGCAGTTACTGCCATAGCACGTTTTGCTTTTGGAGGATCACGACAAGGTATCTCGCACTCTGGAGCAGTATAAAACATTTTCTGGGTCCCCTGTTTTCCCCTGGCTGAGGCTGTCTGTGGATGTGCAGCCTGTGACCAAGGGGCTGAGGGGCTCCCGTGAGGCCTGTGCACAGGCCGAGTCCGTGGAACCAGTGAAGATTCTGTTGCTCTGCCTTTATAAATGGGCTCTGTTGAGAGATGACCTAGTCTGGGCGAGAGTGACGGGCTGCGCTCCCTGCGCCCCCCTGTTCTGCTCCCCTGGGAATGAGCCCCGCGCCCTGGGCTGCTCCTTCCCGAGGGCCCTGGCAGCAGCTCGCTGGGGGAGCAGGGTCGGTGCATTACGGAAACAAGTGGAAAACGGGGTTTGGATCCCAGGTGGGAGCCTGCATGGTGTCACTGCAGCGAGGGGGAAAGGATATGCTTAAAGGCATTGAATGTGAAGGCCCCAAAGGGGCCAAATCTCGCAAACAAACCCAAAAGAGATATCCGTGACCCCCCAGCCCCAATAGCCCCCTGCTGCATTCGGGGCTATTCCACCTGGGTTGTGAGGGAGGCTGGAAGCTCTGGCTTATCCTGGATTAATGGCAAGGTGTTGTGTGTCTGTGAACAGGGACTTACCTTGGTTATTCCAAGTATAAATCATGAGCAACTCGAGATCTAAATCCTGTCATAAATTTTTGATTTATAGTTATGCTTTGTTCCCCCTTTGTGTCTTGTGCAAACAACCTGCCATTTTAAAATATAATGGCAATTTAACATGCCTTGAGCATTTCCCCCTCTGCCCCAAGCCTTTCTAATCCCTTCCTGTAGTGAAAGAATGTCTGAAAATTCAGTGGTTTTGTGAAAGATTGTGTAAGAAAAGTTCTGCCAATCAGGGGCCTGATATAACTTTGCTTTTTCATGGAAGAAATATAAATGTCCTACTACAAAAGCATATTTCCTCTCTTACAGGTCCTGAGATGGCTGTTGAGTATTTTGTTTGCTTTGTTTTTTTGGTGTTACTTGTTATCTGTGGAATGCCACTTGCTTGGAATCTGCTCCTGATTTCCCTGGTTATGATCCTTCCCTGGTCTCACTTGATGAAAAAAAATGGAGCCCAATGCACTTTTTGTTGTAAAGAGAGAAAAACTCTGTGCCTTCATCTGTGTGTGTTCCCCCAACTTCATCCCCTCACTGCTGCTGAGAACCTGCTAACCTGGGCTGGAGGGAAGCTCCTCTGCTAGGATGGCCCTTAGTTTGACAGCAACAAGTGGATACATTTTGCTGTCAGTTGCTGCAATTGCGACACTTAAACACTTCCTAGAATTGGATGTTCATTTTTGGTTTTAAATTTGAGGTAAAAATCGCTACGAGTTACTAGTCCTGCCTAGCTACTATTGCTGTGGGACATACTTCAGCATTGCATAATCCAAGCTCATATCCGTGCTGTTAATGGGACAGGAGCCTTAAATTCAGTTTAAGCTTTCCTACAGCCTAACATTGCCTCTTTGCTCTATCTCTACATATAGCTGTTCAAATAGCAATTAAAAAATTGCACTGAGAAATAGTGAAGAATCAATACCTTATTCAGAAGCTGAGACTGCGTGGTAGGTACATTGCAGTTTTATCTGATGTGCGAGGTTTTAAGTGAATTTGGAGCGCGCTTACGGGTACAAAAGCTGCCCGTGACCTTGAGAAGCTCATCCCAGCCAGAGGGTGGCCTCTCCTCCGAGATACCCGGCTCTGCCTTTTATCATGTCTGCCAGCTATCAGATAATGACTTTTCTCTTCTTGCATTGACATCCTTATTATAGAGGCAGAATGAATAAGATTGGATCACCAGCAGCCTGCAAATTGAGAATGTCAGGAGCACAGAGCACGGGGCTGCACAAGGGCTTGGAAAATAAATCTTTGCAGATGCTGTGGCTTTAGGGCATTATGTTGATGTCGCAGCAGCATATATAGGTCCTGTTTCAAATTAACAGGAAAAATCTTCCAATTTTCAGATCCATGGTCTATTTTATCAACATGATAAATAAATACCACTGCAGGGAAACAAATCACTCTGTAGCAGCCCACCTTGTAATGGACAGTATATTTCTTCCCCCATATACAGACAACTTCCTCTCATATACAAACAACTTTGAACAAATACAGTTTTATAAACAGGACCTGAATCTGTTACCTTTTTTTTTGAGAAGCTCTCTATTAGGTCTTAGAAATAAGTATGGTGAGAATTCTATTTCACCAGTTAATTTCATAAGCTAAAATCCAACTTAGGTCAGCAGAGCCTTGACCAGGGCAAAAGCAGTAATTTTTATGTTGTGAGAAATTCTGATATTTTGGCACATGACCTTTTCATTCTGAAACTGAGGGGGGAAATAGCTATATATATACATGTGTGTGTGTATATATACACACACACACACATATATATATATAAAATGAGTTGGCAAGTTTTGAAGAACTATCACTGGAAAATAGTTCTGTATTTTACTTGAGCAGTGTGTCTGCTTGAGCTGTGAGTGGCTGTGTCGTGTCATGTCTTTAAGAGGATGTCCTCTCATCTGAACTGTATCTAATGCTACCTAATGAGGCAGCCGTAGAGCAGACAGCAACAAAAGGAAGATGCAGCCCAGCCAGGAAGCCTAATGTGGATGGGGATAAACATGTCCCCACACATGAACACACACACACAAAAGCCACAAGCCAAAACCTTCACAAGGTCTCGAGATCAAACCCTTAACTGGAATTGCAGGAATTGTATCCACGCCGTACTAGAATGCTTGTGGTTATGTGCTGTTTCTTATATAGCACAGCTCCTATAGAAGCTATCCTATTTCTTATTCCACCCTTCCCATCAGTCTTGAATAATAGTAATCCACTGGGAAAAATGTAAAGAAATGACTGATGTACACTATTTATAGAAAATAGTGACAACAAAAGAAACATTCAGCTAGCTACTTACTGAAGAGGCTTGGCACCAAGATAGAAATATGTTAAGAAATACTGGAATCCAAAGATCTTTCTTTAAGCTTGTGATATGTCTCCCTGCGCCTTCCTTTTAAGGGGACTTGGCATTTCTGTAATAAGTGTAATTATTTTGCAGCGTTATTATGCAGTACTATATGAATTACCATGTTGATGTCAAAGAGCTAACAAAACTTGTAATACTGCTTAAGTTATCTATCGTACCCGTGAAAGCTGCACCAGTACCCACTTGCATAAAGCAAGGACTTTTCTCATACCATTAAGAAGCTTTTCCATTTGCTCAGATGTGTCTGATTAGGACTGGGATTTCTACATAGGCAGTTGCAGGCAAGTCAATAACAACAAAACAGCTATTGATTTGTAGCGCACTCTCAATCGCCTCTTCTCTTTGTTGCTAGAGAAGCCACCGAAGTTCAAGGACGCTGAAAGATCCATTGAAATTAAATTACTCGCAGCCATTGCTACGCTAAGAGCTGGGGAGAGCAGGCCTGTCTTTAAAACCCCATCACTTACTGCACTTGCTGTGCTTAGCGGAGGGCTTGGCACACCGCGGCGCAGCACGTGCCATGCAGCACAGCGCGGTTCCCCGGAGCGCTGCGCGGTGCCGGGGCTGCGCGGGCGCCTCGTGTGCGCAGAGGGAAGAGCAGATCCCAGCCAGCAAAGGCTGGGAAAAAGCAACTGTCCCGCAGCCGAGGAGGAGGTGTTTCTCCTAGAGCAGCACAGAACTGTCTCCAGGCAGCTGGAAGTCTAGGCTGTGGTTATTTTTCCCTCCTCTTAAGACATTTATTATTTTCAAAGGCATTTGAAATATATATCTTTATAAGGGAAATTGCAGTGTGTATTGTTGTGCGCTGAATAAGGTTGAGTAAGAGTAGTAATAGATGTAGAATAAGACTAGAACAATAAACTTTTTTTTCATAAGCACACTGATTCCTAGGTTAGGCCCCATTGAAGCAATGGTGTGTTTTGGCGAAGTTAATTAAATTTCAATGTAAAATGGTTTTATAAATCCCTTTGTACTGAACGTTGTTGCTCATATGTGAGACCCCCGTTTCGCCCACGTCGCACGCTCGACGCTGCCTCAACCGGAGCACACGCTGCGGTCAAGCAGCGCTGGCTCCTGTGGCCTTTGGCACAACGGGAGCCGCCGCTCAGTCCCCGAGGATCAGCGTGTCCCGCGGGCCGCTCTGCGGAGGCTCCCGCGGTCAGAGCAGCCTTGGGGAGGCTGCGCAGGACGAGGGAGGCGGCAGGAGAGCCGCCGTCCTGCGGCAGCGAGGACCCTGCTGGGAGGGTGCGCAGCGGTGCTCGCAGCTACCACCTTGCTGTGCTTCATCTCTGCACGTAATTTGTGACTAAGATGAGATTTAGCCACCACCGCAGCATCCATTGACTGTGGATTGTTCCGGAAGCCCTGAGGTTAACCTCTAACATGCCTGTGTCCAAGCCACTTTCTTTCTTTCATTAGTATCCATGGAGGAATGGATATTATTTGTCCATTAAATAGGTCCCATTTACACTTGGAAAAATGGAAAAAATGAAAATGCCATGAGATTCTTCATGACGAAAGTATTGAGTATTTAGACCTAGTATTTAGGGTGATGGAAAATTCTTTCCTACTTACTTCCAAGTGCATGTGCAAATGCACCTGGACAATTGCAAAGAGATTTTCATTTGCATACTTGCTAACAGCAAGGATTTTGAAAATTGCTGATTAACAAATTAAAAGATCAGATTAAAAAAAAAAAAAAAAGATAAAATGAACCATTAATGCAGATAAGAGGAAACTGAAGAAGGGATTCTAAGTGCTGCAGATAAGTTATGCTATTAGAAGAGGATTCATGCGGTGTGTGCAATAAAGTGCTTCTATTCAAATTAACTTTCTCACCTTTGTGCTCGCAAAAGTACCTGTTGTGTTGTAGACCTGTAATGTAGGAGAACTCATGATATGCTTTAATACGAGGGTGATGTAAAAAGTTCATATTAAAAGGGGCTTGCAACCATCGCCAAGCAATGACCAAACCTGGGTATGTAAATCGTAGGCCCCTGCTCTTATGGGGATCGATGTTTGCACGCAATAGCGGGATATACGTCTACTTCAGATGTAAATGCCTGAACAACTGTAGTTTCTTATGTGTGAATAATTGAGCTTTTTACCCAGCGGGTGTGTGCAGGTCCCAAGTCCAGTTGCCAGCTGTGCAGCTGGAATGGGGGGCTCCGTTCCAGAGGTTTAGCCAAGTGGACGCCAGCCCTTTGGCTCGTCTTGCTCCCAGCACAGGTAGTGCAGTGCCCAAGCAGGGTGCTCAGGCTGAGCAAACACAGGCTTCAGGGAGGCTTTGGAAAAGCAGACTGCGTTCTGTTTAAAAGCTCAAGTGCTTGAATATAAGTATAAATGCCTTGCTATTGTAAATGGAAAATGAAACACAGTAACAATGTAAAAACACAAGGTAAGCACCTGTTAGTTATTAAAAAGCTGATAATTTTGGATCTACTTGAGAGGCATATGAAAAAGTAAACATGGAATTACCCTTTTGTCTCCCAAGTAAATCCGAAGTACTGCATTACCTTGTTATAGGAAACAACAAGCTCTTTGGCAGAACCTGTAAAACCATGGGGTTCACAGCACATCCTAAATACAGCTGTACAGACAGGCAAAATGCCCAAGCAGAGTGACAGAGGGAAGTGGATACACTTGGGATAAAAACATCAAAAGTGCCCACCATCTTTAAGCTTGAAGGAAAACGTTAAATAGGAAAGGATGGGAATCCCTGTGTACAGCAAATAATTTCTTAACTCCTCATTATTGTCTTGTGTGTCACAAGGTATCTGGAGTGGTCGTGGCCGTTTCCTCCTCCCTTACAGCTAGATCCGGAGTGGTAGCAGCGTCTAGAGCTGTGCTATGCAGACGTGCTGCCTGGCGTGCGCCAGGAGGGGGGCTCTGCCTTTCGGCACACATCCCAAGGGAAATGTGGTTCGGAGGTTGGTTTATTTGATTTTTTAATTACTGCGAGTAGAGAGCCAGATACCCATTATTTCCTGAGGAAGATATGAACACTGAGCAAAATAAAACCCTGCGTGGAGCCCTGCCTTCTCGAATGGCTTCTGCACTGGTACTGGCGGAGGCAGCGTGCTCGGAACGCCGCCGCGGGGACGGCTGGGCGTCCCCGTCACGGTGCGAGGGCTACTGCTTAGGAGGGCGCTGCTCGCGGGTGAGGAGTGATTAAACAGTGTGTAATTGATTAATTTCTGATAGCTGTCCTAATGATTGCTCGCTATATGAATTATGGCCCTCTCTGATGAATTTGGCAAAAGAATTCTTGTTCTTTTTTTCTCACTGTGAAGCAGGTATCACTGCAGGGACGTGGGCGCTCTCATTTCTTTGTGCTGCTGCTGCTGTGTTTGAAGTAGCCTTCGGTTCCTGAACGTTGTGCAAGGAATCAATACACACAGGCCCATCAGATCAGCGTCAGCACCGGCTCACTTATTTGCTCATCTTTGAATTATCTGCAAAGAGGCTCTTCACAGAGTAGGAATCCAAATGAGCAGGATGTGGAGGTGCTGAGGGAACACTTTCTGCCAAATACTGTGCTCACGCCTGTATTACATACACATTTGTATCTTATATGCTTCATACACCTCAGTGTGCACAATGTGCACAGTAATCGCGGCATAAAATTAGAGTTGTCCTTGTAAGTGTCTGTGCATAAGACTATGGCTATAATCATTGCTTGTAAACTTACTGAATTAGGTGTGGAATGTTCCCTTAATTTTGGTTGTTTCTATTTTTCTTTAGCAGAACTGTACTGAACTGCTTACAGCCTTAGTAACGCATTTGTTTTAATAACACACTGCAAGCAAATGCAAGCAAAGAACTCTAACTTTGAGGCTTTGCCTTGTCTTGGCTTCATAACAGTTCATTATTGTAGTTAATATTTTTGAATAAAGGCAGTATAATTAATCTTCATTATTGCAGTGAATTACAAGAGTTAGAAGCATGCAGAAGAGTTCTTCATCCTTGGAATAACACATTTGATTTCTGTCACATCACAGAGGCTTCCTTTGAGTGACAGTGCAGGGAGGCAGGGGAGGAAGGAGGAAATTGGGAAGGAAGAAACTGTGATCAGCAATGGTAGGAGTCGGTGGTCTGAGCTTTGGAGCCCATGGGTTATTCCTGCTTTTGGGAGGCAGCACGGAGGGAATTTGGCCCTCCAGTGAGTGTAGCAGAGGAACAACAGCCAGCAAACCTGCACAGCGTAACTGCAGCCCTGCGGGGGGTTGAGCCTCCTCCGTGCCGGGCTGGGAATGTTGTTGCTGGGGAGGAATGACCTTTTCTCCTCACTGGGAGGTGGAATAAAGCTAAGCAGAGGGTTACTCCCTGAGCACAGGGAACCTCAGCACTGTGCTGCGCTTGGCTGGCACCAGTGGCCACAAAGAGGCTTTTGCAGGGCAGGGATGTGCACGGGAGCTCGATCGTGTGGCTGGGCCGCTCGCAGACCCAGCCGGGCTGGGACGAGGAGGAGGAGGAGGAGGATGAGGAGGAGGAGGAGGCACCTCGCCAGAAGAGCCCTCCTGCCTGCAGCGTCCTGTGCGGAGGCTGGAGGGACAGGCGGGCTCTGAAGCTCTGGGCCTTCGCAGTGTGCGGAATATTTCACCTACCCTAACTATTGCATAGCGTTTGTGTGGAACAACCCCCTTCCATGGTACGGTTGGGTGACAGTTCTGATGGATGTCTTGGAATCAATGGAATATTTCAGCAGTCTTGTTTACTCTATAAATGCTGTCCTTTGGATTCTTGTTCAATTTAATCTGAATACATCAAACCCCTAAAACCTGTGTCTGCCTCCACGTGTGTATGTATATGTAATCACAAACGGGTGCTGAGTTGGGATGTCAAATCAAGACTAATCTAAAATCAGTTTGCCTAATGTCAGCCTTAATCTTAGCTTTCACTTATCATCCTCTACTAAGAGCTCTTCTCAGCTTTGTCCACAAGCTCTGCTGATAAAATTAGACTCTTTTCACTGCAAGCAGCAAAGTGAAACCAGGTTTTCATGTTTCTGTAAAGTGGTAGGAGAGATGCTGGCTAAAACTCAGCATCTATTTCTGTTTGGTGAGTCCCACTTTGCCTTGTAGCTGTGGAGGGAGGTGAGGGTACAGGCTTCCCTCATTGCTGTGGGTAACTCTAACTCCCTGTGTGAAGGCACATGGGGCTTTGGATGGGTTGCAGAAGCAAATTGTGTGGGATTAAAATAACCGGGGAGCCTGGAAGGGCCTAGAGCTCGCTGGACTGCCCAGCGCGTGGACAGCGAGGCGAGGAAGCGCCCGCCTGCGCGCGACACGGCTCCCCGGAGCCCCGGGACGGGCGACACACCGGGACCTGCCCGGGGTGTAAATGCTCCCTCCTCCTGGCCGTCCCAAGGGGAGGGCACGGTGTGAGCGCTCCATGGTGCCACACATCGCGTCGCCGTGATCCAGACCTGCCACGCGACACAGTCAGTCAAGCCCCACGTGTTAAAATAGACGTGCACGATTTCAGCGCCTCCAGCCTGTGGCCCTTTTTGAATTACACGTTGACCTCTAAAATCCTGTCAGAAGAACGTTTTATTGTGTGCCTGCTTACAGGCCAGCAGTGTTCACACTGCGCTGCAGCCTCCCAAGGACGGTGGCTTGTGCTCACTCTGTGCATTAACTCACTGCTCAACTTGGGCGCGCGGGATTTTAATGCCGTGTCTTTCTTGAAGTCAGTAACCACGAGGGAAACACCTTAACTCTGTTGTTCCCTGGCTTGTTTTTTAGATTAAACCCAATTGAAACTTTATCTATGGTCTGTGCTAGGGTCTGCGTTGTCATGTTCTAATTCTGCTCATTTTTCCCACCCTGGCTGAGGCTTTTGGACAAGCATGTTTCATCAGCACACTGTAGCTCTAAGTTGAGCAGTTGCTCTTGATGAGTATTACGTGGGGTTCATTAAGATGAGAAAGAAGGGAAGAGATGTACAATGGAAAAAAAGTGTTTTTTCTCCTGATGTTTTCATTTCTTCTGAGGGGAAAGTATAGGGGAAGTATGGCATTTAAAATATTAAAAATCTAAGAGACATTGCTTTATATTTCTTGAAAACTAGGAAACCTAAGTAATATTCCTCTGCTATTTTGTGTACCCATCTTACTTATTTTTACCATTATGTAAGACTTGCCCTCATCTCACCTTCAGTGAGCATTTTGCAAAGTCTGAGTATTATCACCAACATAATGTAAGAAAATATTTGCAGTCCAACCATAATGTGTGGACTGATCTCACTGTATCTTACTGAAGTGATGAATCTGTCTGTACTTTCCTTGACAGACCTCTTGGTTTCCATACAAACTATGTACTCCTACATGTTTCTGCTGCACTATATTATATACTAGATTCCAAAAGTTGAGACTCAGGATATCCTGAAGCAAAATATGTGTGAAAAAGAGCTTGCTGATAGGCACAAGGACACAAATTTAATTCCCCTGATATTCAACTCGTTTTGGGAAAGAGAAATGGATCCCTGTGCCGCTGACACTCAGCCAGCGGTTTGGGTTTCAGAGGGAGCGAGGGAGAGGGGCGACGTTTGTAATCCCCGGGCAAACGCGGGCGCCCAGTTCTGCCGCTTTCCCGGCAGACTGCTTCCCTGACTCGGCGGCCCTCATTTACAACGCGGTTACGAGTTTTATTGCTGCAAACAGCATTTCAGCTGGGACATTTTTCTTTCCCGAGAATCCCCCGAATCGCTGTTAATGTCTCATTTAGCCCCCGAGCTGTGTCTTCCCCAGGAGAGGCTGCCCGTCCCCGCGTCGCGCCGGCGCCCGCAGCTCCTGCCCAAGGAACCTCTCTCCCTGCGGGGCTTTGTGTCGAACGTGGTGCCAGCAGGATGGGGACGGCCTGGCCGGCACATGGGGCACAGGCGTCGAGAGGGAGCCGGGCGCAGGGGCCGCCCCTCGCGCTGGGCATCGTTCGGGATGCCCTGCACACACCGTTTGGTGTCCTGGGATTACTGCTGTTTGTGAGATTCTCTGAGAAAGCACAGTATATCCTACTGGGATCTTACTGGGATCGGGAAAATATCTTGTTTTCTACCGTATGTCTTTTTTTTTTTTTTCTGCTCTGATTATGTGTTTATATATAATATGTATTTATTTGCCACTGTTCTCTCTGGAACAGAGCCTGGCAGCTATGAACACTTTTCTTGCAATATAATGATACGAATGGGCTTGCTCTGTTAGGCGCTCAAATGAAACCTACCAAATCATTTCAGTCATGACTTAGGGCATATTTGGATTCAGAATTTTAAGGCGGCTTTATGTCCCCTGGCCCTGCTGAGTGTTGTTCTATTTGCTCGCTGATGTTTTTCATCTTATTCGCAATTCTACTGCATGTTGTGTCTCCCACTAACCCTTATTTCATAAAGCTAACGTGCTAAAAAGCTTCATTCTGCTGCTTATATAGAAAGAGACTCTGGACAAAGTATTTAGGTTCTATTCATTACAAATGAATAGAAACAAAGGAATGCATCCATTAGGTTAAAATTTAGTATTTTTGGTTATACTTTTCACCCTGTTATTTCAAATGACATTATGCTCATGTAGTTGCTCAAAGAACACAACTGTGTCCCTCTTGGAATCGGCTTTTACCCCAAGAACTGTCGTATCCTAAATCAGAGGCTGGATGGGCTTCAAAAGGCAAGATCATCTCCAGGGAGAGATTGCATGTAGAGCTCAGAAGAGTCTTGCAGATGGTTACCCCAAATATCCATGATAGTCTGTGGAAAGGCTGTCTGTAGGGTTATGCCTGGAGATGCTGCTTTTGGAATAGATAGCAACCTGGCTCCTGTTAATACCAGTGTTAAATCTTCAGGACAGAAAATTACTTCAAGTTTTTATGTAATGCTTGATTATTTTAATAATAATAATAATAAAAAGTCAGGTGACATGAAAAACACTTAATTTCTTTGTACAAAAGACTCCAATGATCTTGCACAGTTTGACTCTCTCTAGCACTAGTGAGATAAATTCACTGGTTGCAGTGAAAATGTGTGTATAAATTCCTAGCAGAACATAAGCCTTTCCTACTGCTTTCTCATGAGTTTAGAGAAAAGGCTCCAGATAGATAATACAGCCTAAAAAGAGCAATTTCAGAAGCTATAAAATAGTTTTTTTAAAAAAAAGTGTGCCAAGTTTCTCTTCTAAAGGGTTGGCTAGAGAACTGACAGGAGGAGAGCAGGTAAAGGCAAGTACTTTTTAAGCATTAGAGGTCAACAGTTTTTGCTGAGTATATTTTCAAAGAAACTTATGGTTGACCCTTGAGCAAAGGTTATACACTTGATTTCCTCTTATGATAAGGAAATATGATCTTGTTTTCTCAATTGGAACAAATCTGCACTGTTTTCAGTGCAGTTTTCCTTAAGTACATGCAGTACAGTGTGCTTGTTAAGGCTCTGCTGTAGGTCTGCTCCTCATTCAAGAGGATTTAACAGCAAAACATCCTTACGGGGGTCAAGCTAAGAAATGGGAGCACGAGAGCTGCAGCGGGGAGGGCGAGCGGGGCAGGGAGACGCGAGAGCTCCGCCGGGCGTGCGGTGATCCTGGCTGCCGGCTACGGGAAGGACATGGAAATTTATTCATACTGGAAAGACGCCTTAAATAGTTCATGTTCTTTCCCATTAGGTTAAATTTCATGGTAGCTGCACATTAAATGAAATACTTCAGTGTTTTGCATTTTAAATGCTAAAATTAAGCTCCAGGAGCGTGCTAAGGAAGTAACTGCATTGTGTCTTTAAAAACTGAAATAATAATTTACTATGGAGGATGAAAATCTAATTGAATTGTGGGGACTTCTAATGTTGCCATATGAAATGAATTCCGGTTTTAATTTTAAAGGAAGTCTGTTACAGGGACAGATCTGTATGTGTTTATGTGTGCACATATCACCTATTGCTAAGTGTACACTGTTGGGCTGGGTAAGACTCCTCTCTAAGGATGCACACAGAGCTTGGCAAGTCGTCGCCAGTCGCCGTGAATGCATAAACTGCCTTTTGGATACATCAGTGCTAAGGTTCAGCACGCGCTCGTGCTGCTGCTCTCTGCTGCCATTGCTGCAATACCTAGAATCCACACTTAGGAAGCTGCTGTGTGAGGTGCTGCAGAAAGAACAGAACCTATTTCACGTGCTCGTGGTTGGGCCCAGGCGTTTCCTGCCCCAGCTGGCCCACGGTGTGCAGTGACTGCAGTGTGAGTGTCTGTGTGTGTCGTGAGCCGCGATCGTGACCGAAATCTGTCCCGGACTGCGGCCCCGCTCAAGGTCTGCTTCTGCCCTCAGTGGTTACTGCGGATGCTGATGCTGAGCCAGCATTTTCCTGATTCCCTTTCAGCCTGAGGATTTCTTTCCCACGGCTGGCTGCACAGTGTGCGGGAGGCTGAGCCAGCAGGCACCGTATGAACTCTGCAGCGCTGCCACTGGTTAACTGGTTCTGGCAATCACCACTCCCTTTTGTAGGCTTTCTTAGTGTTTAGATTATACTTTTTTCTTTTGAAAGTGGCATTTGAGAGCAGCGTTCCTCAGGACACATTAGCGTAATGCATGTTAGGCAGGACCAGATCTCCCATTCTCACCGCTGCTGAAGTTTGGCAATCAGATGAATTGCAATCAGCATGCAATAAAGATCTTTTAGATGCATAAATTAACAACCCCCTAAATATCCATATCCTTGCAATAACAAAACCAGGACACACCTGAGGTGAAGAACAGTGTACTGCAAACACAGCTTCAGCAAGAAAAAGCTTTTACTTTCACTGGGCTATTTCTTATTACTTAGGAGGAAAGTGAAAGGTAACTCACTTGAACATGTTAGTTTGATGGACATGTAGTCTCTGCCACAGTCCTTCTTATAGCGACAGCGTAGCCAGTTTAAGAGGCAGAGTCCATTCCCGCACTGCAGTTCTTCCTTTTTGCAGGGCAGAATGTTCTGCTCGTCTGAAAGGAGGAGAAACAAGGGGTGACACTGGGAAACTAGCAAAGCCCCAGACCCAGCGAAAGGCAGCCTGCTGCTTTCGGCAGCCCTAGGAGGAGGAAACCACTCCTTTAGTCACCTAGCAGAAGGGTCTTAGGCTCAAATAGTTGGTACAGTGATGTTGCTTGTAGAAATAGTGGGAAACTATTTATTGAGAGAGAAATCATGAGGGTAACGTCTCTCAGCAGCACGCAGCCTCTGCAGTCACTTGCCTGCTTTAATGAGCAAAACAAAACAATCCATCTTTGCCTCAGCTTAATACACAAAATAGATAACGGGGAAAAAAGGGGGGATTTGCTGTCTGCACCCACGTGCGATCCGACACCTCTTGGGTGGTGGCTGAGCTGGAAGAGCGAAGCCCGTTGTGCTGCGGAGAGCAGGCCGGGCTGGCGGCAGGGAAACCCTTCTGACGAGCACGTCCGAGTGCCCAGGCAAATGCCCTGGTACCGCTTGTTGTACAGTGTTGTAGAGTCTTCAAGAGTGGGAAACCAAAGCAGAATGGAGGAGAATAAAATGTGTTCATCAGTGAGAGAATAAAAAGTATTGGAAGACTGGCAAGGAAGACCTTTGTGCGGAGAAACTCCTCAGGAATCACCCTTAGGTGCTCGGTCATTTCCCTCAGGTACGAGGCTGCATTCGCGTAACCTTATACAATCCAATGCAAGTAAATAGAAACTAAAGCTCAGCTTGAAAAACTCCAGCTCTTAAAAGCAGAGAGGGCCATTGTGAGCACCCCGCAAAGCGCCGACATCCTCACTGAATCAGGACTTTCTTTGCTCTCTGTTATTTTAAATTCAGAGCCTTTGTGTCAGCCTTCCTTGCCGCAGAATCACGCAGGTGGGAGCGACTGCTTGTGATTTCCAGTTCTCTGCACAGAAAATGCCAATGCCCCCAGTGCAGGTATAAACACCACCAGCCTCGCTGGTGTCAGCCAATCTTGGATTGCTTGTGTTGGTACCTGGCAGCTCCGCAACCTGCAGGCCAGGAACCAGATCACATTGTTCTGGACTCCCAGCGCATCCTGGAGGGTGTTTCCCAAATAACTGTCCTAGCTGGGGAAAGTATCTAAGACCATCATTGGGCAAAGTGGAATAGACTTCACAGCAATTTAAGGCTGTGTGGATTCTTGTCTGTTCGCTTTTTAAAGTGTTTAGTTATTCTAGAAGAAGCTATGCTATAATTAACGTCAGACTAAATGTAGTCATTGTGGAAATGGGAACAGCTCTTAACTTTTGATTATCATAAACTTCAGGAAGGAAATCACCTGCAAAAAATTATGCTAATGAAAAAACACCAAAACTATACTAGCAAATGTATTAGTGATTGGTCCAGGTGTGTGTCTCATACAAATACCTCTCTTTCGAAAAATGTATTTAGTTCATAACCTAATTTGAGGTTGTCTTAATTGTTTTAGGCCTCCTTGAACTTACTCCAATCCACATCACTTTCATCACTTGTCTTTCCCATTGATTATTTCTGTTTTTACTAGTTTAACACAATTCCCCACTCTCACTGCCTGCAGTTTGACCTCTTTTGGGTGTAAGAGACTTCTCCACAGTTCCTGCAACATCAAATTCCTGCTCCTCACCATTGTACTGACTCTGCTCCGAAGGTCTATTAAAGACAAGGTCTCTTCTCCTTCACCCAGAAAGTTCTCCTGTACTTTCTGTTTCTGGTAGGTGTTGTTGAACTGTGTGGGGCACTTTTGGATCCAATTGGTATGAGAACGGTAGAAAAGCAGTGCAGTGTTTTATTATCTTAAGGGTCTTACTAGCCTATATTTGTGTGAATACAGAAAAAAAAGAAGATGAATATATAAACTTAAAACATTCCCAGCATAAAATACCTTTTCCTAGCATGCAGTGTGAATAAATTCATATTATGAGGTGCATTTTATTTCTGATACCTAGGAACAAGGACTCGAATAGGCATCATCAAAGTTATGTGGCAAATATGAGCGCGTTGTGCTCCAGAGCAGTGGGCTGCTGCCTGACATGGACCTTGCTTCTGAGTGAGGTGTCACGTGGAAAACATTTCCATTAGACTGATGGTAGATACAACCTGTTGGCCGTTTTATTCTAGGGGGTGGTAACACTTCGACTTCGGGAGTGCCCTAGCAGTTCTGACCAGATAAAATTGCGAGTGTGCTATGAATTAGGACGATCACCTCCTCAGTTTGCTCTGCTTATCATCTGCTGTGGTGACACAAAGCTCCAGTAGATATTTCAATTTATATCCGTGGAGCATCTGATCTCGTGTGTTTTAAACATAAGCATGTAGTAGGTAAGA
Organism: Tinamus guttatus; assembly: GCF_059628265.1. Classification (NCBI taxonomy): domain Eukaryota; kingdom Metazoa; phylum Chordata; class Aves; order Tinamiformes; family Tinamidae; genus Tinamus; species Tinamus guttatus. Next base: position 392,110 of record NW_028288923.1, read on the forward strand.
AAGGCCCTGCAGTATTGGTTCCAGGACTCACTTTATTGCTGTAAATTTAGCAAGTGCTCGCTCTATTTCACAAGGGGATGATGTCTATCAAAGGAACTCAAGGTTATGTAAAGCTCCTTCTGATTTGGAACGATTTAATGATTTGTGGAAAAATGTGCTACTTCCCAAAATGATATTTTTTCTCAGTAGAGGTTAGCATGAAATATTTTTTTCCTATAGACTTTTGACTTGAAGTTTAATTGATTATGAAAACAATTTTTGCTACAGGTGACATGGAGCTAACAAAGTTCCTCTTGGAAAACTGTTCCTAAGTCCTAATCCTGTCCTAAACCTGACTGTGCCAAGCAATAGATTACTGATGCTTTTTAGTGCTTGTGTTCTAAATTGATATAAATTTTAATTTAAGAATGTAAAAATGATCTCATCAAATTCAGGTTAAGGAGCAGTATTACGTACTGCATGAAACTAGCCCAGAAGTTGAAAATGAACATGCACTGTTAAAGTATGTTTAAAAAACAAAAACTTCTAGCTATTGTGCATTATCCAATTCTGTGCTTGGCTTTGTTGCGTTGACCACACGAAATGCTTTATCCAAAGGGCTCTGTTGGTATCGGGCAGTTGGACGAGCGCCCGCGCGGGGCCTGTGCCCGGCAGCAGCTGGAGCCTCCGCTCCCGCCGCGGGAGCTGGTCCTGGCGAGGGAGGATCCGCCAGGGCCCCCGATGTGGCTTCAGACCCTGCGCTTGGTGCGAGGGTTAGAGAGGAAGCAACATCTGGGACATCTTAGTTGGACGCTTAATGCTTTACTGGGCCCGTATGATGTAGATGAGCAGGACACAAACCTGCACAAGGACTCTATGAGGGAGATGCTTACCCCGCTGGTAATTTCCTGTGCCCTCAATTCCTTTCAGTTTGTTTGTTTTTTCTTTTTTTCTTTTCTTTTCTTTTCTTTTTTTTTTTCAACCAAGGACACTTACAATAACCCTCAATTGGAGGAGAGATGCCAGATCTAATTTCTGTACCACTCTATACTCTTTTTTCCTGCATCCATTATGCCTTCACCAATTGTCCCCAGCCTCCCCTACCTCTTGCAGGGCTTGAAGCTCAGCGAGAGGCACCAGGCACCCTGTTGGCTCCCTGCTGAGAGCAAAGAGCTGCTGCTGTGTCTTGTTGGCAAGGTTCAGCACCAAGCAACGGACGGGTGCCCGTCCGGGAGCAGGGAGAGCCTGGTTTGCTCCTCAGGAGGCCACGTCATCCAAAACGAGTAATTTCTCTGCCTCACCATTTCCATTCCCTTCTGTCTTATCCAGGCACCTGCAGCCTGGACGGACAAGGCCAGTTACTTGTATAGGAAATAGTGTGTGAGAGCTAATTCCAAATAAAAGTAGGATTAAGAAAAAAAGGTAAATATCAGAATGCCTTCCACCAGAGCTGTTTCTCTTGTTCTATGAAACTAAAAAAGATTATTTCCAAATTGGAGAGAGATTTAAAAGCCAAAAAAGATGAGATTGCATATATATCACTATTTCTTTATATATTTCTAATGAAGACAGAAAATAATTGCAGAAACCCAAATCCTCATGTTAATGGCAGAAGTTAAGGGATTAGAATGCATACAACTAAAAACTGCAATTAAGTGATAACAGACTTAAAATGAGGAAGGCCCAGGAAAGACCCCATCACAAAGTGAGAAATGCATTAATGGTGCTGGAGGGGCTTTGGCTGGAATGTCCTCAAGCAAATCGCTCTCCACAGTGATCCTTTAAGACTGTAGGTTTCCTGGTGTCATATAATACTGTTATTTAAGAAAATGGTCTGACGGATTTCAGGCATAGTATCAAAATATATACAAAGTCTTGGACTTAAAATGACTATTTGTTTAAATGCTGTCAAAGCCAACTGAGTTGCTTCCTTCTGAACTTGAGGCCAGATTTCCAAAGCACCTGAAGACAGAGGCTCTAAATAGGCTTTAAAGAGTGTAATTTAATTAGGTGTCTGTCTCTCAAGATGCCTTTGCATAAAGGCACTGGGATATCTGTTGCATTTTTAGGTGCTTGGAGGTGCTATTACTGTTAGTTTAATAATTTGTACAATGTGTAATCCAGGCATGGGAGTAATTAAACACCATGCCCTCTATGTAGGAGGCCGAAATATTGGTCCTGGCTGCTCTGCACTCAGTTAAGACTGAAGTAAAAGGAAAATACTGTCTTAAAGACACTTAATTGTGAAGGTAAATTCCCATTTGGAAACGGGGGCAACACTGGGGCTGCTCTGAACGATGTTTGCTGCAATGGGTCCAGTACAAATCTTGGTGAATGTAATGCAATTAATGCAGTTAATGCAATACAAAGGTCTCTTGCCATGAAGAAACTGCCTCTCTGGGGGAACAACAGAAGAGAAAAATCTTAGCTCAAAGGTCAAGGAACATGCAAGTGAAGGACGTGCAAAATGCTGTGTTATTCTGACATGGTTTCCCAAGCCCAGCAGATGCTGACTGCATGTGTAATGAAGTGCTGCAAAGCTGGAATGGGATTTCATGCCTGCCGGAGAAGCAGCGGTGCTGCCGAGAGGCTACTGAGCGCTGTTCTGCAGCGTTGGCCCTCACAGCACGAGCAGGGACAGGGCCTGTTTGTTTTTGCCCTGTTCACAGGCTATGTGCTCAGAAACGAGCAGCCTGTCACATGCAGCTGCACTAATGAGAGTTTGGACTATCTCCTGTCCCTTTTAGCGTGTTGTCTTGTATTTCTTAGGACTTAGGAGATGACAGTTTGTCATACACTAGGTACCTAGAGGGTGAACAAGTTTCGCTTAGCAGCTCCTGGGTTTGCACTTGCTTTTGAACCCAATTTCAACATGGTTTTGCTAGAAGCTTAAGGGCTAACCAGACAATCTGAAAAACAACTTGCATTTACTTGTTTTTTTTGGAACATAACCAGCTTTGCAGACCAAACTCTGCCCTTAGTTACCACATGCAGCAGGTTTAGTTGCTACAAATACTTAGTGCGAACAGAAGCAGTCAAGGCATGTGAGTGACTTCTCCCAGCTTGTAGGTCACGGTGGCAGGCGTGCCGCTTGGTAACATTTCTCGCCTGTGAACGATAGTAGCTGCTTCACTTTGCAGTTTCCTTATGTGTGTTGCGATGTAAATGAGAGAGTTACTTGTCTGTTCTTCAAACTTTCTGTTTTCATATGAGCTCTTGTGTGTGACAGGCATCTTTAGCTTGAAAGTTTTGTTAGAGGATAAGTAACCTGGTTACAGTGTTTGGGAGTATTTCACTAGCAATGGCCAAGGTAACACAAATTTTGCCTGATGCCAATGTGCTCAATTTGTAAATTGGTCTTAGAAGCCATGTACTACCTTGTGTTGGGAGAAAATGTTGCAAAGGAGGAACTTCCTTCCCTCCTTCCTTATATATTTATGTGAAGTGTTGAAATACTTGTACCTGCAACCAAATGCTCTGATGCTCAGTTCCAAGCAGTTCTCAGTACGTTCTGTCCAGATCACAAGGTTGAGCGCAGCTCAGTTAATTCTGCTGTTTTCTTAGTCAGAAAGCTATTTGCCTTTTTTTTTTTTAATGGATTTAATGGATTGGAGCCCTTTTCTGCTAGAGGACTATAAGTACAATATTCCTAGCTCTGTCCATGACTGCAAGGCATGCCATTAAAGCAGGTTAGAAAAAGGAGGCTACTTACAGAGACTGGAATAATTGCTGCCTATTCCAATAGGGATGGAGCTTCCCGAGATGAGAGGAAGATGCAAGAAAAGAACTAAGGGGGAAAAATGAAGAGAAAAGGTCCTTAATAGCAGTTTGTGTTTGTTGTGGAGCAGCTGTGGGCGCAGACACACGCGCTGTGCCGCTCCCGGCACCCGCTCCGCGCGCGACCGCCGGTACCCGCGCGTGGGCATGGGATGGGGGCAGAGAAAATAAACAGGTCGTCGCTTCCTACTTCCAGGGACTGCTCTAGGTCTGGAACGGTGCTAGATCTGTGCTGTTTAGATGCTAACGGCCACGTATAAACAAAAATGTGTTACATAAATATGCTAAGTGTTGTTCGGTCATCCGGCAGCCTCTGGAATAGGCAGTGACCCTCGCAGGTGAAACCAGCTCGCTCGTGCGAGCGCGTCCCGAACGCGCCCGGCGGGCGCAGCTCGAACCGGGCACCCGGACCGGGGCCTGAATTTGGTACCCCAAGGCACTTAAACCCGAATAGTTATAACTCGCACTTCAAGTGCTTATGGTTACAGGCAACAGAATCCGCACAAGTAGAATGTGTCCTAAATAAGAAAATGTTCGGACTTGGAAAAAATAAAGAGGGACAGGGGGCGAAGGAAGAGAAAAAGGAGGAAAAAAAAAAAGGGAAAAACAAAGGGAGAAAAAAAGAGGGGAAAAGGGAGGAAGGAGGGAAAAAGAAAGGAGGAAAAAAGGAGGAGGGGAAAAAAAGAAGGGGGGGGAAAAGGAGGAGGGAAAAAAAAAAAAAAAGAAGGGAGGTGGGGGTTAAAAAAAGGGAAGCAAAAGAAGGAAAAGCCGCCTTTGCTGCTCCCGTTAGGGCCCCTGCCCGGCTCGGGCCGGGCTCTGCGGCGGCAGCGGCCCCGGCGCCCCCCGCGCTGCCGCCCCGCTCGGTGCCGCCGCTGCCCGCGGGGGCTCCGCGCTGCCCGCGGGGGCTCCGCGCTGCCCGGGCGCCGCTCCCGCCGCCGCTGGGGCCCCGTCCCCCCGGCCGCCCCCGGCCGCGCTTACCCCGTCCCGCGCGGGCCGCCGCGCGCTCCATGCGCCGAGCCGCGAGCAGCCGCCGCCGCCAACGCCTCGCGGGGAGGGCGGCGGGGCCGGGCGACCTCCGCCCCGCGGGGCTCCCGGCCCGGCACGGCACGGCCCGGCCCGGCCGAGCCCGCCCCGCGCCGCGGGGGGGGGAGCGCGCGGCGGCGCTGGGGCCGCCCCGGCCCGCGGGGCCCCCCCATCCCCCGCTCCCCAGCCCCCCCCGGGCCTTGCGGGGAAGCGGGTGCTGCTGCCGCCGGGATGGGGAGCGGCCGGGATGGGGGAGCGGCCGGGATGAGGAGCGGCCGGGATGGGGGAGCGGCCGGGATGGGGGAGCCGCCCGGGTAATGGCTCCTGCCAAGGCTGCGCGCGGGAAGCGCCGGGGGCTGCGCGGGGAACTCAGCCCCAGTCACAGTGAAAAGCGCCACGGAGCGAGGCCCCCTCGCACGCGGAGGCTGCGGGAGCTTCCCCGTGGAGCCGAGACCCGCTACGGGAGATGGGAAGCAGGGCTGCCGTGGGCACTGCACGAACCTTCATCACGGGTCGTGTCTGTCTCCAGTAAAAGGGTGTTCTTAGCTGCGTAGGTAACGAGTGCAAGAACCGCGGCCCTTCTGGCTTGTCCGCGCATCGCTCGATGCTGCCCGAGGAAGCAGCAGCGTTGCTGGGTCTGCCCCGCGCGCGTTCGGCCCGTCCCGCCGCTCCTGCCCACGAGGAGCGGCCCAGCACGTCCAGCCGCGCTGGAACGGCTTCCCCGTCAGCTCGGGCGGCCTCATCGCCCCTTGGCTCAGGAGCGACCGTTTCGGAGCTCTGATGGACTCTATGAAGCTTGGAGATTCCGAGGTCTTCCTTGCTGTAAAAAGTTTCTTGCTGACATTGATGACTGTTTATTTATTTTTATTTTTTCCCCTTCTCTTCCAACGGAAACTGTAGGGCTTCATGCTATCATCTTGACCATGATGTCTTTCCCAAGTGGCATGTCTCATATTTAGCCATAATATCAGTGTTAACCTTTTTCCTGACAGAATAAAAGTCTCATCATTCACGTCTGCAATATCTGCGTTTAGACAGTTAAATAAGCTGGCAAACTGTTAAAAACCTAGAGGACGCAGTAACTGACTTTGAATTCAGGGGAAAGAGCCTAGTGTTTGGCACTAGTGAGCCTAGTTTTCAACTCGTTTCTGTGCCAGTCTTGTCCAGCATCAAAGCGGTGTCTGTCTCGGGTGATTTAAAGCCCTTGAATGCTGCATTCTGTCAGTTGTCCTGGAAGATTTTTCTCCAACCTTTTGAAATGAGGATCTTGGCTGCCTGGAAGCTCAAATCCATGTACCTCGAGCCTGGAGTGAGGTCCACTGTGCGTGGAACTGTAAACCCACTGTTCCCAGTGGGTTTTCCCCATTGACCCATAACGGGCAGTGAGTGAGAGGCATTTCGGGAGGGCAGCTTTGGGCTTGGCGGTGGTGATTTTATTCTGGGGTGATTTTACGTTTTCTCCAATGCAGGCACTCAGTTCTAGAGCTGCTGAAGGGACAGCCTCCCCGCTGCCCCTGCCGTCCCCTCCGCTCTCGTTTCAGGTGCTTGGAGCTGGCGCTCGGCTCGTGGTAGCTGCCGTGCCACCCTCGGGCCTTTTGTGGCGGCCAGTTTCTGTAAGGCAAAATAAATTCCACTCTTACATGGACATCTCTGATTGGAAATTTCCAATATTAGTTAAGAGACATTTTGGAGGATAATTTGTGCAACTCATCATATTTTCAATGGAAATAAGGGTTAGTTAGATTATACGATTATCCTTAGATAAAATGTCTCAGGATGAGCAAAACTGGTTCATCATAGTTTGCAGGAAGAGAAGGGTCTTTTCTGTATGATTTCTTTTTGTGCTGTCAGTGATAAAACCATTGATCTATTCACAGTGAGATTTCAGTGCTACCAGCTTCAGAAGTCCCGTCACCAAATACGTGCAGGTCTTTTTGCCTATGTACCCCTGGCCAAGGTCTTCTGTCCTAGCCCTGCTCTAGGCCATGGTGCTGGTTGGAAGCACCGGCTCTTCCCAGGAGCCCCGGTAGATAAAGAGAATCTTGTGAAATGAAAATATCATTTTTTTTCTCTTTTACAAAAGTAAAGTAATTTTGAAATGGAGAATCCTAATATTTTTGCTTTCAACTTTTTTTTTGTCAAAAAAAAAAACAGCAAATGTAGTCCAAGTTCCTTTTCAAATATTTTTTAACAGACCAGCAGTACAAGTAGAATATGTGTAGACATGAATTTGTGCCCTCATTGTGCACAAGCGCTCTCCTTGCTCGTATCGTGAGACCCCTTCCCCTTGGTTTCATGGCACTGTGGAGCGGCTCTGGTTGGGGTGGCTTCTGGAGGCGGCCTCCTTGTTCCCTGGTTAGAAGCGGGCCCGGTGGGAGCTGGTGCCAAGGCCTGTGTCCCCCTGAGCCCTGGGTATCCCAGGACCTGCAAGCCTCCCCGCGGTGCTGGGACGCCGCACGTTGGTGACCTCCCCGCGGTGCTGGGACGCAGCACGTTGGTGACCTCCCCGCGGTGCTGGGACGTGGCACGTTGGTGACCTCCTCGCGGTGCTGGGACGCCGCACGTTGGTGACCTCCTCGCGGTGCTGGGACGCCGCACGTTGGTGACCTCCTCGCGGTGCTGGGACGCGGCACGTTGGTGACCTCCCCGCGGTGCTGGGACGCGGGACGTTGGTGACCTCCCCGCGGTGCTGGGACGCAGCACGTTGGTGACCTCCTCGCGGTGCTGGGACGCAGTGTGTTGGTGACCTCCTCGCGGTGCTGGGACGCCGCACGTTGGTGACCTCCTCGCGGGCTGGGACGTGGCACGTTGGTGACCTCCTCGCGGTGCTGGGACGCCGCACGTTGGTGACCTCCCCGCGGTGCTGGGACGCGGCACGTTGGTGACCTCCCCACGGTGCCGGGACGCCGCACGTTGGTGACCTCCTCGCGGTGCTGGGACGCAGCACGTTGATGACCTCCTCGCGGTGCTGGGACGTGGCACGTTGGTGACCTCCCCGCGGTGCTGGGACGCGGGACGTTGGTGACCTCCTCGCGGTGCTGGGACGCAGCACGTTGGTGACCTCCTCGCGGTGCTGGGATGCCGCACGTTGGTGACCTCCTCGCGGGCTGGGACGTGGCACGTTGGGTGACCTCCTCGCGGTGCTGGGACGCGGCACGTTGGGGACCTCCTCGCGGGCTGGGACGTGGCACGTTGGTGACCTCCTCGCGGTGCTGGGACGCCGCACGTTGGTGACCTCCTCACGGTGCTGGGACGCGGCACGTTGGTGACCTCCCCGCGGTGCCGGGACGCAGCACGTTGGTGACCTCCCCGCGGTGCCGGGACGCCGCACGTTGGTGACCTCCTCGCGGTGCTGGGACGCCGCACGTTGGTGACCTCCCCGCGGTGCTGGGACGGGGGCTCCGTGCACCCACAGGAGGACACGGGTCCTGCCCCTCCGCGGAAGCGGAGCAGCTCTGGCTGGTGGCAGCTTCCAAGCCAGCCCCCTTTGCCCTGTGCCAGGAATCCAGCCCTGGTGCCCATGGATCCACGTGCCCGAGTGCAGGGTAGGACGAGCTTCGTGCGGGCAAGGGTTTGCCTGCAAGGCAGAGCTTGAGCTCCGGCTCAAACGCGAGCCTGGGCTGTAGCAGGGCTGCCCCGCGCTCCCCTGGCCCGGCAGCGAGGTGGGTTTGGGCTTGCTCTGCCGCTGCCTTCCTTTTACTTCCCTTCTGTTCATTATTTTATTCCATTTTAATGTTGTCTTTTAACCACGGGTGGCGGGAAGCAGTGAAATGAGTTACGTTTCTGAGGCCTGTTGTAAAAGGAATTCCTGAAGGGTTAGTTAGGATCGATGGTTCATTTTTCAAATGCATTTCTTTAAATGAAGTTCTCTAAATCGCATTTCTAAGAATCTTAGGTAAAGATGGCTTTCAGTTTTCAGGTTACCAATTTTCAAGCAATGGATTTGAATATAATTAGATGAAATTAATTCCCAGCAAGATACTAAGAATTTACCGAGTTTGGACATATATTGTAGAATTATTAACAGAAAGAAATTTTTCTGTGCCAAAAGTTGTTTTAATGCAAAGGATGGAAGTTTAACTATATAATATATAGTTAATGTGTAACATTTATTCAACTAGCATTGGAGGACAGGCACATTTATTTTGAAAAATATTTTCTAAGGTTTAAATCAAGTGATTTAGCTCTTTAGGGATAAAATTTGTCAAGAGAAAAAATCATATTGAATTATTAATAAAGATGAAACATATCAATCAAAATTATTTTACGCTAGCACCACAGCCCAAAGGCAGAAATCTTCTCTTACGTTTATGTAGAGAAATGGAATGGAGAATGAAGAGGCTTTTCATTCTGCTTCTGTAGCTGCTGTGTCAAGGGAGTGTCTCAGATCCTTGAGGCTCTTCTCCTGGTTTGTAAAATTAGCAAAATCTTTTGCTATGGAGCAGAAGTTGCTTGTAGGTTGTGGAGTGGGGCCAAGTTCAGTTTCTCATTTAGTTACCTGCTTGCACACTTTTGAGGAGGGTGGTCACTCATGCTGGCATCGCCGTCTGTACGTATATATTTTTTAAAATGTATTTATACGGAGGAAATAAATGGGTCTGATATTGTTATTTAAAAGCTTATGACATTTCCCCTATCTCTCTGTCTGCTTTCAGTCTTCCTGATGCCGACTGATTTAATATTTAACATTGTAATAGGGAAAGCATGGTCTCGGTGTTCTTTTCCTCTCGTTCCCTGACTCCTTAATTAAATTTACAGCTAATTGTACAATGAATTTTGTATTGACCTTTCAAGGACCTTAAAGCAGCTCTCAGTGAACGCAGATTCTCACTGTTTATTTCCATTAGCCCTTGTGCGAATTTATCACAAATTCTTTTGGAACTGAGGGTGGCCTGTAGATTATTAACATACAATCCCCGAAGAGATGCATACATATGTATGTACATGTATGTATATATGTGTTATCTGAGTGTGTGTATGCAGGCCTACTCTTTAATGTAGGCATCCTGCTCTCCACTAAAAATCCTGCATTTCAGTGATCAGATCCCCTTGTCATTTAGCCAAGCGCGGATACCCGTTTCTCAGGGTGAGGTGTCCCTGTTCCCTTAGGGGTGACCTGACTGGAGAGCTGGTTTCCCAAGTACGGAGCAGAATGGGTGGAATCCAGGTAGAATCCAGCCGCACGCCGCGCGGCGCGGAGCCGCGGTGGTCACCGTGGAACGGCCCGGGCAGTGCAGTGAAGGAAGGATCAGTGCTACCCGCGAGTGTCCCAACCGTGTTGAAGACTGTTAGCCCGCATAACCTTGGGGTTTATGACTTTTTCCTATTTTTCTGCAGGTGGATGCTAAAATAAAGCCGTTGTCTTTTATTACCAGTAGTCTTTTTAAGAGCTGTTTTCTAGAGAGCTTTTGGGAGGAAGGCAAGCCCTGCAGGGTCCTTGGGTAGGTAAGCTCCTGAATCTAGCAATATGTTTGCTAATCTAAGGCAAAATATGTACAAGTGAGAAAAGCCAGGATGGGAGGAAAAGGAAGTTATGCGTGTGATCCCAGATACTATTTTTTTTCTTCTTGGAAACTGTTTCGTGCTAGCAAGGAATATTTAGTGCAAACTCTATAATTCATTGTCTTTTGTGTTTTACCAATGAATATGCCAACCAGCATCTCTCCAGTCCATTATCCGTTTCTTGAGGAAGTATGCATGTATCTTTAGGATCTCTGGAAGATGGTAAATACCTATAAATATGTAGCAGATTCATCACTGCAACTGTGTGTGTTCTCATAATCCTAAGGAAACTATGGATGCTGGAGATCAAAATGCTTGAGGACATACCCTCAGACTCATGAAACCCTCTGCAGCCTGGTCTTGGTTTCACTGAGATTGTGCATGCAAATGTGAGGGGAAAAGAAGACCCTGAAGCTCTGCTCTGGCTTCTGTGAGGCCTCTGTCTGGCAGCAGTTGCTGCAAGAAGCAGTAACCAAGGCCCCAAAGAACTCTCTTGGGTGAGTGTTCAAATGCAGCCAGGTTTTACATGGAACTGATTCCAAAACAAAACGATCCGCAGCCTGCAGGGCTTTCGCTCCCTATTCTGGCAGATAGGCACTGCGGATTGTTTTTTTTATGTGCTGTGAATGGTTAAAATAAGGATGTAACCTTTTCTTTTCTTAGTAGGACTGGCCTGTAGAAAGAAACATGCAGTAGGATAAGCAAACTGGAAATTCATTTTAAACCTCAAGAGTGGAAAGGTTCAATCACTACAAAAGAGGAGCACAGATATAAATGATTTGAAGAAATGGGAAACCAGGGCAGCTAAGTGGCTTATGCAATTCATTTGTAGAGAAACGTAAGGCACGCTTAGGGACAAAAGGAACAGCACAAAGCAAAGAAAAAGAAATATACCTTGGGTGTTTCACAATATAAAATGATTTTGCTGGGATTTAAGAGCAGATAAAACTTTGTCTCTGACAGCTTTGGCATGGTGCTTAATGCAGTGGAAAGAGCAAATAACAGCCTGGCAGGAGCAAGTGAAAAGGTATCAGAAAAGCCGGATGAACTGGTTGCTACAGCTCTTGGAAGGCTGGCAAGCGAGACCACGTTTGAGAGAGAAACAGCCTCAATTTCTGGTCAGCCTGCGTGGTCCTTTTGACAGAACAAGATATCCTCAAAGTGGAGGATGAAACGATAGAGCAGCAGTTGTGAAAGACGCTGCAGGGTGGAGGTGAGCAGAAGGAAGGAAGGAGCTGAGCAGAGGGCCACGGCAGGAAGGAGATCCCGATTAGACTGCAGCGCAAGGAGCAGAAGGGGAAGGAAGCCCCGGGCTGAGTTAGTGCCTTGCAGGCCCAAAGGAAAGGGCAGTTTTGTGCTCCTTGGCCTTGGTGTGCGCTGCTCTCTGCTCTGGATCCGGTACAACACCCCGTAAATGTGTTCTGAGAGCCAGCTTTAAATAAATAAATAAGTAAACAGGGGCCAGACAGGGGCAGACATACACAATGCTGAGGCTCGTTTCCTCTGGGGAAGCTGGATGGCTGAGCCACCCAAATAGCTGTTTTGCAGGGAAGCACCCACAGCTGGTGCCTGCTGCGAGGCCGGGCTCCAGGAGCCAGCTGTGTCCCCATCTGGTGGCATCTCCCCATCTGCGGGCAGCGCCAGCCCCTGCGCAGCCCCCGTGGGAAGGGCGCCCCGAGAAGCACCGCGCGTCGCAGGGCCATCTGCAGCCACGGGCTGTGTGCTGGGAGGAACCTCATGGTGCCTGTGCCGTCTGCTGTGTGTCAGCTGCAACTGCCGCCGTGGGGTGAAGGAAGAACAGTTAAAAAGACCAGGGTCAGCTGGGGTGCAAGTGGAAATCCCACTGTGCCCAGATTAAGTCAGTTATACTGGGAGCCTTTGGCATTTTGTGTGCAATAAGTTCATTTGCATGTAGGTGCTTTACGCAATATCTGTAAATGGGCAAAATGCGGATAACAGATTTTATTTAGTACAAAAGCGAGAGTCAAGATGAAATGAAATAGCTATTAAGCTCTTCCATTGTAAAAGTATGTGTGTATATAAACATATCTATCTCTGTGTGTTTATAAAATAATGATTATATTTACTGCTTTACTACCAGGTTTTTGCACATTCGTAGTAGCACTGTTTACCATCAGAAAAAAAAATGGTTATAAATTCCCAAGGTTTAAGAAGTAAAGAGAACATGCAGACTTTGAACTTCTTCATTTGTTAGCTGTCCTAATGAGGAAAATGCATAACATTCCTTGTAAATACAACGAACCTTAACAACAGAGGAAGAGCAACTATGGAGATGGCAATGCCAGTTTATCTAGGCCGCTTCCTGAGCAGGACCGTGCTCTACTGGAAGAATTTGCCTCCATTCTGCAGTGAAACGTCATATTAGGAAGATAAAGATGTTTCCATGATAGCAATCTCGGAAAATAGCGTCACCACTTCTCTGCTGCCTTTTGTGATTTGCTGTTATTTTGGCAACACGCTACAGAATATGGTTTTTCAGAAGCTAACACCAGCTGACACGCATGGCAATGGAAAATGCTGCTGGGAGGTTCAGTGTCTTGACACGTAAATCAAAATTTAATCTCTGTGAATGTATGTAGACTGTCTCTGGGAAAGAAGAAAGGTAGGGAGATGTGAAAAGGTAGGAGCCTGTGTTGTTACACGTGGGGACGCGCTGCCCGCGGGGACGGTGGCTGCAGCTGCTGCTCGCGCTGCTCCGTGTGCGTCCGGCTGGGATGGGGACCCGCGGGCTACGAGTGCCCACACTGCGCTGGCCGCGGGCAGGGAAGGCCCTTGTTTCCCTCAGTGCTGCCGGCTCCCCGGGACTGAGCCCTGGGAACGGTAAAGACGGAGCAGCGGGAGCACAGTGAGGATTTCGTGTGTCAGTGATCGCTTCTCGTGGGTGCGAGTACTTAGGGCTTCACTGGACTCTTGAGTGCTGTATAAACATGATGCCTGTGAAACTGCAGAACTTATTCTGGGAAAAAAATCACATATTCCATTAAAAAAACACTAGGGGAATGCATTATTTAGCACACTACTTCATGAGGGTGTTTAAGTCTGAAGCTAAATATACCTTCAGTTGTAATTATACAGGTGTGTTACGAGTGGGGACCCTAAATGGATTTCAAAGCTTTGCTGAGGACAATGTTTAATATTAGACTGCTTTTCTATTACTTTCAAAATCATTTTGTTCCTGACAATGTGAACTGACAGCAAAATGCCAGTATGTCCCCCCTGCTTAGGGTATTTTGTTCTTTCATTTCCCTTTAGTTGTCCCTTGATTAGCAATGTGCCTTGTGCGAGGCACCTGATGTAGATGTTAGATTTAACAGGCACCCATATCCAAGTGCATTTAAATTATTGCAGCTGTGAGCTCGTGGGGCAGGAGTGCCAGGATGGCAGCAGGTGAAGAAGAGCAGGGCTTAGTGCTGCTGTCAAGACACTGGTTTACAGAGGAAAGGAGCAGCCACACTGCAGTGGCTGTCAGGAAGGCTGCCCAGGACCTTGGTGTTCCCTAGCAGGTCTTGTCATGTGCGTGGATGAGGTGAGGATGGGAAACGGAGTAGCCCAGGGGAGCTGAACATGTTGGGGCTGTTATTTTATGTGGGCTTGCAGGTAAAATTGGAAGCTTACATGAGTTGCATAAAGTCTACCTGTGCTTTTGGTGTGTGATATTCCAAGTTTTATCAAGTGAAGGCAGCATAGTGATGTTAATTCAGTCACACCACTCTGATGAGAGTTTATCAAGATTATCTTCCTGGCATTGAGTGGAATTAATAACGAATGCAGGAAAAAAGGAAGTTTTTAACAAATGATATATGACATCACCAGATGTTATGTGTATAATGTATTTTATTCTATTTTTCCAGGTTACATGAGAATTAAGGGATCAGAACTCATTTATTGCTTTGAGAAATACATACCAACAGTCATCACCTGTGTTTCAGGACTCCTTATTCAAAAAATAAGCAATTAGGTCAGCAAATAATCTAGTGTTATATGCTCAAGTAGGCTGTTACTCAAAAAGCAGGAGTTTAGGAGGCTGCAACTAGAGATGGGATTACGCAGAATGTCTTAATGTTTAAACATGGCGCTAGGGGCTGAAGATACATGACAGACAATGGCAATAACTTTTGTGCCCAAATGGGCTCAAAGCACGTCCTGGCATTGAAGATGAATCAATCTGAACCTTAAAGCTTTGCAGGTCAAACTTGTGCTATGCTGTGCTCTGTTCTTTTCCAGTCGGTACAAGATTTATGATGTCTTTATGAACATGGTATTATCTGTAAGGAAGTGGAGAGGTGTGTGTGAGAGCATTATGTGGAGGGGCAAAGGTTTGATGGGAAAATGGATTTGAGATATTGTTTGGAAAAGTTGAGGTGAAAGGGCAGGGAGAAGGTGTGTGGGAGGAAAACGGAGAGGATGGTTGGCCCTGGCTGTTGGCAGCACGATGTGCGTGAGGGTGACGGCAAGGCTGAAGTTACGCTGTGCTCAAAGGAGAGAGGCCTCTAGTTCTGCTTGGCCTCCCGCTCTCTGACATCGGGTCTGGGAAGAGCGAGTCTCTGGAGAGCCCAGCTCACCCTGTGCTGGTCCTTCCTGTCGCTGCTTCTGGAAAAATACCCACTGGGCTTCTCAGTAGGGTAGGTGTTGCCACACTCTATTAATGTGCAGAAATGGGCTACCTTCGTGCCGCGTAATCGCATGGTCTGGATTTGGGAAGAACCCTTCAGGTCCCTCATATGAAATGAGGTGTATAGCAAAGATATGCCAATTTTAGGTTGAGTGAAGTTCCCCTAAGATGAACCTGAAAGTTATAGCTAGTCACAAATAGCAGATAAACAGCAATTGTGCTGTGTAGAGAGAGAGCAACTGATAGGTGGAGTAGGAAAAAAAAAAAGCTATTAAAATGAGTGCATTAGAAGGAATAAGATCAACTGCTATAATGTTTTCTGTGCAGCAGGCGTGCTTCGTTGCAGATTAAGCTCTTCCCATTACAGCAAAACACTATTGAAAGGGCTTGAATAGCTTCCCTAGCAGAGCAGCGTATAATAGTATGAGTGTAATTAAACTTCCAGCAGCATTTCTATGATATAAACATATCTGCAGGGTCCTATAACAGCTTTCAAATCTTTATTCTGAGCCGGCAGTATATACCATGCCATGATTTGCCTTTCATCCAAAGACTATAATGTGGCCCCGCTCTCGTAGCGGTAGAGCTTAGAGTGAAATATATATATCAGTGTCCTTTGGACCACACTGAGTCCTTGCAGGCGGCCTTGCCTGTTTGGAAGTGGGCAGCTGAGCATGTGGGGACAGCGAAATCACAGAGGTCATGTTCAATAAGAGCCTTATCCCTGCATGATTAAGTAGTTAATGCTCAGAAGAAGGCAGGAAAATCACAGTGGACTGACAGGCACCGTCTGATCCCCATTTCATCCCTCCTGCTTGAGGAGGGATGAGTTCGTGACAGCCCCTTTCTGTCCAAGTGCAGCACTGTAAAATCTCTTGGGGTTAAGAGGATTGACCTGCCTCTGTACGTGCATCTGCACATGCGGGTGGGCAGATGTTAGGCGCTGCACTCCCCATGCTTCATCTCATAAGGGATATGCAGAAGGTTGCTGATTCACAGATGTGGAAAGAAAAGAAACTCAGGAAACTTCCATTTCGGCACACTCCGAGTGCTTAAAATGACTCACTCCTCCTCTTTATGAAGGAAGAGCAAATAAAAAAAAAAATCCTATATGTTATTTGATGTGTATTCTCTTTTTCTTTTTTCCCTCCTCTGAATCTGCAAAAAGCAGTAGGAAATTGCCTGCATGGTCCCGCAGTTCATTTGGAAGCGATGTACATGAGAGCTGTGCTCGTGGCATGCCTGTGTCTGCTTGCCAGGGACTTGCAGCTAAGTTTTGCCCGCATAGAGGTGGGTGAGACTCCCCCGCTGTGGCCCTGCGGCCTGGCCGAGGCCGCGTGAGCCCGGGCCGGCCTCAGTGGCGCTTGCGTGTTGGCCCTCCTGCCTGGTGGGCGGCCACTCTGCGCCGCACGTGTCGGGGGAACATGCCCTGTGCGCTGGAGGAGAAGGGGGCCCGAGGCCGCTCTGTGGGGCGCAGGCCCCGCGCGTGTCCCTGGCATCTGCGCGAGCGGGAGCAGATGGGATCCGTGCGCCCGCAGCCAGCAGCTGTGCGGCCGAGGAGCGAGGGAGCCTCGGCCGTGGGGATGCCCCCTGCTTACAGAGGATTTGCTACAGGGTGCTACCTGTATATTATATATATATATATTTTTTATATAATATAATCGGAGGGAGGAGATTTTTTTTTTCCTGCTCTGTTTTTGGCCTACACTTCCCCTTTCTCTCTCCCCGTCCTGGCAACCTTTGCTTCCATGGAGCTCCTTTGGGCCTTGTCCTTCGTGCACGTATGCAGCGAGCAAGATCATCCCCCTCTCTCTCATTTAAACTGAAGCACAGACAGACTGTGGAGACTGTTAAGCCAATTACTCCGTTATCCCCAGGCCTTCAAGGGGAAGGCGCTGGTGGGAGGGAGCTGCCCGAGCGTGGGGTCCCCGCCAGGGCGGCGGGCGCGTGGACGTGCCGAGGGTGGCGTCACCTGAGCTGACACCGAGAGGTGACACTCTGAGGAGGGCGACGTCTGCAGCTCACCCTGTCCCAGAGCCGCCACCTTGCTCTCCGTGCGCTTCCAAGCTCCTGCTTGAGTCACACCTCCGCTGCTTTATTTACAGAAGGTAATGGTTAATTACTGAAGTGTAAAAGAATAAATGCTTCCCATAAAATCCAAGCTCATTCACCTTTCCAACTGCAACAGGCTGAATAGGTTTTTTGAAGTCAGTATTTAAAGCTGTTTAAATGAACTTTCTGAAATCATTAGTTCTATTGAGTACGAATGAAGTGTTCGTGGGAGCTGCCAGGACCGGGGATGGAGAGAAATCCCGAGGAAAGCCAGGCCCGTGAGTGTGGAGCGGGCGAGCGGGAGCGGAGCGGCGGCTCTGGCGTCGCGCTGGCAGCGAGTGCCACCCCGTGTCCGCGCGCGGCCATGGCAGAGGCTCCCCGGGGCTGGACGAGGCCGCAGCGGCAGCGCGCGCTGCCTCTGGCCCGTGTGTTCCGTCCTGCGGGGGCGCGATCCAGTGCGGGCGCGCGGTAACGGGGCTGGGTCAGAGCCGGCTTTTCAGGCTCTTTGGCTTTTTATTTTAGCTTTTTTCAATTTTACTCTTTAAATGGGTTGAGGGGAGCATAGCAAGTTGTTCAGAAGGAGCATTTTGAAGTTTTGGGGTTTGGACTCGCTGTGTTCTGGGCTCTCTGTACGTGCCCTGTTGTGTAGAAGTACTTGGAAATGTCCATCTTGTGCCCAGGGACATCTGCAGCGGGGTTTGTGCAGGCCCGGGGAGCCAACGCTCCGGGCGGCCCTCGGGAGGGTTTGTTGTTAGAAGGACAGAATTGCAGGGGTTTGTGCCCGACCGTGGCTGTCCGGGTGAACCAGGGCGAGCGTGGTGAGAAAGCAGGTGGGCAGCCTTGGCTGTGGGTGAGTCAAAGGAAACGCAATTCTGGCAGGTCAGGAGGAACAAAGGCAGGAAACTAGGAGAGGTCAGGAAAAATCCCTGCTTTTTCATCGCTCACAAAAGAGTTTTGTTGTTGCTGTTTTCTTTTCCTGCTCCTGATGCAGACTGCAAGGGTATCTTTGCTTCCAGCTTTGTTTTCTATATTGCTTTTTCTACCGATCAGATTAGGGTAAAATCACTTGCTGAGTTCCTGATGAGATTTGATGACCCTACAGTAAAGTTGTGGTAACTTCCTTACATGCTAAAGATGTGACTCGGGTGATTTCTTTTGTTTTGGGAAGCATGATTCCACCACAGCTTTATTTTTTGCACCACAAGTTTTCAAATAGTTATAAAAATTTATGAAAGAGAAATAGGCTTTTTTTTTTCCTGTCCTAGCCCCACCTGAAATATAAGGGGACTAAGTAAAACGTTATTTCTAGCCACAGAAGGTATCTGCGTGGGTACCAGTGCCACGAGCGCGTCCCCTCCGCAGGAGCACCGAGGGTGCCGCAGTTGGCAGTCGCTGCAGGAGCCAGGGCTGCCTCCGGCCTTGCCCTGGCGCAAGGAGGTGCCTGGGGCCCTCCGGAGCACCCCTTGTTCCTGAAGGGAAGAAAGGGGAGAATCCACCAACTGGAGAGAGAAAATAAGAGCTGAACAAGAAGCTCTTTATAATTAATCTTTTTATTTTTGCGGTTTTTGCCATTACATTCTTCCCAATGGCGTATCAGTGGTGCTAGACTGCAATAGCTGGTATAAGTCTCTCCTCTGAGCAGTGGAAACCCATTTTGGTAAAGGGCACTTAGCTCACTTCTCTTACTTGGCAAGTACAGCAGGGTGCCAGGTGTTAATTCTCAAAAAGCTTTTGTGACTGGGACATGTATCAAGGATTCCAATCACAGGTTGTTACTTCAGGAAAAATCTATTGGGGTGGGAGAAAAAACCTTTATTAAATGGCATGAACTTCTCTGTCTGAATGTAGTAAAATAATAATTAATTATATACTTTTAGGGATAAGAAATTAAAATGCATATTAATTAGATTAATAATGAAAACCTCTATGAAAGTCTGTGCTATGAGTTACAAGTAACTGTTTTGTGAATTTTTTTCTTTGGAGAAATGCATTTCAATAGACCGCAGGTAGCACGTCTGCCGTGTTTGCTGCACAGCTTGTGCTGATGTAGGTTTGATCCTGAGCTTGCTCCTGCCCGGGTTCCTTGTTTGGGGGGGGATTTGCGGGAAGGGTCGGAGCGGGTCCCGTGGGGCTGCCCGGCAGGGGCTCAGCCCTGCGGCTGCACAGCCAGGCTGCGCCCTTGGGCTTTTCCTCGTCCCTGCTCCTCCTGACGGCTTTCCAAGGAGCAGGACAGAAAGTCTCTTGCAGGAAGCCCGCTTGTGAATCGGTGTCTAGTTTAGGTGTGATTTGAATGTCGATCGCAGTGTCTTTGTGGTTGGATTCAGGCCAGCCCGAAGCCTGGCAGGGTCTTTGTGGAACTCTCTAGTACACAGGACACCCAAACTTGAAATTCACTTTTATGTAGTTTAAAAAAAATGTACAGTGACGTAAAAAGAAAACATCCAGTGCAAACCCTTTATACAGTGGAAATCAATACAGTGTTCCTTACAATAACCTTATAAAACATATTTTAAAATAGTGATTACAGGTAATACAATTGAGATGATGCTAACTGAAGAACTTCATTTACTGCACTAAATAATTTCCTAACTAACTTTATCTGTTGACTGCCAATATTTTAATTACTGATGAAAAACTTAAAAGATAAGTATTGTTAGTTAGAATTCTTTATAACATGCTAACATGGAACCTCAATAGCATACAGTGTTGACTGGATTAAACAAGATAAAAATGAAGCCAACTAATAAACCGAGACTGTGATCCCAACGTGCTTCTTTTGTAAATGGTCTGATCGAAAGCTGATCTGATTGATGGGCAGGATTCTACTTTTTTTTTCCTTTAGTTTATATTTGAAAATTGGAATGATTTGAATTATTGATGATAATATGCATTAGTGTCCTGTTAAATGTAGTGTTAGGCACCTTTTTATAGTAATGGAGGACTAAGATGAGCCCGTATTATAATGCATTGCTGTTTCCTGCTGAGAAAGCCCTTTGGGAGCAAGGGGGTGTAAATCAGAGATGTCCTGGATAACGGAAAAGCAGTGTCGTGAGGTTCCTCTACTCTGGTTTAGGAAAAAAAGCAAAAGATTTAGTGTTATCTGGTTAGCTACCACATTCAAATAATCAAACCAGCTAGACTAGCACCCAGAGCTCGAGCACAGGTCCTGCCGCCCCGGCTGTGCGCGCGGCCAAGGCCGAGAGGGCCCGTGGGCCGGGACGCCCCGTTCCCTGGGAAGGGCGCGCGGCCGCGCGGCTCCGTGCGGAGCTGCCTCCTTTCCCTCGGGCGCCTCTGCATCGCGTGAGGGACTGAGCACGTGCTTGCCAGGGACAGGGGGACCGCAGCTCCAACCTCACTGACGTGGGAGGTTCTTCCGTGCACGCAGATGCGCAGGGTACATACAGCATCCCGGTTTGGAAGTCTGCTATATTTTCCCAGATGGAAAATACCCGTTTTACAGTACCTGCTTAGAAGAAGTCAAAACAGTTTCACAGTAATGAGGCCTTTTGTTTGTTTGTCCCTGAAATAATAGAATTCCTTTAAGAATGTTGAATAGAAAACTTACTCAACCTTTTTAGAGATCTAGAGAGACCTATGTTGCAATCTGGAGATATCTACAGTTTTGGAGTCTTAATATTTCCCAGATCTCCAGATTTCCTGCCCTGCAGGATACCATGCCATTGGATAACATTGAGGTCCTATTTACAGAAAGAAAAAAAAAATTGCTTATAGCTAGAGGAATTACAGCACTCCAGAAAGGTGCCTGAAATCATCATCAGGCTGTTAAAAATGACAGATGAAACCAGATTGTGCATCTAAAAATCCTCTTTAATTTTATCTTTAGTAATTCAAACTTTTAGTAGAAGACTATAAAGCAAGAATAATTAATAGATTGGTAAAAAGGAAAAAAAATAATGCCTCCTCTTGCAATTGATGAAAGAATTGTTAATATTAAGTGGTAGACCATATGTTCCTCCTTGCCTCTGCTGGGTAAGTTTAAGCACGGAATATGAATGAAAGACGTTACAGGAGGGCCAGGCAAAGCAGTTGGCCTGGGACACAGGAGGTTAAACAAATGCCACCAAGCTTCTCCTTCCCCGCGGGTGCTGTTCCTGAATGCGTGCTGGGTAAAAGAATACAGGAGGAGGAATGAAGAAGAAACTGTAGGAGGAGGCGCTTTTTAAGGAGGAGCGTTCTTCAGGGTGGGGAGAAGAGTCGTGTCCTGGAAGACTCGAGCAGGTCCCCGCGCAGCCCTGTGGGGAAGGAGCAGAATGCTAGGAGGGATAGCAATGCTAGGAGGAGCTGGTAGATTTAACTAGATTTAACTCTTTTCATCCCTGAAATGCCACTGTCAGCATTTTTTCTTGTTTTTCTGTCAGAAAACCTGGTAGTGCTTGGGTAAAAAGCTATGAATCCTTCCTTGGCCTTTGGAAGGCTCTTGATGTCTATCTGTAGCAGGTAGGAGAAAACTGGCTAATTAGAAGATGACTAATTTGAACTCAATACACAAAATCTTCATTTGGTTCTGACCCATAAAGCTCAGCTAACATTTTAAACCTTGGTCCCCAGTCATTTAGAAAGTCATAATCAATATCTGAGTCTGAGGAGCCCGATTCCAAAGAACTGAGAGACTCTGCGATAGACTCGGCACCTTCGTAGCCATAGATGTGAAGTGTGTCATAGGGTAGCAAATCCCTGTCGTTGTCAGCTTCATCCTTCTTAACTTCAATCATAATTTCCATCTCTCCAGCACCAGAAGTTACATTTTCGGAAGGTTTTTGAATCTGTGCATACGGAGAAGGCACTGCTTCTGGCTTCATACCATTCTTGCGGACAGAGTTGAGTACAGACACATCATAGCTCGTGGTGTCCATTTCACCACCACCTTCTTCATCGTAAGTGACAAGCTGCTCGTGAATCTCTGCCACATTCCTCCCAAGACCACTCAAGTCCTTCTTGTGTCTCTTTCTTAGCAGAATTAGCAATACAATTACTACAAAAAAGAAAAGAAAAAAGAAATCAGCAAGTGTAAATAGAGGTGAAAGGGAACAGAGTGAACAAGTTGCATTTCAAATATATAAAGTCTGGAGGTCTGTTTTTTTTTTCTTGAGGGAGAAGAAATACAAGACATTGCAGGATTTGTCTGTTCTCAAAGCAGTTCAGTCTGTACCAGAATTGTGACTCTTGAACCAGGGTCACGAGTTCAAATGAATAGTGCCACAAGTTCATTGAATAGCTCCATCAGCCATTGCCTTGATCAATAAATCATTTTATGGCAGGCATTAAAACCTGTTAATACCGTGGCACTTGTGATGGGGACCATTTCTAAAGCAAGAAAAACCTCTAGTAGATTCCAAACACAGCAAATAGTTGATCTACTAATTTATTAGAGATATATTTATGTTCATTGGACTGGTTAAAGGCTGTCTGGACTACTCTAGCCTTTGGAGACAAGAATCCTTTTGTTGCTGTGCTGGCACAAATTTCTTGTGTTACCTGTGTGTGAGCCTGGTAACGACGACTCCAGTATATTATGTATACCTGGAATAACCTTTCCAATAGAATAAATACAGTTTAATAGTTGAAAATATGCCAACAGACCTGGTAAAAAGAGCTAATTAAATGGTTCAAATAGAGTATTTCTGCTTTCACAGTAATTTTATAGGATTTTGTGGACTCAGTTAAAAAAAACTCCACATTTTAGATCAGAGAACATTACAGATTCAGATACTTACTACTGATTGTGAAGATGCAGATGAAAATTGCCACCAGTGCTTGAATACTAACTCCAACTTGCTTAGTTCTTTCCTCACAAAAAGTAAAGTTGCCTTTTTCATTGCACTTGCAGACGCTGATGACCAGTGTATTTGTGCTGCTGAGGTCAGGCTCGCCGTTGTCCGAGATGATGACAGGCAGGTAGTGGATTTTTGCAAGTTCACGATTAAACTGTCCGTATTTGACAGTGATATTAGCTGTATTATCTGGAAGAAGTAATAACATATACTTAAGTGATAATCTCCACCCGATTTGCCCTATAGATACATCATCTAGATTAGTGTATCATCTGCTGAGACTGAGCAAGCCTTTAGGGAAGCCAGTCAAACCTGCATAGTGCCAAAACATTTTTGTAGTAGGCTAAGCCTTTAAAATAGCAATAGCTCAACTGGGCCAAACTTAGGTTACAGCTGCAGGTTTTTTGCCCTGCATCTAGTCTCTCACTTGGGATAACTCAGAAAATCCTGTGCAGGGATACGCTACCGTGATTCTCGATCAAAGAGAAGTTGCTGTCCTCTGTGGCCAGGGAGTATCTGAAGAAACCTGCAGGTGACACTTCATCCTTGTCAGTGGCTGAAATCCTGACGATTACCTGGAAAGATGGAAGAGATCATAATTTTCCGTATGCGTTGCCTCCAGTGCTGAAAAGGCTTACAGTAACTAAATTACAGTGTATCCTGTGTAACATTTTAGTAAAGGGCAAGACAAAGACATTCATGGTGCTCCTCTTGTAGTTCTTCCAAGGGAAGCTTGAAAAAGAGCACTGTCTTTTCCCTAAAATAGTAATTTAACTTCACTGACAAGTGGGAGACAAAAGACAAAGTCTTGGATAATTAAAGCATTAAAAATGCCTCATACTAAAAAGCATGCATAATGAATGCTCGAGATGGCTCTCTTCTGAAGCCTGACTTATTTAGAGATAAGAGTCTAAGTCTTTGAATGTTGTTGAGACTTCCACTCCTGAATGACCGCTTTGTTTTTGAAAACTTTGACCTGCAATGCAGTAGATGTGTAATATATACGAGATGTGTACAATTATATCCCAATAGTAGTTTGGTTAAGGTGACATCAAGTTATAGGTGAGATAATACCTTGTGTTTTCTTACAGATTCTTTCCAAGAGTCCAACCTGTTCCAAAGACTGCAAATTAATCAGACATGAGATATATATGTATATATATATGTAGGCTAAATATATGTGTCTGAGCCCAAATATCTAAAAACACAAATGCTAAACAACTTCTGTATGCAAACAGTTGTCCTGATAAACACTACAGTAGCGTTACATGTGGCAGTGTGGCAACTGCTGATCTTTGCCTTGCAAGTGTTGATGCGACTTCACAGTTCAATTGCTAATGCATGCACATACTTACAAGCCTGGAGGGGAGGAACGGTGCAGTTCATGTGGGTAAGCAGATAAATGTCTATAGCTTAGCAGCCCTAAAGAAAGACTTCTGACCTCAGACAGTTTGGAAATTGCTGAAAATAATTTCAGATCAGGCGTTTGGCTGTGAAAACTGAGACTAATTATTTAACAGAAGACATGTTTCGCTTACACTTGCAAGTCGATAATTCAGAAGTAAGGAAAAAAGCTCCTTTCTCACCTTTCCTGGTACAGCATTTTCGCACACTCGAGGTTCCTCAAGATAAACAAGTTCTGGAGCATTATCATTTACATCAGTAACTGTGATGTGGACCTGGGCGTGTGATTCTCTGTCAGAAAGCCGGCCTGAGAAGAACCAAGAGCAGCACATGTCACAGAATCATTATAGACTCATAGAATCGGTGTGGTTGGAAAAGACCTTCAAGATGATTGAGTTCCTCGCCGTGAGGAATCGTGGCGATACGTTGGCGCCTTTTCCCCTTGCTTGTGTCCACCCGTGTGCCTGCTCTGTGATGAACGAGGAGAGTTCCTAGCTCCATCCTTCAGTCTGACTTCCCTTTGATGGATTCCAAGTATTTCCTAGCAACTCTCATAGTGGACTAAATTATCCAGACTTTGTGAGGAAGAAGAGATAAAAAAGATAATTGCTAACGGCTTCTTGTTCTTCAGCCTCTGTGACTGTAGTGTCCAAGATGATCCCTTAGTGCTAAGGCTGCTGGCACAGAGGCCAGGACAGGTCCTGGCCCTGGCGTAGACGCTGTCACTCAACGTTTAAGATTATTGTGCAAGGCCTGTGAGCATCCGCTTCATTTGTGCTTAGTGTGAACAAGCTGTCAGGCTGAGCCATTTCTTTTTGATAAGTAATAGTCTTGTTGTAAAGTCAAATTCCGATTTATTTTAAAGAAGAAAATGAACAGTACTTACCATCCTCAAGGACTTCCTGGGCTGCTACTGTTATGTTGTAGGAGGCACTGAATTCTCGGTCCAGAGGTTTAGGAATCTGAATAATTCCCGTATCAGATACTCTAATGTAGTCTCCGTTAGGACTGGCTCTTCGGCGACTAAATCTGTTTTTTGTTTAAAAAGTGTTATGTTAATACAAAGGTTAAGATAATAGCAAAAGCATCTTAGTTATTTATCAAATTATTGGGATCATTAGTAATTTTTCAATTTTCAAATAGAATTACTGAAACTAGTGTCATGTTACCTGATTTTCCGTTTAGCTGCATCAGGGTCATGTGCCCAAACTGAGCCAAGTGTTCGTTTTTCTGGATCATTTTCCCTCACTTTAAAATTATATGGCAGCTTGGTGAAGACAGGAGGCTCATCAACATCGATAACCTCAATGGTAACTGTTGAGATGCTCCTAGAACCACCAGATTTAAAATAGCGAAGATCAACTGTGGGATCTGTTGCTTCAATGTCAAACCTGTATTCAGCAACTTTTTCAAAGTCCAGGGGCTAGAAAAAAAAAGACGAACAGATATTCTAGTTTTGTTGATATCTAAGTAAACCTTGTGCTGGCTGTCTATGCAAACTAAAGCTCTGTGCTTGGCTTTTCTTTGGAAATGCTAGCAAATTTCAATTACATTCTTGGGAAAGCATTCCCTTCCCAAGCTGCCCTTTCATGAGTAGGGCGGCTTGAGCAACTTCTGATTTTGAACAAATGTATTCAGCATTCAAAGTTCAGCAAAGCTTCTTGGTTTAAATAATTTTCTTTTTATATTTCTGTATGAATAGTCACCCTTCAGAGTCTGTGCTATCTCCCCCCAGGCTACATCCGACTCATCACTAGTTTAAGGAAGGAAGGTGAGGGCCAGATTCTCCTCCTGCAGGCCAGGCTTTCTGTTCTGCAGTCACCCAGGCAGATTCCTGGCTGCACTGACCGATAGCTGGGACAGGCAGTGACAAACAACATCCACTTCCTTCGGGATGCGCATGCTGCGTGTTGCGACTTCCCGGCATTTCCACTGCTATTCCTATTTGTACACAGAATCACTCTTGAAAACAATGCAGTGATCTTTCTGTTACTAGGGAAAAATACCTTCTTTGGCCTAATGATTCCTTCGTTTGTGAATGGATTTGCTACAATTTCGAAGGTGTCCCTGTAATTTCCTCTGACAAAACTGTATTTTGTATTTCTATGTTGTGGTTCATCAACATCTTCCACTTTGACTCTGCCAACTTCTCCTCCTACTGAAACATTTTCAGGAACTTTAAAGTGAAACGATGCTGTTAAAGTAAACAAAGAAGAATGTGCATGGAAGTTAGTACTTAGTTTGAATCATTTGTATTTTTTAGACATATAGAACAATATTTGCCTGAGAATTATCAGTCTCTACAGACACCTTGCACAAAATCTTGACAATGTTTAGAATGTTAGACTTTCATAAAAAATTTATCAAAAGTGCAAAGTGATAAAGTTAATATCAATCTTTTTCTGCTCTAGGGGTGCATCAGCTGGATTAATGTAGCTAGAGCTGAAATACAGAAGCGCCTCTGAGTATGTGGAATTCTTTCATCCATTTTAAAGAAACAAATGATTGTGGTGAGTTCCGATATCAGTTTGTTTTAGCCCTGCCAACCCTTGGTTTGCAACTGCTACACTCCTGCTTTATACTTACGGTGCTTGAATACTGGGAAGTTGTCATTGATGTCGCTTAACGTGATAATGACCGTAGCTGTGCTTGAATCCCCAGAAAAGCCTGGGGCATCTTTTGCTTTAACAATAATTTCATATGTTGATTGATTCTCTCTGTCCAAATCAGCCCTGGTTGTAAAAATCACACCTTTAAAAGAACAACATTGAGAATGGTTAGATCTTGTAGCATGTCTGACATCTCAATTTTTTGCTTAAGTAGCATTTTTAACAATGGTGTTTTTCTAATGCTAGGAATGCTAGAAATCTTTTTATTTATTGGCATACTTGAGAGGTTTTGTAGAATACATTCCTTTAAACTGATCTTTGCTTCTTACAAGCATAGCTGATTCTAGCAGTACCTAAACTTGGTCCCTATAGCACTGAGGTCCCTATAGCGCTTGGCTGACTGCTACTTTATCTGAGCTGACAGACTTTCTGCTTACAAGTGGCACTGGTATATTTTTAAGCTTAAAGAAGACAAGCTTAAAGGAGAAAATTTAGGGACAAAAAGTGGTAAATTATTGATTATAAAATTGGAAACCACATATCAAAATCAAACCAATAAAATGCACATCAGGTTGTATGTAGTGACCTGCTGCAGGTCCTAGCTGATTTGGGTAGCTGATAACCTAGCCCTCCTAACTGCAGAGCTGCAAAGCTATAGGGAATTCTTTATGGATGGAACCACCATCTACCTCTTGCTTATCTTTTCATAGCATTTTTGTCAGTTTTTCATATCAGTAATGCAGTTCCTGGATTTATGTATTCACCTTTCTCTGCTTGGTCACAGGAATGATATCTGTGCCAAACTGGAAACATAAACTTAAATTAGCTCCCAGTCAGTCTCTTCCTTAGTGGGGGAAAAAAAAAAGGACTTTTTATCTTCTCATTTAGGTCATGACACCCAATATCCCAACTTTATTACTTCATTTCCAGATGCAGACAGGGGCACTGCGCCAGTATGAAGGAAATATCTTTCTAAATTACAATCAATAATTGAATTTGTAATTTGTTCTTCACCTGGTCCAGAAAGAAAAAGACTTAAAACTGTGTTTCCTTATAAAGCATAAGCTAGAAGTTTGACATTTGCATATCTGACCTACCAGAGTCATCAACTGTGAAATATTCGTCTCCCTTAATGACTTGGTAGGTGACCGTGGCATGACCTGTGACTGTTGGGTCATCAGCATCTACAGCTGTCACTTTGGTGACCGAGGTTCCTAGAAAAGAATTACCCAGATAATTCACAGATTCTGCTCTTTAATCAGGGTCACAAAGGGGAGTGAGCGGATGAAGAACGTACCTACTGGTGACATTTCTGGGACAGATCCATTGAACACCTTTTGTACAAACACCGGGGCATTGTCGTTGATGTCGTAAACCTTGATAATGAATTTAGATGGTGCTTCCAGCGACTGGTTATTTCTTCTGTCAATAATGAGAGCTGTCAGCTCATACTCTGCTTTTTTTTCTCTGTCTAGCCTCTCAAATGCATATACATCACCACTGTCTTCTTCCACTTTGAAGATGATGTTGGCATATTCACCCTCAAGAATATACTTAGCGTTGTTGTTCCTTACACTCGACATGATCTGGAAGGCAGAACACAAAAAGGTAAAAGGGAGCTTTGTCACCTGGATGCAGAACAGTTTTAACCAGATGATGCAGCTAACCGAGACCCCTGTCAGATTGAGTGTGAGGCCAGAATAGCCATCCAGAAGTTTGATGGCTGCTGGAGCATTGCTCAACACACAGTAGCTACTTTATCCAGGATCCTACTACTATCCTGCTTTATATAGGATCCTACTTGCATCCTATATCCAGGCCCGTAGCATGAAACTTGGATCTAGATGGAAACTTGTTTGCTTATAGACTTTTTTCTTTTTTTTATTATATATCACAGTTCCTAAAGATATAAATTGTTCGTGCAGTCATAGATGCAAGTATTAACCTCACTACGGTGTTCAGCACTGCCCTGTTCGTTTGAGCTGTTCTTGTTTGCAGGTAGTAGCAGAGGCCTGCCCAGGTCTCACCGAGTTGTGGTATCGCATCCGTATTTGCAGCGTTATTTGGCGTTATTCTGTATGTTGACATTGTTCAGTGTTATTGTGTATTACTTAGCATTTAGCAGAACTCCTACCATATTCCACAGCTTTCCTGTCAGTAGTCATAGTAGTTCCTTTATGATCAGTATTTTAGGCTTATGCTTATGACAATAAGATTAAATTTTTACCCCCTAGGGCTTAAATTTTAAGATTATGTGCAATGAAGAAAGGTATGGGGTAAAAAGAATGAACATTAATCAGTTTATAAGAGTAATTTAATCCGATTCCAAATGGTCTTGTGCATTATTTAGTTTGATCTGGGTGTAATCTGATGATTCATCTGTGTCTATACTTTCACTTATCTCAGTACACTGATAGCAGGCTTAAACCACAGTTTTCCGTGCACTATATTAGCATTCTTATTTCAGCAGACTATTGATAATTGCAGGTTTGACCAAGATTTTCCAGTCTTTTGTTACTGATGTTATCATAAATTGCAGCTGTTTGTTATTCAGGATTTGATTTATCCTGTAGCTGTCATTTACTGCCCAATATCCTTTCATTTAGGCTTTCTATTTTGAAATGTGTCTTAAAGATTTTCTCTCCTCATTCCACGTACATAACCATGCTTTTGGCTGCTGGGGCTGCTGAAGAAGAGCTTACAGCCCTGGAGATGTGAGGTAAGAAATAAGCCCACCTTGGTCTCAAAGATGGGAGTAGTGTGCTGCCTTGCTTAATTTTTATTTGCTTGTTCAGTGTAACAGAGGCAGACTTTGAAGATGGCCCTTGCTAAAACTGAGGATGAACCTCCAAAAGTCACAAAAGATAAACCCAAAACCTAGCAGGATGTTCCTGCAGCTGCTGCTCCATTCTGCCATGCTGCTGCCGTGGCCTTTGTGGAGGGTTTAGCGAGTGCTCAGTGTTGCAAATACAACGTGCAGAGCGTGGGCACTGCAGGAGTCAGCAGGGCCATCCACGGCCGAGAGGCCAGAGCCCAGCACGGAGCGGGTTACCCTTGTTGAGGGCAGCTCCAGGCATAGAAATGTTCTCCTCAGTCTCCTGCTGACCTCCTTGAGACCAGGGCTACCCCGTGTCAGCCGGAGCCGCCCGTGGGCTCTTTGCTGCCTCCCTCCCGTACTCTCCGCCGGGAAGCAGCGCGGATGCAGGAGGGGCTGCGTCGCTTTGCCAGGACAGCCTTGACAGATGCTCATTGCTGTGCATGGGAGGAAATCGAACAACTGCATTTATCTGAGAAGTGTCAAACTGGTTCAGTTTGAAAGACTAGATAGATTGGAGGAACTTTGTCTGGCTGATGTGCAGTTAATCATAGGATTTTATGAGTGCTGCCCTGGAGAAAATGAGTTTGCAAGCAGGTCAATGCTCATTGCATTTTTTTTTTTTTAACAATTAATTGCTTTCACTTTGTGAAACAAAGTTTTTCGGTTGTGTGAGGCATGTCCTAAACACAGCATTTTTGGTTTGTGTAACCAAGCTGAGAGATAGAAATTCTGCTTTTTAAAGCAACAATCCTGCAACCAAATACTCCAAGTACACCAAAAATTGAATGATGGATGAAATGCAGAAGCATGAAACTGCAATGATACATTAAGCATTTCTGAGCTTTGTTGTTAGAAATGAGGTACAAATTCAGTAATTGTGTCTGGCATTTTAAGGTTCTGCTGTGGCACTGAAGCACAGTGGATGGATGTGGAGGACAGACAACGTTTTCTGGAAATATGGTGCTTCTTGGCAGAGTAAAAAGGGCCCTGAATATTGTGTGCGAGAGGTTTTCTTGTTGTGTTAATCTACTCAGGTTACAGATTATAAGTCTTTTAAACTGAACTGCTTTTGATTCCAACTAAAATATGAAGTAGATTATCTACTAAAGGAGGAACTAAATTGAGGAACTACTTTGTGGTGCTAACTTTTCCAGTAAAAGGAAAATAATTGACATACATCAGCTTCCAGGTTTCCTTCTAACTTTACCCCGGCAGGCAGTGCAACTGGTCCTTTGCTTTGGCTGCTCCACGCCTGCCATTCTCTAAAATTTATTTGTATTCTTCCCAGGAATTCTAATCTCCTTCACATCACTCTAGATTTACTCTGTCCCTGTGTTCTTAAGAATGTAACATGTTATTAAATCCCATTTCTATTTCCTGGTTTTCCTTCTATTTTGCTGAAAATGCAAAAAAGGGCCAACATTCGGGACACTCATTTGCTGCTTGCATTTCTAACTAGTCATTGACAAAAGACTATTATTTACCTTTCCAACATGGTGTGGTAATGGAGTATCAATCTCTTCTTTGATATGCATTTGGTTCCATATCCAGTCTCTCTTAAGTCGTTTATGACCGGGATTGTTTGAAGAAGAGAAATTTTCTTTTATTTTCAGACCTTCTTTATAAGCCAAGGCTGGAGCCAAGAACAATAGGAAGAGTGGAATAAAAGTCTTCATCTTCTTCTGTAGCCTAGAAAGTAAAATAAAATATGAGAAATGTGTAAAAATAATGGAGTCACCTTAACCAGAGAGAGCACCCATAGAAAAGCAAATGGACTTTCCTTCTCTAGGAAGTTTCATTACTTTCTTTACTTTTTCATCTGGTCAAACTGATAATATCAAGCTTCTTCCAGCACAAAACTGTTATAACCAGATGATATGACAACTGTTTAAAAAAAAAAAAAAAGGGAAAAAGACAAAGGGAGGTTCCCAGAGCTGGCGTTAAAGCCGGCACCTCCATGAGGCTCCGCCGTTAACCAACGGGCAGCTCCGGTAGCCGAGATGCCCTGGGTGGCAGCCAGGCCCTGGACACAGGAGGCCGCTCCGTGGCTGAGCCGGGTCCACGTTTCTGTTAACGCAACTTGACATCATGTGTTCCAGCCTGACAGACCAGAACGCAACGTTTTGACTTTCCCTGACGCAAAATACGCTTTAATCGGTATCTTATATGGAAAATATTGATTTAGAATAAAACCTGTTTTTTGGTGGAAAAAAATGATTCCTGTGAAATCTTCAATCAATTCCAAGCACAATGTAGAAAATTATCTTGCTCAAAGAGCTCATTTATTGATTAGATTCCTTCTCTTTTCGAAGATTTGACGACATGTATAAAGTTCCTTTATCCCTTCTACTTAGGTTTTACCATATGATAAAATTATTCTCTGATGAAACCATTTTTAAATCATATGTTAATATTAGCAAACTTTAGACCTGACTTTCACATCAGATTGAGAAGTTCATTTAAAGTAGCAAAGCTGATTAATTTTCTTTCGAAATTTTTCCTTTGCAATATAAAGCACTGTGAAAGAACTTTAACACTCAAATAATCAGACTTCAAATTATACATAAATGCTTTTCCATTAGCTTTTAGGAGCTGTCAGCATGTACATCAAAAATGAAACAGTTAATTGCAATAAAGCTAAGTTGACATCACACAGTTTGCTAAATGTAAGATTACATTAATATTTTGGGCAGGAAGGTGGAGAGATGTTTCCAAAATTGCTCTGTGGTAACGAGGCAATCAGTGTTAACCCATGGTTCATCATCATTATCAGTAAAAACATTTTATTCCAATATGAAGTATTTTCTTTCCTGTGTATTTTTCATGTATGCATTTGTTGTATAGAAGCTGCAAAACGTTCCTTATTTGCCAATGTGCAGGAAAGCACCGATGTAAAACAGCTTTGTTCCTTAGAAGCTAAGCTAAGGCTGGCTAGTGATAGAGAAAGCACTTGTGAGAAGACTAGGATGTTGCTTGGCCATATGTGTGATGGTGCTGGGCATTGTGGTAAGATCCCTAGGCCCAGCTTTAGGCACAGGCCTTTCCTCTGCCCTCTGCACTAGCTGGAATCTCCTTAAATAGATGCACGTTTCTGCTGGAACTTGAGCGGGCAGGTCCCGGTGAGCCGGTCTGCGGGGCTCAGGGTGTGCGGTGGGTTCCCTTCCTCCGAGCAACCG
Source organism: Tinamus guttatus (assembly GCF_059628265.1). Classification (NCBI taxonomy): domain Eukaryota; kingdom Metazoa; phylum Chordata; class Aves; order Tinamiformes; family Tinamidae; genus Tinamus; species Tinamus guttatus. The sequence continues at coordinate 424,875 of NW_028288923.1, forward strand.
TTAATGGATTCTCTGGCGACGCTTTTGCAGCGTCTCTGCTGCATCGGGTCAAACAGAGACTAGGACAGAAGAGCCCCTTGCAAAAGCTGCCCTCTACCTCATCCGTGGCATTTTTCAGAATTTCTCATTTGGCGGAAGTGCCCATTGGTTTATTCAAATAGCTGAGTAACTTTCTCCGCTCCTATATTTTCTTTCAGCAGGTGATTAGTTTTCCACTAACATTACTCATTTTTTAAATTAGGTTATTTTAGCAAATAACTCTTGGTCTTCAGGGCACCACAGACAGCTAATGGAGAGATTTGGGTGTTCAAACTGATTTATGGAGCACGTGGCTCATGTCATATAGTTTATTCTTGTACATAGGGAGTAATTATTAGAATTGTTTGAAGGAGAGATACAGACAAAGCAGTGCCAATTAAAAGTTTGCATTTCACAAGTTCTTTTGGTAAATAATCAGCTGTAACATTGAAGAGCAGCAAATATAAATCGTGAGTCCATGTAGTGAAGCCTCATATGATGGAGAATTCATATGAACTTTCATTAACTTTTTTGAGACATTTGCCTGGTATCTGATGGACTCCATAGTTTTTCTGGCTGCCTTCCTCCTTTCTCTCTGCTATTCCCACTCCAGTATTCCTAAGTAGCTCCATGCGAAGAATCCTGTTGAATTTACACTGGATTGAACCCTATGATACAAAGCAGCTAACACTTTTTTTTTTTTTCCCAGAAAGTAGTAAATTTTACTTTGCACAATCTAAACTCCTCCAAAATTGCCATGCTTAATGAAGCTGTGCTAAACTTAATCCAAGAGCAGAATGTGGCCCAGTGCCTCACAGAACCCTCAGTTTCTAATTAAATTATCATCTTTATCATATTTAAGTCCACTGGTAAATGCATGAATATAGTAAGCAGTGAGAAATCGAAAGATGAGCTCCAAAGAATACGAGAAGGATACATTACCTCTTTCTTTGCAATGTGTATATCGTAATGCACATTTAGGTTAATGCACGGTTCTTAGGTAAGCAGGAGAAAACACTGTTAGAAGAAAGCAGTTCATAGCAGTGCTTCATGCTGCCTTTCCAGGACGTGGAATGGCTGGACAATCATGAACCGATAAAGCCTTCCCAGGGAGTGAAAAGTACTGCAGTTAGGTAAAAAGCAGCATTACCTTCAAACAGCACATAGGATGCACACAGGACTTAAATGTATTTGCCAACTCTTGCCAGTGGACCAGGGTCAGAGTCACAGCAGCATCTCAGATTTTTTCTCCCAGTCTCTTCATCTGATAATTAAGCAGCTTCTAGCTGAGCAGCTTCTAACAGGCCTGGAGGAGGCGGCCGCCAAGCGCTCGGGCAGGCAGAGCCGTTCCCTGCGCTGCAGCTGGTGTCTGCGCTGCAGGAACGGGCTCCTCCGCGCTCCCTGGAGCGCGGGCTCTGGCAGGAGAGCTGAGGACGTGCAGGGGGTCAGGGAACTAGGGCAGATCTTCAAACTCGAGTAACTTCACTTAGAAACTACGCTCTCCAAGTAAAGTGTGCAACATGATTGGGGCAGTTGTATTTTCTTGTTGCTTTCTCAGACACAACTTTATTTTTTGGGTGGTTATTCAGCGTTTCTGTCATTTCTTTTTTATTGAAGCTGACCTATTCTCATCAAGGTTCATATTTTAAAATAGATCTGTCCTCCAAACAGCGTGCAGCTTTGTGTTCTCCAGATTATTGAATTGATTTGAATGCACATTGTGCATGGCTACCTGGTAGGGTATTTTCCATTGTCCTTTTGTCAACTTTATGCTTTTGAGAAGTGGTTTCCACTGATAACTAAAGCGTGGAGTGCAAGTGGTTTCCACTGATAACTAAAGCGTGGAGTGCAAAAACCTACCTGAAAACAGATTATAAAATGACTTTTCATATGCATGATGGTACTTTCGAGTAAATAGCCACTCTGATGATTAAACAGTCAGGAGTGCAAATACCTACCTGAAAACCTGTTGCAAAATGATGTTTTCTGTTCATGATAGTAGCTTAGATTAAATAGACACTTCAATAGTATCTTAACTACATATGTTATTTAAAAAAAGAAGTTGCAGAGTATTGCAAGAGCACTGCTGTTTAGTGCTGTTCAGATGTCGATGAAGCAGTGCTGTGTATCACTGACTAAGGAGATGGTTTTGATTCTGGCTCTTGTTTTGTTATTTTTTTCTGTCGTCTGAAAAAATAGAACTAGTTAAAAATGGAAGGGAGGCAAGTACTGTTTTGGCTTTCATTTTATTCTTTTTTAAAAGAAATAAAGCCACCTTCCAGTCTACTGAATTAATGTCCTTGCACTAAGCAGCGGTAAGAAGTAGTAGTAAAAACTGCATAAATGACCCCTGCATCTTCCAGACTCCCTGGCTTGCATTTTAGCAACTGTCTCGCTGAACGCCAGCTAAAAGCTGCAGTAAATACTAAGGGAAGGGCATGTGAAACAGCGGATGCGCCACGCAGGCAAACGTGAACTGAAAGCCATAACTGTGTGTTTGAAGAGGATATTTTCTGTAAACAGAATGATCTTAGAGCAATGAGTGAGGAAGAAAGTTATAAGAGGTCATGAAGATCTCTTTTCTTCCTTGTTAAGAAGCTTTTAGGGAAGAAGGAAAGTACAGATTTGCAAGTGGACTGTTTATTAGAAGATGCTTCATCATAGATCTGAAGGAAAAACACGTCAAGGCCAAAGTCAGGTGGAGGATCTGATCTCGTATCAGTAAATTCTCCTGACTTCACAGGGGCTTGTTTTCCATCAGTGGTGTGCCTGGTAATATTTTAATTGGGTAGATAAAAATAAAAATGTTAGCATGAGTGCAAAGAGAGCAGCCTACGGCAGGCTGTGCTTATTTTGATTCATGAACAGTGCATGACTATGGACTCAGCTGTCTTTGCAAGCCAGAATGATATTATTTTAATTGAAATCCCAAGGATTTTCAAGAGGAATTTGAGAATTTTGTGTGTGAATTGCTCTGAATCTGATATCCAGGAGGCACAGGCAAATGATTTTGGTTTTGGTGTTACCCCGACTCAAATACTGTCACTTACAGAACTAACCTTAAAAAGGAGCCTGATAACTGTATCAGTAAAATTATAACATTTACTGTTCTATACTGCAGTATGTGAGACTTAGTCAGGTTGGTGTCCCTCACCCTGGCTCACAAAAAAGCAGACTTTGTTGAGGGAGTTCGGAGTTGGGTCTGTTGGACAGGCAAGAACCAAGAATCTCGAAGTTAGAAGGGCATTTAACTTGGTTTCTAGTTAATGTTGTCTTAATGAGTATTTCCACAGAAACCATGCAAAAGCATGTTTGCAGTTTAGGGTTTTTTACTATCTATACTCCTACATGGCCCGTGTCTGATAAAGGAGGGATTAGTTATAGGACTATTGAATGTGTTTTGCTCATGTAGACTCAGTCTCCTGTTAACAAATAGGCATTTGTTCAGCTTAGATCTTGATTTACCTATCTACATAACACACACATGCCTGCTGGCAAGCTGATTTGAAGCTCTCCTGCCCGGAGAAGCCCCAGAGCTGAAGTCCAGCATAGGTGGGGTGTTTGTAGGGGCAAGAATAAAGCAGTGGTGATCCCTTTAGACTAGCAGGCTGCAGAATTTCTCTCTCACCTTTGCCTAACTCTACCCATTTATTTATGTTTCAGTGAGTTTGAATTTGAAACAGAATTTGGCATCTATTAAAATTGAACTGAACCTTCTCCAAAAATACATTTTTTTAAAGACAATTTGGAAGAAAGGAGCTGATAGAGGGTGTGTTGTTTTGCCTGCTTTGGGGAATCCCAGTGCGGCTGTGGGGATGAGTCCGCACCTCCTGCCAGTCCAACACCACGTTTGCCAGCACTGTGTGGGTGTCTGGTGTCTTCTCAGATGAATCCCAGACACAATCTCATCAAGCAGATTGTGAGCATAGTTCTATGTACCTGCATAGTATGTATGAAATGTGTAAAGCCCATGTAAATAGAGGGAGCTTAGAATTTTCTTAAGGTACACACCAAAAATCTTACCTAGGTAAGTTAGCGAATGAAAAGATGAATGCTATTTCTGAGTCCCAAATACATAAACTGATGATTCCTAATCAGGCTTTAATTAAAACTTTGTTTTCTCTCTATCTATGCTAGCCCATTTTTAAGGTTTTCTAGCTTGAAAATCTGATAACTGAGAAGCAAATTCAATACATGTTATAGCTACTGAGCTAATCTCTTTGTGGACTTAGAGGAAGCCTCATATTTGGACAAGATAAACTGATATTTCTTGGTCATCATCTTGAATTTCTTGAAATGGCAATTCTGCCATTGAAATGACAGTGCAGATTAATTAAACGAGGTTTGTTTATGCTGTTGAGGATGACATACATGTGATGCAGGCAAAACCGCACTTCAGAATCGCGTAAGTACTCGGTAAGGACACTGGCTAGCTGTTTCTCTTCCCCCCAGAGCAGGTAGACACTGCAGCTGTTGCTCTGGTGGACGCTGCTCTCCTCTTGGGAGAGCCCTGGGAGGCCTCCCGGGCAGCGCAGCAGCCTTGGAGGGGCAGGTGCTCCGGGAGGGCTGTGGGGGCCGCGCGGCGCCGCAGGCCGCGCGTGAGGAGCCGTTGGGCCCGCGGCCCCGCTCGGCCCGCGCGTCGCGCCCCGTGCGCGCGGAGCGCCTGTCGCTCACGGTAGCGCTGTTCGTCGTCGCAGAGGCTGTGGGCATGCTTGAGAACTGGTCATAACCCGCTTGAAGCTGAGCAGATACAGCATGCAAGGCAATCAAATGCCTCTGTCCTGGTTCTGATTAAGACTCCTCGCTCAGAACGTGCTCCTGCAGTGATAACGCGCCTCACTGCCGAGGCCGTCCCCGCAGTGACCCCGGAGCGGGCGAGAAGGCTCTGCAGAAGGAGCAAGTGTCACTATCCAGGCTCGTCATGCATAAAGCCTTCACCTTCAGGTATGAATATATCAGCACAAAATATAAGAAGGAATAAGATGGTCTTAGCACAGGGCCTAGCTCGAGTCAGGCCCTCAGTGCAAGTCCAGCTGCTGAAATCTTTTATAGTTTGTTTGCGATTAAAGAGAAAATCGTTAAGCCAATTTATGACAGTGTTTTATAGCAAACAAATATATTATTATAGCGAGATCTTAGCTTTCTTTGGGAGCTGACAGTATGGCCATGGTTGAGTTTAAGGTCATATGCTGCTCTCCTGTATGTCCACACAACTTCTGGGACTTGGTTGTGCGTATGTGAGGCTTGAACAAGTGAGGAGCAGAATTTAATGAGTATAGTCAGATATATGAACAGTACATTCTGCATTAAAACCCCAAACAGTTTGGATTTTGGTACAGAATCCATGTCATTGCCATCATCATCATGTAGATCCCCGTGCTTTGTTGATATAGGGGATTTGTTTTTTTCTAAATCAGCCAGCTCATAGGGCCTATGACATATATATATATATATATATATATTGCTTTCCACATGGTTTAGGGAAGAAACTAACAGCCACAGAAAAATTGCTCTTGGCCACAAGTGTCTTAATGGCAGTTGCCAGATGCTGTCAAAATGTGAGCTAGGTTTGTCTGAATTAAATACAACCCTTCTGTTCTGAAGTGATCTAATAAGATGGGTGGAATAAACCCAGGACGCACAGTTTGGAACAGCAGACAGTATTTCAGTGATGATCTTGCACTCATTCCTAAGCACGGTCTAACTGATGTTGAAGAATACTATGGGATGGTGTTTTGGGGCAAAATCAGAGACAGACTGCTCTTTCAGAAAGAGGAAGAGCTTAATGCTCTGAGAACTCAGCCCTGTCCATAAGGATCATAATATCTGGGTTTGGTCTCTTTCAGTGGTTTCTGCTGGATCTGTCTTGCTTTACAAAAATAACTACTCATTTGGACAGTGAATCTTGAGTCCTTGGTGGTGCCTCAAGTGGATGTGGATCCAGCCTCTTTCTTTATCTGTTGAGCCCAAGGTGGGGTAGCTCTGGCAGGAGACACCAACAGAGGTGCTGGGGTCTCAGCTTCCCCTCTGCTCATAAGGGCTGAAGGTCCGAGTGACGCAGGGAAAGGGCATCCCGCAGAGGTTATCTGGCTGGGATAACTTCCAGGGCAGGAGTGGGGCTCTCTGGGTCAGTGGAGGTGTTGGCTGCAAGATGTCTCAAGCATCTCTGATCAAAAACTGTTTCCTGCCATGATGTTTCAGAATTGTTTGGATCTGATCCCGTCCCCCTGCTTAGCTGTGCTGTATACAGAGATTAGCTAAGGCTGCCACTGAACCTTTAAGAGGTTGTCCAAGCTGAAACAAAGTAAGGTGCACTACGAGAATAAGGGATCATGGAGCTTTTCCCATCTGCCTTTGTTTCCAGATAAAACCTTAGTATCAGAGAAGCTTCCTAGCGCAGAACTCTGACTGAGTAGCTTTGATTAAGGAAAGGTCCCCATCCTTTGAGGAACTGGATGCCATAAATATAATATTAAAAAAAAATACAATGAAGCTGTGCTTACAGCAGATAAGATTGTTTTTTGACATTTTCCTTCAACAAAAGCTCAGGGAGCAAAAGTGCAATCTGTCTCTAACAAACATCATGCATAGGTCATGGTAATTTATATTTATTGCACTAATAGTAATCCAAATCAGAGGAAAGATGTTTAAGTGTGTGCGTGTGCTGCTACTTTTGTCCACGTTATTCTACTGGATAACAAAATGCTTTAGTGTTTCTCTGCACATTAATTTTATGGTAGATAAAGAAAACATGCATGTACATAAATCGCTTGTTTTCTGGCTGGCCAAGGGGCTAGAAAGCAGGGTGTGTCTGGATACATTTTTCTGTGTATTTAGTATTCAGTATTTTTCTCCCTTTTTAAATGTCTAATTCAAATGTCAGTTCATTATTCTCTATTTCCTGCCCTTATTCAGCTGGACTTCCAGCCCAGGCTTAATTAACTTTAAGACCTTTTTTACCCACCCCTACAGTTAGTCTTTTTTGGGAACATTTCCATTGTTACAATGTCCACGTGTTTGAGATGATACAAATTATATTATTGTTACTGCTCCTATGAATTTACCATGCGCCTTTCAGTATTTTTACTTTGAGCTTCACTCTTGGAGTCAGGGAAATCTCAACTTCAAATCAAAGTAAAACTAGAGAAGCAAATTCCCAGCTTACAGTGCTGATAGAAACTGGAAAGTCTGAAAATTCAAGCCTCAAAAAAGAGGACACTTAAAAGAGGAGGAAAGGTGTTTTTAGAGGTAGGCTTTCTTTTTCCTGTATGCTCTTGTTTCCATGTTGGAATGACTGGAATTCAACAGAATTGTTTTGCTCCATGGCCGTGCATTGGCTTAAGTGGGTCATTATCCTAATGAATTTTACAACATCCATCCCAATGCAATGGGGGGAAAACAAAACAGCAGAAGTGTTCAGAGAGAGTTTGGTTCTGGGAACAGATTAAAACCATGGCAGGTGCCAGTGCACAGTATAGGCAATGACTGTTGGAGTGCCCTTGTTTCAGTCCTGTTGTACCCGTGAGGTGAGGAGTCTTTCCCAGTGTTGGTCCTACAGCTCTCTCCTGAGTTGAGGCCTAGGACTCGGGGTTGGTGGGGAGGGAATATTCCACAAAAAGATCAGATAAGCAAACCTAAAACTGTGCCGGGGGAATCTGCCTGCGCAGCTGAACCCAACGCAGGAACGCTTCCATTGATGGCAGGATTTCCTGCCGCTCGCATCAGAGCGGCGTTGCCCTTTGTCACTTCAGGCACTACGTGCTAAGGTAGCCCCGGTACTCCTGAAGCGTCGCCAGAGCACAAATTCCTAACGGATGGCGTCACGAACGGAAACGAGGACGGGTCCTACCAAAGCATCTCCTTACTTGGAAACATGGACAGGGCAGCCGGAGGAGCTCAGCTCTGTTCGCAGCCGCGGGGCAGCCGTCGCGGTTCGGTCGGGCCGGGCCGTGTGCGCTGTGCAGGGCGCTCACCCTGCCCCTGCGGCGCCCGCGCGTGAGGGGCCGCTCCAGGTGCTCCGCGTGGGCTGGGGGTACGAGGAGGGCGCGCTGAGGAGGCCGCGGATGAACCAAGCAAACCCCTCCTCATCGCGGGCCAGGCTAACGCCGGCCCCTGGATTTCACTGAAGTTTGTTCTCCCAATTCGAACCCCCAGCAGCCCTTCACAGGTGCCTGTGGGGAATGGAGTGCACAGCTTCTCCTTAGTTACACTGAGCAGGTGTCTCTGTCCTGCCAAATCGCCATCCCCTGGGTGCTCCTTATATCTCCACTTCACACAAATAATCCCTCCTTGCTATCTGCTAGGGTACAAGGGAAACAGCCTGATGAATTCTGAACCCTGAGGGATAGCAAGGATATCCCCAAGGATAACAAAGGTCAAGGCATTTTTGTTTTTGATGCACTGATACATTTTTCTTATCCAAAAAACTTTGCCACAGTGAACTCTTTTTTTTTGTTACTTTGTGCTAATGTTTGAACCTCTAGAACCCAGGTTAAAATCAGAATTATGATTGGCAAAAATGGCAAAAATATCCATGAAGATACCTTATAAAAAACTCAGCTACTAGAAATCAATTATCCCTCTTCTGTGAACCTCTGCTTTATTAGAAAATATAGAGCTTTAACTGGACTCATTTAAGCCTGTAGTTCTGTAGACTGATAAGAAAAAAGATTTTTTTAAGTTTTTTTTTAAGTTTTGTTTGAACTATTAATTAAAATATGGATTTCTGGATCAGTCCTTTGTTCTGTAAGAGCTGTAAATCAGATGAGCTTCTAAACCATAACCAGCAATTTTTGCCTGTATCCTGTTTCCAGTTCTATTTCACTTCAACAAAGGCAGGATATGAACCAAACCTGTTCTTTCTTCTGGCAGTAAAACTATTAACTGTTTAAGTGGAACTCTCTCTGCTTAAGCTCTCTCTTTAACTCCGAACCATGTGTCTAGCCTTGTGCAAGCTAGAGATCACTGCATTATATGCAACTAAATTGAAGCATAATTTCAACATTAGCATGTGTTATTTTAAAATGTTTAGGAAACTGTTCTTGCAGTTTTTCTATTACCTTATCTTACAGAGCTGAGCACTGGGAAATATTTCTTGTTACAATACTGTAGCCTTCCCAAAAATAAACCCCAGTCTTGTGAACAGAGCAGAAATGATTTGTTAATGGAGTTTATCTCTTGCTTTCCAATTCATTTGTTTTATTGTTTCCAACTTCACATACTATAAGGCTTTCACGTAGTGAATTAATCTTGTGTCCTCTTCTCCCGCTGGTCACCTTTTATTTAAGGATAGAAAGTGACTTCTGGAGGGATCTCAGATAAATTGCAAGTCAGCATTTCTGTGATTTGTTTCTGGTATATTGGTTGTTGTGACAAGGCACGAGTTAAGGTAAGATGAGAAGCTTTTTTAAATTACCGAAGTATCCTTGCTTTTGTCTCATATTTTTTGCTATCGTGAACATCTGCAATAGCGAATGCTTTTACAAATGCGAACGTAGTGATTTACAATCAGAGGTGGCAGGAATTGATTAACTATACTTTTGTTAACTGCAGTAGCACCCAACTTCTAATGCTTTCAGTAGCTCTGAATAGAACAGATTTTCTCACAGAAATTCATCTTTTTCCATATCTTTCTTCCTTGCGTTTCTTTCTAACCTTCATCTTTATTATAGCATGACAACCAGCACAGTAAGGTGCTGTGCTGTGCCCACTGAGAGTCCCACCATTGCAGAATAGGGTCCTAGCAGGAAAGGCAGGATCAGTCCATCCCTTATGCATAAATGCTTTGCTTTTTGCATAATGCCTATTATGCATAAACCTTGTTTGGAGAACTGGGAATGAGCAAGTTGTAAAATGAACATTGCTGGTCTTTTAGGACAGGACCATATGCCTGGCTGTTGGCTTTAGCCCCCCGAGCCTTGCAGAGCCGAGGCTAAGGAGCCGCTTGGGGAAGCTCTGAGCAACCTCGCGGGCAGCGCGCCGCGCCGCGGAGGCTGCCGCGCGCGAGGGTCTGCACCTCCTCTTGGTGCTGCTCCCTGAAGGCAGCGGCCCCTTTGAGCAGACACCAGCGCCCTGCACAACTCCGCTGTTTCTAGAGCACGTAGCATCAGATCCTGCCATGGCACACACCTGCTCCCTGCAGTAACACCAAGCCTGGGACTGCCCGCTCTGCAAGTGAAATCAGGGTATAAACGTCTTACAGGTGCAAATTGCATCATCATTTCTGCCCCCTTTCCTCTGTGAGTGCCATTGGGAACATAATATGAATATTATGAACCAGAACTACAAAAAAGGAATGCTTCTTAAAGCACAATATATCCCTTCTTTTAAACACTGTGGGAGCATCGTGCTATAGCGCAAGAGAGCCAGAGATTTTCCTCTTCCAAAGTAAATTGTGAGCAGTTCTACCATTGTCTACGCTTAATTTGATTTCGATGCCAGAAATATTGAGCCCAAGTGATGCTGTGGGTATGTCTAAAATTCATATCCTGCCATTGATATTTCTGAAGTTAAGACATCAGAGGAGATTTTTGGCAGAAGTAAGTTAACCTCACAGCTGAAGAGCAGCAAATGCTGCTTGTTGCTTACCTGAGTCGGAGCTGGTGGCGCTTCAGCGTGTTCCAGATTTGGCAAATTAAAACCAACAGTATCCCAAAACGTTAAGCAGTACAAGGAAAGTGAGCAAACACAAAAATCGACTTCTTTCTTCGTTAAGCAATACTGGGAGTGTTCAGCTCTACTCGTCTCCAAGGCTTTCCAGCTGGGAGTGGGCTTTTTTTCCCATTCCGCATTCCGGCATCCTGTTATTGTTCAAAGTTTTGGTAGTACAGTGAGTGAAGGGAGTGTAGGAAGTGAGATAAACTTAGCCTTATTGCTCTACCTACTTTGTTGTTGCTCACTCTGAGGTAGCTGAATAAGAGGAAACTGCCTCTAAGAGAAACACAAAGTTGGTGTACTATTTAGTATCTTCTTTTATAAAGAGTTTAAGTTTTAGGAATCATCAAAATCTGAAGCTGGCATTTAAATAGTGTTTGGTTCTTGACCAGTACAGACTATCTGTTTTGCACAAACAGGAATTTTTTAAAGCAGTTTGGAGTTATCTGATCTAAAAGAACTTTAGGCCAGCAAGCAAAAACAGCTAGAGCTCTCGCTTGATCAGTTCTGAGTAAGATAATTCAATTTAACTGTGTTTTTCACAGATAAAATTTCACAGCTAACCCCCACAAACAAGATAGTGGAGGTTGGCCTTTTGAGGGAAACCAGAGCTGGAAACGTGTGGATTACAGTCAGTTTGGAGCCTGGAGACCTCTCAGGACAGGTGGAAGGGAGAGGTTCAGTGTTTGCCCAGTGTCACTGGTGCTGCCTTGCTCTCCAGAGCAGGCCTTGGTGGCTCTCATGCTGTCCCTGCAGTGGTACCGTGTTGGTGTCACCCACGCCAGGACACTGGTCAGCGGGCGCAGCAGCAGCCCTGCCACGTCCCCCGCGCTGTCCAACCCCCCTCTGCTGCTTTTGACCCAGCCCGGGGGAGTTCGGCAGGAAGAGAGCTGGGAAGTGTGGGGCCTAACTCAAAACCCACCTTTTTTTTTTTTTTTTGCCAAACAGTTATAATAAATGTAGGAAAATATTCAACATATTTTAAGTAGGACTTTAAATAATCATGATCCACAGTTAAATATTCTCTTGCCCCTATTTGTCATCACAATCCGGCAGAGGTGATGGAATTGATTTCCCAGCTTTCTAGAAGGCCGAGCTTGGTTAGATTATTTCACATTTTTATGATGTGCAGCAGCTAAGATGAATGATTCTTTTAAAATTTTGATACATGAATTATTCAGGAAGGTTAAGCAACTAATGAGCAGACATTTTTCAAAGTCTCATTTAAGCAGAGCAACTAGAATTAAGTTTCCTTACAAGCAAGCAAGCAGCTCCTATCTCATTTCTGAGAGAAGAGCAGGGAGGATGTTGATAGGAGTTTTCCAGGGAACTGCAACTATCTGTTCAAGATATAGCCCAATGATAAACTGGTACCCAGTGCAGACAACAGTCACAGATATGATGTATTTGTGCATATGACTTCAGTGTGTTTACAACCATAGCATGGCCTTTGATGTTCCTATCTGTGGGCTCGGGAGTAAGCAAGCTATTTAGCTAATCTAAACAAAGGATGAGGATAAGAGAGCCCTTTACGTCCATTGCTTAGAAAGAGAAAAGAAAAAAGCTCAGTGTTCCCTGTGTATGTCCTGAGGCAACAGGCCTAGATTATCGAGATCTATTTTGATGCCTGCTAAATCAGCTTTGCGTTAGGTGACTTGTTTTATCTCTATTGAAAAGTTCAAGGAAAGAAATGAGAATGTTTCCAAAGGCATTTTCAACACCCCCTGTTTTAGAGCTCAATAGAATAGCTGGAAACCATTTATAAGCTCTGAGAAAGACCCTTTCATTTAATTTTTTTATCCTGTTTAATATCTCAAAACCTTTCACATTCTGTTTTGTAGATTTCATCTCTACTGAAGAGATAAGTCTTCTCTGGCTTCCGCACTGGCTGTGTGGAAATGTGCGCTGAGTTTTTATTGGATAAGCAACTTACCTTTGCATACTGATTCCAAAGGAGGCAAAGCTCCGAATCATTCAGACTGTCTCAGTCCCTCTGCTTAATCCCAACATTTTCTCTCTTTCTAGGCAATGCATTTGCTCGGGTTCTCAGAGGAGATGACCCAGCAAGCATGTTTTCTTGTAGTCCTTAGACTTCCTCATTTCTTTATCAAGACCAAATTGTTAAGACTTTGGAAAAATCCTTTTGCATATTGGCTACTTTGGGAGGCAGGAGGGAGGGCAATGTTTTAAACTGAAAATATAAGAAGTTTAATATAAATTTTGCTAATGGAGAGCGCCCTGTGCCTGATCAGACGGCGCTGGCGTGTGCTCGCCTGCCTCTCCGTGGCTCCTGCTGCAGAGCTGAGGAGCTGGTGCACAAGCAGCAGAGGCAGGAATTACTTAGTTGGCATTTTATGGTGTTTCTGCTGCTGTAAAGTTCCTGCTCCCGAACGACCTCGAGCCTCTTCCACCCGTCTGTTCAGCACTGCTGTGCACTGAGTTTTCTTCCTGGGTCTGTCCAGCTGTCCCGGCCCGTTCGCTTGCTTTTCTCCTAGGGGCGTTTCCACAGATGTTCTGCTGCTGTTTTTGAGCTTATGGCACCTTGATTAGATGCATCTGGCCTTGGTCAGCCTCTCTTCCTATGAAACTTTGTAATTTTACCCTGTATTACTTAAATGCTGATGTCTGAGAAATCTTTCATATTAGTAATTACTTCACTATGCTAGTGATTGTAGTCTTGGATAAAACTCAACTTTGCCTTGAAGGTGCTTTTTGTATAGTTTGAATCTGATGTTTCTCTGACTCTGTACGATTAACTGTCACCTTGTTACTGCAAAAAAGGAGCAATGTGTTATAACGGGCAGAAAAAGCTTTCATTTACTGTGCTATATCTGTTAGATTCAACTTTTTCTCACTGTACATTGATGTCTCTGAGTGGGTTAGATGAGTTAATAGCATTGCTAACTGAATAGAACTGTGAGATTAAAGTTTGCATCAGAATTATATTTATTGCTGAAGAGGTTGGTCAGGTGATTTGAAACTCAAATTTGATTACTTTCAGTGTACCCAGCAAAGCAGGATGACACTTAGGACGATAGCTTTTGGTTGCATCTTGTTTCAATTTCTTGCTGTAATACTTGTTTGCTGTCCCATCTGATTAGTGATCTATGATGTTCTCCTCAAAAAAATGTGTAGTTTTAGGAACAAATTCAATGCTTTCCTAGCCAGCAAGAAGTCCCTCAGAGTTGTTGGAGCAGTCATGCCTTTCACTAAGTAAGCATGTTTTTTTTTTTCCTCTTTGCAAGTAATTCTAGATCCAGTGAAATTATATCTGATAAATAAGCTCTTCTTAATAAGTATAGTCATCAAAACCAAAGACAGCTATTGACACAGCTGCAACTAATGATATTTTAATTTCTCATAAGCAGTTGTTCCAGTATTCTGCCCTCACTGGAGAAGGGCTTTACACTTGGCAATACAGCTGAGAAATGCTTTTGTAGTGTAATTTATAAAGGCTAGACCTCAAAGTCTGCCTTCCTAAAACCTGCATGTTATTGTGCAAGTGAAGCTCTGCCAAGAATTGAAATTTAATCACAGTAGTAATACTTGTGTCAGTATTTTTATTACTAGCTAAGAATTACGGTAAAGGAGAGAGCAATCTTTACATCAGTTGTAAAAATAAACCTGAAGTACTAATTCTGAACAGCTTGGATGATCATTATGAAATCCCCTCCCATTTTAAATGTGCAGTTGGAGCTGACGGTTGTGTGAGTCCTCTCTGGAAACACCATTACTTGGAGTTTAAAAACGAACAGTCACCGCTCCCTGTGCAAGGCTCCATCTCTGCAGAAAGCTCCCTGGTTGTTTCTGGGGCTTTTAGTCAGGGCAGTGCAGTGTCCTTGGGCATTTCCATTTAGTCACGGGCTTCCTTTCTGTCCAGGGCGGAGGTGTGGATCTGACTCAGCTTCCTTTGGTCAGATTTTTAAACAAAAGACTGTAGCTCTCGATGTTTTATGTAATATAAGGTGTGTTTAAAAAAAACTGCTGAGAATTTTCATCTCAAGCTGATGGCGTTGTGTGCTTGCTCCACATGTGGTGGCTCTGGAACGGCTCCGGAATGGCGTCCGCACTCGGCTGCTGCGGCTGTGCCACATGGGCTGCATTAAGCTGCATCTGTCCTGGAAGGACAAATCTGGTGCTCCTTCGTCAGGCTGATCTCTCGTCTGCTAGGAAGCTCTAAAACAAAGTTTTAGGTGAACTTTTTAAAAGGTTGAGATGGTGTTGATTTTTCTTTCAGGAAAGACTGAAATCTGTCTGTTTTTGTTCTGTGAGGCCGTTGGAGGAGGTATGAAAGTGAGATTACTGCCTGAACAACTGATAGGCTGAATAAAATACCACAAAGTCCATAGAGACGCCATCCTAAAAGCAGCACCACACAAATAGCTCTGTGACTTTGGGTTCTAATGAGGCTAATCGAGTGCAGAGGAAGGTTTCCTGTGGGTAGGTTTCTACAATATTAAGGGTGAAAACAGCAGACTTCCAAGAAGGCAGGTCCCAGACTCAGGCTTGCTTGCAGCTTGACCTCTGGATGCCATTCACCTCGGTGTCTTTCCTGATCTTGATCCGTTTTATCTGTGTCCAGAGAGAGGATGTGTCTCACCAGGGCTTGGGTCAGTGCCCCACGAGCCTCTGGGAATAAACAGTTCCTGGAAGGGAAGCTGCACTGTGCGTTTACGGGACATGGGATGACCCACGTATCGAGCGCTTTCCTTAAGCCCAGGTTCTCCTTTCATCGCTGCGCGGAGCGTGGCCGTGGCGCCGCGGGGCCGGCCGCGTTGCTGCGGCTCCGGCCGCGACGCCGGCTCCTCGTGCTGAGGGGCCGCGGCAGCAGAGAGAGGCCTGGGCGCGAGGCAGGATGTGCGGGACACTTCGGGGCTCTGCGGCAGGCGTCAGACGGACCCAAACCATGAGTTTTTGCCACCTTTTTCCAAGGGCGTAGGATTTCAGGTCTTTGTTTTGCTAAGACAGCACGTGGGGAATGGGGCGCACGTAGGTTCATATAAAAGCTGTTGGTGAATCTGTCCGCTGGGCTGAGCGTGTCTGAGCATTTGCCAAAGGGAGGGTGGCGAGAGCTGCTCCGAACGAATTCCTGCTAAGGGGTTTAGCTCTGGCAGCCAGTGCACTAATGCCTTGTAAATTGGTTCAGTGACTTTTACTCATTTATATGCATTCCCTTTGCTATACCCCAGACCTAGGCTGCCTCTCTTTTTTCGCTTTTCCTGCCAAACGCTGTGCAAATGCAGATGGTTTAAGTGTCTCGCTCGCCGTCCCCCAGGTCTCGTTGCTGCTCTGCAGTCTGCAGTGTGCCTCCGAGCCAGCCCGCGGATGTGTGCGAACTCCTAATGCCTTGGAAATCACTCACCGCGGGTTTTTTCCCCCATCCTGTAGGAACTGATCCATCTGCGTGCTGCCATCAGCAGCTAGTATTTTCCTTTATTTAAGCACCAGAGGCTGTTTTCAGTTGTGCTGTTAGTCTGCTCTGCAGTGAAGCTGCTCTGACTGCGCTAGTCTCAATCTCGCCGCTGGAAAGACATGTGGAATATCCGGCGGCTTTGCAGTAACACAGTTCCAGTCTTTCCATGGAACTGATAAAAATGTCACTTAATAATTTAAAGTAATTTAGTGTCACTTAATAGGAGAAATATATTTATGATTGCGTAAATGATTTACCAGCTTCTGACAGCATGGGGGCAGCCCAAATCTGCTGGCAATCCAAAGGTTTGGATTTTCTTTTTTGTAATTTTAGCAGAATGATGTACTCTGCAAGTAGTCAGTGAAACTAGTTGTAGAGAATGAAGGGCCTGGTCTATAAAATACCAAATTTCAGTGACTGACATCCCTGCAATGCCAGGGAAATTTCATTTTAATCTTATCTGTGAATTGCTGAGTTTGATAGCGCTGAGGCGTGGGACTGGTCTCCCCTGTCACATGGCAACGCGTCTGATCTGGAAGTATCTCATTGCAGCTCTGCTAACTGAGGGAATAATGATGAAAAACATGTATTAAATAATGAAAAGGCTCAGGATTTAGCTATTAGTGATTCAGATATTTCTGCCCTGGACAATTCTCTTTTGCTGGTTCTTAATCTCAATGGTACAAATGGTTTCTGTGTGTGCTTCCCTGTGCACTTTAACAGAATAAAAGGGTAATAGATAATAGTCAGTTAGTAACATCCAAACAGGATATTCATGAAATATTAGTATATTTAAAAGTGCAGAGGAGAATTTAAGACAGTTGAATCTTGGACTTCCCACATTTTGCATAAATTTTGGAAATTCAGAGCAAGGGCAAATGAATGATTTTGCTGTGTTTCCAAAGTTGGTGCATGAATGCTAATATTAGGATTCATCTTCCTGAGTTTAGTTCTAAAAAACACTGAGATTAACTTACTGTGTTAAGATATATTTACAATAGGCAACAGAATAGATAGAATATTCAGAAATTATTGCAGGTTGATTTGCAGCTATTTTGAGTTCTTATCAATATAATGCAGCAGAAAACTATGCTGATTAATCTTTTTATGGGTTTTAGGAAAAAAGTGTAATTTTGAAACACTCTATTAAAGAAAAACCTTATGAGTTATGTGCACATTCAAAACAATATTTGTAAATGTGCTTTAAGTGTTTGTGAAGCAGAATGCCTGGTAGTTAATGCCGTTTGTGTCACAGAGGTACAGAGCCCGCGGCCCCAGGCGCCTGAGCTTCCACCTGGGATCAGTCGTTCGCAAGGCCGCCCGCAGCCGAGCGCGGAGCCGGGCGGGAGCTGCCTCCAGGGCTTTTCTGGCAGAGGTGGCAGTGCGGGGCCGGACCCCGACCCTCATGTTCTCCCAAAGGACAGTTTTGAGGGCAGCTCTTGGGTGCTGCTGTGCTGAAGCACCGAGGGCTCAGTGCAAGTCAGGTTCTGGCGTGCTGAAGCGTTTTGACTGCAGTCGCCAGATGTTAGCACAGTTGTTTCTTCAGAGGTTCATTTGGCTTCTGTGAGACTGGGCTATGCTGTCGTTAGAAAAACTTTCTTAGGCCACTTCCAGCTTTTCCGGCCTGACTCGAATGACAAAGGAGCTGGCCGTCGTGAGGAATTTGTTGTTTCTGGCCCGACCTTGGCCGCAGCGCGCAGGTGTCGGCGGCGCGGCGGTGAGAAAGGCCCGGGACGCGTTTCCCTTCAGTCCTCAGGAAGGCCGGGCCGGGGGAGGCCACGCGAGCCCCGTGTCTCCAGCCCGGCTGCGGCGGAGCGGGAGGGCAGGGAAGGCCGTGCCCGTGCCGCGGGGCCAGAGCAGGCCTGGGGAGGCAGGGCCCTGTCGTGCGGGCACCGGGCAAACGGTTTGTGGCTTCGGCATATTCCGTTGGGCCTCTGCTCTCTTCTGCGCTCCTGCAAGGAGTTGAACATTTTCATCGACTTTGCCAGCTGTAGCTTAATTAAGTTTTAAAAGGGAGCTTACTTCAGATTGTGTGACTCGATATAGATTAGGCGGCTTGAAACAAATTTGTTTGTGAATTACTCAAATGGCTTATTGATTTCTTACAGTTTTTGCAGATCATATCTTTTTAAGGATAGCTTAGGTTTTTCACTCTAGATTCTGATCTATGCACAACAATTTTATTGTAATACAACTAACTGCATACCCCATGTTAGGAAGACTTGTCCCGTTTCCCTTACTATTATCTCAAGTCAGGTGAACCGAATTTTGGTTTTCCTATGGCAGGTTGATAAAACATTGAAGTGTCTGTTTTTAAAGTACTACGAAATACCATGGTGTTTCTAAAGTCTTTTATTACCCTGTAAAATCAAATACTGTGTTTATTTTCTTGAAAGCAGAAGTTGACTTCTGGTCTTAATTGGATTGGTAACATTTGTCTGCATTTTGTTACATGTATAATATAACTCCATAGCACCAGCCACTTCCAATTATATAAGTGATGCAAATGTGCACAAAGCATTTCATCAGCAATAAAAGCCTAAATTGATGATGCTGCAAAGATGTATACGAGGGAAGAAAATGCAAAGATGTATACAAGGGAAAGGCACAGGTCGTACTCTCATCGCATCTTCAAAGGAAGCCTGCTCACTATCAACGGTTTTGTCTTTACTCTCTTGCTTCAATAGTATTCTGGCTTAATGACTGCTGTAGGGACATTTTGGGAATGACTCAGAGCTTCCTGCTAGAACTGTGCTTGCTGACAGAAACACAATTGCTGTGGTGATTTCTTTCCCTTCTGGAATTTGCTCCATCTCTTTGGCCATTAATTCCCCTGCCCAAGGATCCCTATTTCAGGTTTTCGGGAGCCAGGTATGGAGGTACCATGACGCTGTCTCTGCCTCCTTCTGTCCTCCCCAAGGGGACCTGGTGATACCTCCAGGACATGCTGTGGAGCTGAGGTAGCCCAGGTTGATGTTTCCCTTTGCATTCAGCACGGGAGCTTTCTTACCAAATGTCTCCCCTCCCTGGCCACAGGAGGACATGTCTATTCAAGAGCAAAAAAACAACTGACACCTTGGCCTTTTGAAGGCCTCCGACTGGAGATACTTATGGTGCAAGGGAGATGTCATGGGTGTGGGGATACTTATCATGTCTAATCAATACTTCAATCCCCACTATTGAATCAATCAATTGCAGGAACCCCAGCGTTTGAAGGATGACAGTATACACACACACACACACACCCACACCCACATCCACACACCCACACACACTTAGAGAACAGTCGCCTGGGGGGTGACGCTGCCGCTGCCGAGCTGTTGTGGAGCTGGGTGTCCTCTCCTCCGTGCTACATCCACCGCCTCTGTCCGCACTTCCCATCAGGCAGATCTTCTGAGGTTCGGATTTCTGTTCCCCTTTTAAAAGTGTTAGGGTTGTGTGTCACTTAGGGACTTTAACACGCCAATAAGTGCTAAGAAATGCACTTTCAATATGTGGGAATGGGAACTTTTTTCATGCTGAATGCAGTAACCCTAGGTTGTTTTCAGCCATCTGTGCTTCTATCTGAAGGATTTCCGTTGCACAGCAAAGCTTGGGACAGGAAGCACATTGTATTTGGACTTTGGCTGTTGTAAAGCATTAATCTCATTCCTTTAAAGTATTCCTCTCTGTTTGAATTGGTTTTTTACACTTTAGGTATTGGGTATACAAAGCCTATAAGAGAAAAATATAAGATAAAGGAGAAAAGCTTTTTTTAAAAAATTTTTCTGTTGTAATAGTATTTTTGTGCTAGTAGGTTTTAGAGATGGGAGGTCTTGGAGGATAGAAAAGAAGAGTTTTATTTTAAAAATAAGTCGTGCTCCTTTTGCTGTATATATCGGCATCCTGCAGTAGATAAAGCTCGTGTCTCACCTTGCCTGCATCTGGAGTTGCCTCCTGAAGAGCTGCTGTGACCAGCACATGGTAATGACTTTGCATGCTAATACAGTGCAAGCAGATGGGCATCCTCAGACCCGCCAGTGTCTCCTTTGTGGCTGTGACATCTACCAGTCTCTCTTCTATATTTAAGGACATTTTTCTTTATTTCTTGTTTTTACTTTTTTTTTTAAGACCTTATAAAAATCAATGAAAGCATTGGTAGATTAATACAAATTAACCTATACAAATTAGTGTATGAAAGCTATTTATGAAAACTACATTCCTTCTATGTATTTTGTGGCTGTCCCAAACTTATAGTTTATGCCAGGCAAAACTTTCATGACTGAGACCTCTTCAGTGAGTGTGAGTAGCTGTACTCAGGTTTATAAAGCAGACAGCATTAGTCCAGGCTGCATATCAAGGAACTTGCTTTCAGTGCCTTCCCTGAATACATCTCAAAGCTGAGAGAAAATCTGGAGGATTTTTTTGTAAGTTAATGATCTTTAATGCTTCATAATAACCAGAATCTTCTCTGGCCCTTGCAGACCCCGAGCGCGAGGCAGGAGGAGCCGCGAGGTGCCGGGAGGCTGCGTCTGGCGGGAGACGCCGCTCGCGTCCGTCCTCGGTGCCGGCCCACGTCTGCTTCACCGCGGCTTCCTCTCGCATCCGCGCTGCCTTGGGCTGGCCGGCTCAAGCATTCCAGTGCTTCAAAAATGGACCCCACCTTTGGGAATGAATCAACTTTTAAAAGCGAGAGGAAGAACAGATTGTATCAATAACTGCGCTGAATCTTCTGGGAAACCCAGAGTTCAGGAAGAATGCAAGAATGTGGACTGAAAGCCAGAGTAATTTTAAACACTTTTTTTTTTTTTTTTTTTTTTAACCTTAAGAGGATAATGTTTAAGGCCATTTAGTGAATGGTTAGCCGTGGCCAGAGGCTACTGAATTTCTCCTTGGCCACCATGGCCATATGACTATTAGTGGAAGAAGTCGGTGTTGAAGACAGAAATATGGGTTACAGCTTCCTTTTCACAGGCGTTCACAGAGCTCAAGTTCATGCTGCCTAAAGAAGCTAATTGTAAGCCAAATTTTTGTCTTGTGTAATCTTCTGAGGCTTCTGATCTGAAATGATCGAATAGCTCAGGATGTTTGTAATAGACTTTAGAGCTTTTCACTTCAGCATGTGGCTGAAGAACAATATCCAGTGGCAGGTGAAAAAATGGTTTCCCGTGTAGCATCTGCTAAAGCTGTGTTGGCAGCTCTTTCAATGAACCAAGAGACTAATAGGGCACGGGAGACCTCAACCTGTTGTCTTTTCTTAAAGAGGAAGATGCTTGGACAACTGCCCTCATTCTTGAGTGAAGAGAGCTTGGGGCTGGTGTTCCTGACACACTGCGAAGTTCAGTGATGGCCCAAGCACCCTGCAGTGGCTTGGGAAAGGATTATCAGGACTTGCCATAGGGCTGAGAGGGAAGTTAAATCCACCCTCCGTGGTGCCTGCTCCAAGGGTGCAGCTCCACAGCAGCCCTGGGCTGCTCTGCTCCCTTCTCCTTCTGCCCTCCCTCATCTCCGTCTCCAGCCCTGGTTCGGGATCTGCTCTGGGTGAGGGTGCCCCGTTCCTCCTGCTGCATGCGGGTCAGAGAGGAAATCCGGTCTGATGATCAAGAAGTTTCTGCCTATAGGAGCTGGGAAAGCAACACAGATCATCGGGAATTGCAAAATGGTCTCATCAGAGGTATCCCGTTCAAACTGCACCTATGATGTCCCTGTAAAAAAGGGCAATGTTTTAAGCATACTAGAGCCCCATTTTAACTGCTCTCAGTTAGTTGAGACTGCTCAGGAATTTCAGGGCACTAATTTTGCATATAAGCAAAGGTGCCATAGTTCTGTCCATCTGAATTACTCATAAAGCTCAAGTGATCTGGACTGTCAACTGATAAATCAGTGTAACTCCATCAACTTTACCAAAAGATTTGTTATTAATGTGACAGTTAAATGGCACATTAAATATAATAGCCATTATTTCATTGTCTTTTTAAAATATAGCCTAGCTTATTAAGAGTAATTTGACTTCAGCTCTACTACTGTAACGCATTATGGCAATAACTGCAGGTGAAACTGATCTCTTACTGAGGTCAAGATACATGAAATTTAGCTAGCTGTCAATTTTTACGAATCTTACTCTGAAATACTTGCATCAACAGAAAGACAAACAGAAAACAGAATTTACAGACTTCAAAAATCTGTGACCAGAATATGATGATCCTGTCCTTAGTAGTGGAATGAATCCAAATGAATCCATAACTAGGTTTGCAAAAGTATGAGCAAAATGGTGTTGCTGATAAGAAACCCAAATGTGGTAGCATTCCTGTGCTTAGAAGTGATAGTAATAGGAAAGCAGCACTCAGGTTGCTTCTCACGTTGTGAAATGGGGGGATGTATCGAACGCGGTGCCGAAACCCTCTCCTTGTCTTTGCAGCTTCCAGGGGGACACGGCACAGGCGCCAAGGCAGAGGCTTCCTCACGTCCAAGAGGACGGTGAGTGTGGCTCCAACGCTCTGCGTCCCGGGCACTTACGCACCGCGACTGTTTGGAATTAATTCTTGGCATCTTCTAGTGCTGTCATCACCGTAACGCCAGGGCGTTTAGGTGCACTCACTGCCTGTGCCTCCCCGTGCACTGAGGAGCTTGTTAAGCAGTTGCAGTCAGGAAATGCCCATCTGAGCTGCACTACCAGGGGCTCAGAATGGCTTGGGAATGACTATGCTGAAAATGATTAGAGAAAGGGCTGCTTTTAAACTTCTGAAAGGAGATGAATTTGTGTGTTTGTTTACGATTAAAAGAATCAGACAAATCCAGCCCCCTTTTTGGAGAACAAAGGTGAAATGAGCCAATAAAGAGATTATTTTGATGAAATTATTTTTTTTTCTAAAATTATTATCACAATATAAAAATTACATTACATCTAGTTACTCATTTCTCTGAAAAACCATGTACACTTTTTGCGAAGCTCTATTTTGCATGAATCACTTATTCCATTTTGAGGTCAGGCTTCTTTTATATTATCATCACCTCTAAAAACATAATGTGATATACAAGACAGTCATAAATTGCTGCATGTAAAAGGAGAAATAAAAATGTAATGGATTCCCTTTGGATTATAAATGGCAGTAGTAGAAAGACCTTCATAATTTTGTGGCTTTGCCACACATGAATTATAGGCATGATCTTTCACTAGCAGGATGCATATAAATAACTGTAATCATTGTACGTTCGTTTATGTGTTCACCATTACGCTTGCAGTGTGTCTAGAGGTGAAAAATACGGCAATGTAAATGCCAGCAGAGCTCAGCAAAAAAAATACTTCTGACGTGTGTGCCGCGGTGATTTGTGCTGGAGGGAGAAGCCTTTCCGACAGCATCGGGCTTCCCTGCCGGAGGGTCGTCCTGCCCGAGAGGAGCTGCGGGACGCGCGGGCGCTGCCGCTCCGCGCCGGGGGAAACGGCAGCGCGAGATGAACGAGCCGCCCGCACGGAGCCAGGTACTGCCCTCAGTGCCACCTCTGCGCTGCAGGCGGTGTAAAGGATGCTGGCAAAGGCCCTCTGTTCTTCCCATGCAGGTTTTCATTACTCTTGTGGAGAAAGAAGTGAAATGGTTGCAGCGGTAACAGAAGATAAATAAACCGAAGTGGTCATATTGCGGGACACTGATTGTTGTTCAGCCTGAAAAGCAATAAATTGTCAAAGTGGTAAATTCTATAGAGTTGAAGATCTATAAAGTCCCAGGGTGTTGCTGAAAGCTCAGTTTGGACATAACCTCTCTGCAGCGAGCACCAGAGACAGGCTGGTTCAGGCATCGGGCCCTCTTGGTGGTGCAGCTCCAGACTGACATAACGTTTTGCTGAAAGCAGAGATCAGATGTGCAGGGTTTGTGAGCTTGCCCCTGCTTTGCAAAGTGTCACCCACAGCAATGCAAACAAAGCGTTGTCCCCGGGCCCATCAGTGCTCCCACAGACTGAGACGTATGAAGCGACACAGCCCAGTGCTTCCTTTATAATATCATGCAGGGAAACCATGCTGGCCACTCCTGTGCTTCCTGCCTTTGGTATGTTCATAGATAACTCCTATCACGTATTTTAGAACTACCGATTAAAGCACAGGATAGTTCCTTCTCCTTTTTTTCCTCCTTCTGTGTCTCTCATTATTGTCACCTTTGTATGTTTTAGTTATTTTGCCTTGAGAGAAAATATAATAGATTTGAAAGCCAACAAAAACATCTATGAGAAAATACATTATCACAACCCGGAATGGGGCAGGAAATGATGTTCTGTCATAGATTGCACTTAAGGGAGTTTTGTATTATGGGATTTTCCTGGGATTTTCTCACTGTGGCTGCAGACCTGATTTTCCCTGGGATGGCTGTTAGGATTTTGGGGACTCCTGCAACCCCAGATCCCACATAACCTCTGCCACATGCAGAGGAAGTAGAGTTTCTGGGTCCAATCCAACAGCTGTCTACAGAACCATGGTATGTTCAGTTTATTTCCTATTCTTGTTTAATGAGCTTCCCTTGACACTTTTGTGAAGGCTTCAACGTTTTTGTTACCAATGAGAGATTTGGATGAAATGACAGTACAGACTGCATTGTGCTTCGAGTCCACTGAAGGTTTGCTCCGATATGAAAATCTGGAATTAATCTAGTTATAAGAAGAAGAAAGTAATTTTTCTTTTTGTACTTACAAAGGCCATAGAACGAAATAGTGTGTGGTGAACATTGCTGCTCTGACAACTTACAAAAGCTGGGACAAGAAAGTAGCTACCCTTTTCCAAAGGGGACTGCTATTTTTTTCTGAGTTCTTTGTGAAAATCTCCTCTGTCTGCAAATTTATTTTAATGCAGTTACCTGTGGAGTTATTTAAAAGGACTTTCTCTTGCAAATCCCCTCAATAGGATTCTGCAATGCTATACTTAATTATTTCAAAGAATGAAAATGACCTTTAATGTGTTCTCCTGCATTAGCCTTCTTTCTCACAGTAAATAAGATGGTGCACAGAAATTTTCATGTGCTGGAAATTGCATTAGGTAAATAGGTAAATGAATATTTCCACAAGTTATACTGTATAAACATATTACAGCAGGTTGCCACTTTAGTAATTTGGATAATGACATTTTCTTACATTTGTGCCTATTATTGGCAATTGTTTGGATCTTACAAGCTGTATGTCCTTTGCAGCTAGCATAGGCGAGCATTTATTGCTGCCATTTATGAGTAGTTTATTGTATGGATTTGGTGGAAGGGATAACATGCTGCAATGATCCGGTCTTCTCTTTGTATTTTTTTTTTAAAGAAATGCATTGCTGCTAATTATACTCGCAAAGGAAATATGGTTTTGTACACCAGAGATCATAAAGTACAATCTTCTTTTAGAGGAGAATATATAAAGGCAATTTAATTTTTTTTTTAACAGAGCCTACAGGCTACAAGACTTTCTCAAACAGCTTCATCGCAACCGCTTCTCCCCTGGAGTTTTCTAGCAATACAAATTTTGCTATTTAACTAAGTGCTGTTTCCACAGGTTTTGATACTCTACTCCTCTGCCACAGTCCAATGTGAGAACATGCTAACAAGACCAGACTTTTGTTTCTTTGTGATGGTGAGTATGTGCTCATTAAGCAACAAAGTCCCTTTTGACCCTAAGGCCAAATGTTCGGGACCTGCAGAGCAGAGTGTTTCACTGAAGTGACAAGCTTTACTGTAAGCCTCATCTCACTTAGCAATTTTGATTCATTTCATTACTTAGACCTTCTTAAACAGTGTGGAAATGGTTTTATGATCCATTTTTTTCCCAGAATGACTGCTCTGCTCATGCCCACGGAGTGCGGGTCTATGGGAGAGCTTTGCCCGGGACGTCGTGGGCCCAGTTTACAGAACCGCCCTGCGCTACCGGGAGGCCGAGGGGTGAGCACCGAGGGCAGGGATTAAGCTCTGTGCAGTTTTAAGCATAAAAGGTAGAAGCTGTGGGTAAAACTGTTCAGAAATATGATCATTAGTAACTCGTACAGGTAATAAAATCCACAGATATGGAGTCGTTCAGCCATTGGATTGAGTGACTACATGCAAGTGCTCCCCAAAGTGTATGACACAGTGCTCCAGAAATACAGTGCTCAAAATCTGTGTTGTTAGCGGTGCGGGGACTCTCGGTGAGATTTTGAATTAGCTCGAAGAAGGCTGAACTCGGATGCCTGGTTCCCTCTCATGGAGATCATTTATCTAAATCGCTTCCTCAACCCTGGAAAACCCTGATAGCCCTTAATGAGGGCAAACTAAATCGTAATGAGTGAATGTAGGCAAGCGTGTGCCTGTTAATTTTGTATGAGCACCGTTACTGATATTTCATGAATTTTTGACTTGAAATGTGTGTGAATCCATCCAATGCATTCAATTGGCATTCAAATTTCAGAAATAGCTTTGGAAAGAAAGTAAAAGGGAATTCAGGGACAGTTTTCCTACTGTAATTATAACTCATGACCTTTTTTTAAAAAAAAATTTTACGCTGTCATTAATTGCCGTTCTCCTAAATAGCTAAGAAAGAGAAATCAGGTGCCTAAAAAGCGAATTTAAAATGCATATAAAATAATTTTGAAACATCTGTTAAAATATTGTAAATTAAAGGTTGAGAAATAAAGCTGACAAGTCAGCCAGCCTGCCTGCATCATGATATAGTCTTTGCTGATTTGAATATGGAGGTTGGCTGTCTGCTTTGCATTACTTCAGTTGAAAAATTCACTTCCTTTTCCTTCAACTTCCTTGAAAGTTCATGTTTTCTACTTGAAAACTTCAAAGTTGAAAACTTTTCTTTTTTTTTTTCCCCTCAAATTATAAGGCTTAGTATTCAGCTGATCAGAAGACTGAGAGAAAAATAGACATAATTCTTACAAGAACCTGGATTTAGGCTAATTAAGTGTATGAGTCTTTAAGAGTTTTTGGACAAAAAACTCTTCGCTTTCCCTGTATGCTTTTGAAAAATACCATCAGCTCTATTTTGAAAGGAGATATGGTTTTTCCTAATTTTGTCTCAAGCCTTTTTCCAATTAGAAAAGTGAGACAGGATAAGGACTTCATCTGTCTGCTTAATCAGAAGTAGTTTGCACCTAAAACTTGTGTAACAGCAGAAACAAAGCGCCTGTCAGTAGCTCCGAATAATGGAGCCCATGAAAATCATCAAAGCAGGATGAGCAGGAGGAATGGCCTCGTTTTCCTAACTTTCTCACTGGCAAAGACTTAGGCTTTGATTGATGAGGTGTCTTAGAAATGCTAACAGCATCAGTCAAGTGGCATTTTGTGACTGCAGGGAGCGATGCTAGGACAGCTCGCAGCCATCCCCAAGGGCTGAACGCTGCGGGGAAGCACGCTTGCTTTCTGCATAATTCAGCCATCTTTTTGGTGGGTTCATTTTAACACCTTGAAAATACACGCCTCGTGCTTCCCTCAGTCACTGCTCAGTTTAGTAAGAACAGCAGAAGGCAGCAGGAGCGAGGAGAAACAGCAGCCACGCGGCCCTCCCTGGGAAAGGGAAGCGTTAAGCTCGCCTCATAGCTTCATTTAGCTTTGGTTCCTTAAAGAAGAGTCCAGAATGTGACAGAATGAAGTAACGGAACAGCCTAGGCCTGATGTGCTCCTCTGCAGAGGGAATTTAATTATGCTTTTGTTTTGCTTATGTAATTTCCTTCTTCCTCCCCTCCTGTCAGGTTTTGTTCTCGTCAAGGGATATCTGACAAGGGAAAGATGCGAATAGGATGCAGCTGAAAGCTTTTGAGCTCTTGGGATTTAGTCAGGGAATGCAGAAGCTGCTCCACAGCCTTCTCATCTCCTGCTCTCTGATCTCTTCTCATCTCCTCTGGAAAAGAGAGGGGAAGGAGCCGAGTCGACAGCTCTGGGCTTGGACCCAGGACGCAGCTCACGCAGAGGCAGGAGCGGGCAGCAAGTCCGGATTCGGGTGAGCTCCACCTGTTGAAACACCCAGGCTGCCCAGGGGACACGGAATCCTGCTTTTGCAGCCCTTCCTCGCTAGAGAAGAACGTGCCACGGTTCCTGTGGCAGAGGTCCTGTCTCAGCCTCCGCGGTCTAAGATCCACCTCAAAGCGTGAGGAGACCCCCCAAAGCAGTGCTCATCTTGCATTGCAGGGTTACCAGAGGACTGCACAAGCTAAGTTAACTGCATAATGTAATAACTATTTTAATTAGCTTTTAAAATTATGCTTAGACTTTTTTCCCCCCATTCTTAAAATAATGCAGGTTTCTATATACCTGCAGTGTGGTCCTGAAGGGTAGGGACAAGACGTGCTCTTTGGACGTGCAGTCCGCTACTTGCTACCCCGAAAGTCCTTTGTGTTTTCTTTTCCTTTCAAACAAGCCTCGTCTCTCGGTGGTCTCCCTCCAAAGGTATTCCCTGCTCCTCACCTGACTGCACCCCAGTCCCACTCATGAGTCCTGATTTCCCTACTGAGGCCGTCTGCTGCCCTGAAAAGGCTGGCAGGGAGTCTCCAGCTCTGCTAAAAACCCTCTTGAGTCCTTGCATCGGTGACACTGTTTTCTAAACTCTTCAAACAACTTTCTTTTATTTTTGCTGTCTTTCTGGCTTTCCGCTGACACTGCTCATGTGAGTGCTTTCAGTCCCAGTATATTGCCTCTTCATCAGCTCTTCTGTTTTTCTTCTCGAACTGCTTGTACTCAACGCTTCTAGTTCGGCTTTTTGTTCCTTTTCCTGCTTGTTTCTTATTTCCCTGGCCACTCGCAGCTATCTCTACCTCTTGCTGTATCCTGTGTTCCCTGATTATTTGGCACTTATCTCTCCTAATTTAAACTCTGTAGTTGTTATCCTTATGTTCCTTGGAGCCAGCTTGAGAAAGGGGGCAGAGAAGAGCACAGGAGAGAATTTTTTTCTTTGCTCCACCATACTCCAATAGAACAGTTTTTTTTAAGAAGGGAACTTTACTTACAAAGTTTTGTCAGAATCAGGCAGGTTGTCATGAAAACTAAAGCTGTTTACATTTTGTTTCCTTGCTTCACAGCACTGGGATACTCCTGCTCTTAAAGGGAAACAAAGCTTGTTTTTTTTTTTTTTAAGTAGAGAACCTGGACTTTTTTTTTTTCTGTCTCCTAGAGCCTCTGTTAGAAATGGCTTAAATGTTGTGGCTGAAGTGATCACAGAAGAGTCATCCCCTTGGCAGATACTCAGAATAGCTACTATTTGCCCAAGGTATTAGCTGAAGAGGGAAGTCTGCAGCTGCGAGTGTCAGACAGCCCTAGCAAAAGCCTCTGCCTCTAGCTTTGGCTTAGCACAGGGTTGTGGTTTGCTTGTGGCCCTGCTCTTCCCGGGGTTTGGCTGAGCTGCTTTGTTTTGTTCGTGTTTCAGGTCTTCCATTTAATATGTTTTTGTATACTGCTCATGCACTGCTATTCTTCTGCAGCGTATTTAAATTCTGTAGTGCCACGATCAAGGAAATCTGCTGATAGATTTGTTAATTGTACCACATGGTGTCTTTAGCAGACCAGCAGCTGGCCGGGCTGCCCTGTGCTGGCAGTCGGTGCTATGGAGATACCCTGCAGTCCTGACAAAAGCTCCACGCGGTGCCGCGTCGCGTGCGTCCCCCTTGCCAACAGCACTGCCGGCAAGGAGAGGCTCTGGGCAGCGTTTGAAGGGCAAACGGGGGAAGGAGCCTTGTCTGCATCGCACGGGGAGCGAAGGAGATGAAGTGCAGTGTGGTGCACTGCTTGCAACTCAGTGACTGCAGTTACGGAGCGTGGTCGCTGCATCTGGGCCTCCCCAGCAGCGGGGAGCGGAAGGAGAACCGCAGCGCCCAGGTATTAATGCATAATTCCTCCTAGGAAAGCAGCAAACTCGGGCATTCCACACGCTTGTACAGAAAACTGGTTTGGGATAAGGCTGCAATTTTCAACACTCCTTCTCCTTTCTTTTACCCGTCAGAAGGACTTGGGAACTTGGGAGCCCCAGGCCCTGTCTGTGGTGACGGGAGCAGGGTGCTGTGCTCTGCACCTCCTGCGCCGTTTTGGGGACCCAGCTCCACACTGGAACCATTAAAAAATGCTGGTCGAGGTGATATTTTTTTTCTGTGTTCTGAAGAGCTCTTCCTGCCCCTCTCCCTGTGCAGTGTCCTGGGGATTCTCCCACCCAGTCCAGAAGGGACAGCCTTATGCAGGTACCCAAAGTCTTTCTGAAAGTCACTGAAATTTAAGCTTAACTGCTGAGTCTTCAGATACATTAACGTGCCTCAGACATGATATGGGAATACTAAAGGGTGAGATGTTAATAAGGATCACCTTGTAAAGGTAAAGAGATATGGGGATATAGAGATCACCTGGGAAGGTTGTTGAAATACCTTGGACCCTGGGCTGAGAGGGAGCCTCTGGGTGGTTCCTGCTCCTCTGTGATCCCAACAAATATTGAATACAATGTTATTGGAAGTGATCCAAATACAAATGAACAGTGCAGTTACTGTGCTTCTAGGCTGTTTTACCCCAGACCCTCATCTTCACAACGATAATGCATGGAAGCACAATTAGGTCTAGTAGCACAATCTGGAGATCATATTGAAGTTGGACTTCAATGCTTATTTCACAGGTAGGGTAAATATAGTTAAGGCAAATTCAAGAGTAGACTATAGCTTTAGATATACCTGGGACTAGGGAAAAGAGGGACTAATGCTGCAGCTGAGCTGGTGCGTGACTGCAGAGGCTGGGAATACGTGACTGGGGGTCTGCCTTTAGCTCCCAGGAACCCAGTAGCGCTCAGTGATGTGTCTGTTGCCTCCCCTGGGAGGGGGAGACGAAGGAAAAGCAGGGGCAGGCCTGCTGCTTCGATGAAGCACGTGCCAGGCACTGCGTTTCTGAGGGCTGCTCAGGGCCCAGGCTGCACCCGCAGAAGGAAGATACCCCCGGGCTCGGAGGGAGGCTCGAGGTCCGCGGGAGGCTCGCTGCAGCCCCTAGCGGGATGGGGCTCCAGCCCCTAGCGGGATGGCCGGCAGCGAGGGCGCCGGGCCCAGGGCCGGGGCGGCCGCCGCGGAGCGCTGCCTGCAGGCCCTGTGGCGGCCGCGAGGCCTGGCTCCCCACGGCGCCGGGCCGCGTCCTCGGGGCCGCGTCCTCGCGGTGCCGCCTCCGCGAACCCTCTGGCGCTGCTCTGTGCGCCGCTGCTGGCGTGGCAAAGGTTTGGGTGGATGCTGTGTGCTACATGGAGAACAGCTTTTTAATTTCACTACGTGGTGCTAGGCCAGCCCAGCAGAACTTGCTTGTCTTTGAGAAATGCTTTTATTAGTTGGCTGTGATATGTTGGCAAATTAGGCCGCACCAAATGTGCTTTCAGCCTCCTGCTGCGGGGATGCTCGCAGATCCTTACGCATACCTTGGAGGTGTTTGCACATTATCCGGTATTTGCGGTCTATTTGTCCTGGCTTTGATCACGTCCTTGCTGGCTGTATTCTGGTTGCATGCCTCTTGCCTCCATCAGCATCGATCGTTTTTATAGTATTTTATAACAACCTGGATATAAATTGTCTTACAGCTCTCTCATTAGTATTCCATTCTTGTTCTGTGGAAGCAAGTCCGTTCTCCCAAACGGAGCGATAGTGTAGCTCAACATGCAGTGCATGCTGCAAGGATGTGAGCAACATGTACTGCCTAATATGTAGTGCTTCTTAAATCTGGCGTTTTATAAACTGGTGCGAGGAGCAAGATGATTAAAAGTGGTAACTGGAAGATCTATTTTGATGCCTTAGATGTCAGTTGTTCAAGGACTTGCTTAATCCTTGTAGCAGGTTGTAGAATTAAATTTAAAAATGATATAAAATATTAATAATAACAAAGGAATAATTACAAAGAAATATGATGACAATAAAGGAAAAGTAATGCATCGCCCCAGCATGGAATAATCGCTGAGTGTTTGAGATGTTTGTGGCTGCTGTGTGGCGGCTGGTGCCGCAGCGCCGCGGTTGTGTCCCGGCTCCGTGCAGCTCTGCCGTGCGCCCCGCGCTGCGTCGTGCAGCCCTGCGTGGTGGTTGCCCCGTGTAGACACCGTGAGCTCCGGTGCCCGCGAGGCAGGCGGAGCAGCGAGCGCGGGGCTGGCGAGGAACACACCGCAGATCTGCCTTCAGGCTGCGCGAGGAGACTGCGGGTGTTCAGGCACCTGCTGGATAGCAGTGCTCCCCTCCATGCGCTATTAAAAAGAAAAAAACCCCTCAGTTTTCATTCCTTTTCCTGGAGAAGTTACCAGATGCTTCATGATTGTTTTGCAAAACAAGCTGCATATTGCCCATATGTTTCTCCTTCCCCGCCTTGTTTTGCAGGAGGCAAGCTAATCGTCGGTGCCCATTTCAGATATTGCTAAGTATCTTGGGCAGGTTGGAAGTGCCAAGCGGGAGCTTCCCTGTTCCCGAGCAGGAGCACTCGGTCATGGCACAGCCGGGTGCCTGGGGCTGGAGGGGGGTCCCCGGTGCTGCCGCAAGAGGGGAAGCTCCAGGGCTGCTGCACAGCAAGGCCCCTCAATGGGGGAGAACTAGCAACCTTCATACAGCTGCAAGAAAGACAGAGTGTGAGGCTGTTAGCCAGCCCCCTGGTGAGGAGGGGTAAGAGGTTTTTGGATCCTTTAATCTCTTTTTTGAAGACAAGGAGATGGATTTCTTCCTTGGAGTCTGAGAGGGGTTATCAGCAACCGTGGCAGTGGTGCAGGAGCCAGAGGGGCAGCGAAGGCCTGGAAAAGGGGCTAAGGTGAATTAATCTCATTACAGACCTTTTCTTTCTCTTCTGGCATGCGATGGAGTCCCTAGTAATGGCATAAAGCCAGGGCTATAGAAATATCCTGTGAAATTCTGACCCTCGGAACAAATGCTGCTTTGCCATCGCTAGTTATTTATGGTGTAGATATTAGGTGAGTTCAGGTCTTCACTAGCAATGAAGACATGACCGAAAGTCCGTTATTTAGAAACCAAATACCAGATTTGTACCACAGTAAATATCAGTTAGAGCTAAGGGATAGATTCTTCCAAACAGTCTTGCTCCACGAGCCTTGCCTTTGCTGCGGATACATCCGCACTGGTATGTACCGCTTGGAAGAATCTAGATGGAGACTGGCATGTATCCATGTTACGCTTTGTTGAATATTCAGCAAGAAACTACTATATCCAAGTTTTTTTTTTTTTTTTTAATAAATGCTTTGCTGTATAAAACTCAGCCAAATAATATATATAATTCAACATATTTTTCCCTTCAATTTCCACAGTAATTTCTGAAATATTTTGTATTGCTTTTGTAAATGATTTTCTGTTAAACTGCTCTGGGGAAGCATGACTTCTCTCTCCATTTTTATGAAACTTTTTGCATCTCTTCATCCAATCTAATGCTCTAATAAAAAATAAAATTTGCCTAGCAACCAACAAATGCACTAACTATTAAGGAAAAGCATATTAACGTCATTTACTGATACAACCTCAATGATTCATCTGTCAAAAGGTTGACACTTCAGTGGGCGACAAGTGCAAGAGATTATTAATAGTATAATATCTGGTTGTTTCATGTCCAAGTGGAAATAGCAGTTTAGTTGTGTAAATTTTGGCTTTTCTCTGACATCAGAACCAGGGCCCACATGGAGACCTGGGGCTATATGTTGACTACTTTTATGCACCCTCATTCCTGCGTTAAGAGGGAATGGCCCACCAAGCGTGGAATTCCTTTGGAGAAGAAAAGCTGCTTCTGTTGGAAAGGGGGAGGCTTCTCGGGTGCCCTGCTGGGACTCAGCTCCGAGCTGACCTTGACGTGCAAGGGGAAGCGTGTCACTTCTGTGGCTTTAAAAGGGCACGGACGTTACTGCTTCCAGAGTGAATTGGAAACAAATGACCTTTTTGCTGAGCGCTTGAGTAACTTCCCAAATGATACTCAGTGACTTTGGTTCCAGCTATCTGTGCTGTTTTACTGTAAGTGCTATTGAACTCTTGCTGCATCCTGATTTATTGCATACTATCTGGAAGCATTCGGGTCACCCGTATCTCCTGCATAATCCTCTGCAGCAGCTCCTGGTTTTCCTTTGGCAGTAACCGCTCTAGTTAGCAGCGTGCATCTACGGCCTCTCCGTGCAGAGCCTGGTGTAATGATGCTCCTGTTGTGGTGTGGGCCCGTGGCAGTGATGAGAGGGGGATGGAAATGAGAAATTGCGCCCTGACACTGGAGGATTCTGATGTGGCTTTTGTGGTGGGGGGATAATGTGCAGTTTAGGGTCCCAGTACCTGATCTGGATGCTTTATTGCAGACAGGCAGCAGCCACTCCGCGCTCTTCCCCGCTCTGTTGCCTCTTGTGCACGTGGTCACTGGGAGGAGCAGCAGGTTGACCTGCTGGTCAACAGAAATGTTAATTCTTAACATACTTTGTAGGGGAATAAAGGATGTTCAGCACTGGGTAGTGTATTCATCTGCAGAGCTATGTTAGTCATCTCGTGTCTTTGTGTCTGTCCCCCTTCTACAGGTAATGATAATGACACTTGACTTCCAATATTTAGTGCAAACTGGTCTGTAGTGCCTGCAGCTTGCAGGTTTGCAAGGCAAGTAGCACATATGACAGGACAATGCACGTACAGTAAATCTCTACTCTGAACTGCATGGAAAACAAGCCATTTAATTACAAATTACTAGAGTTAACAAGCAAGTGAATCTGATTCATGAACATCATAACTTGCCTGAAAATAATGTCTGTACTTCAACAGATGAACGTATAAATGAAAAGGTTCAGAATAATATACTTCATCCTTAATTTGTGGTGGTTTAAGGCAGTAAATGTCATAGAGAAATGAATATGTTTTATTAGGAAATCAGCATGTTAGGGTTGCAGACTAATCCGTTACGCAGAGCAACCATGCCAGCATGCAATGACAATACATAATGTATACAACTCTTATTGACTTTTTCCTGTTTTGCACCTTGAACAAATAATAGCTTCTGAACTGGTGAGTGGAGAAGTCTTTCAAAACCACTTAAGTCTTTGTGGTTTGGAAAACATAATTGCTAAAGTATCCTTAATAACAAATGTGCCATTTTAGCTGAAGAGGAAAATGCTATAGGGATGCTAATTATTGAATAAGTTGAAATTTTTATTTACATACCTACTCATCAATTTGATCAACATGCATACAGACACCTCCGGATACAAGCTAAGTGATATCTGTTCCTCTCAATTATCCACAGCTTGCAGGACCTCTGAATATTACACAATAAACACAGGAAGCTCCATTTCACAAATGGCTAAATGTGTGATCAGCAATTAAGACTGCAGTCTTGGTCCTGTAGGCCGCTAATGTCCTTTTCTATAATGCTGTGGCACTGTACTTTAGGCTTTTGTCTTGCACTTTGAAAGTATTTAAAAATGCTCCTCCTTTATTACTCTTTTGCACAATAGCAAAGTAATAGAATTCGCTTTCTTAAGTAAATGTGGAGAAAAATTGATTAGAACAGCTAGGCTGTGGTTAAAAGAAATAGTCATAAGTTCCCTGTTAATCGATGAAGTATTTCACATAACAGTAATGTATTCCAATATTTTTCCTTATTTAAAGTGACTGGCAACCAGCCAAAGTTATTCAAGCTACAGGGTGCACTCTGTTTTGAAAACAGTGAACAGGATTTTAGCTGCATGATACCAATTGGCTTCAAGCTTTAACAAAAAAATGGATCCATAGCTCCAGCTATGAGTGGATTAGTAATACTTATCTCTGTATACAAGCTACTTAGAAGTACAGAGTATTGGCTTGATGTGATCCTTGGTGTTCTACAGGGGAGATAGGTGGGTGATGAAAAGCAAACCAGTTGGGGGCTGGTGTTTTTCAGGAGATGTATTATAAACTGAAGGGAGCAAACAGCAAGGGGTGTTGGTTAGCCCTTTCCTAAAAGGGGACATGCAGTTTGTCGTGCCACTGGTCAATCATTATATTGATAATCGTAAATTCCTTTCCTAAATGTGGGTCTTTCCCTGATGGGATTTTGAGCATTCTGTGTGATGTAGCCCTCAAGCAGATCCAGGAATCCAATCTCTCGACAGGGTTAGGGTCTCTCCTTCATTTTTATTGTGTATGTGGGTAGAAAGTCCAAGGAAGAACCTGTAGCAGGATCCCATGTTTGTGTGTTGTGTGTTTGTGTCTGGCTGGGGTATTTTGCAGCCCACTTGGATAGGGAAGGCATCTAAGGCAGCCCTCCCTGCAATCCGCCTTCCTGCCCTGCCGTGGATCTCGTGCCGTTCCTGAGACACCAGCCAGTCTGGGGAGACTTGTGAGAGAGGCTGCCCTATTCCTTGTGATGCCATTTATTAGGGAGATGATTAAAAATTCACCATAAATGTGCTTTAATTAATACATCATGACAAGAATGTAAAGTCCTTAGGGTGCGAGAAGGATCCTTCACCTTTAAATATAAAATGTACCTAACTTGCTTTAAAGTAGGCCTCTGAGAATGGCAGTCTCACTTATCTCAGCATTTTAGAAAGTTGAAACTCTTTGTAGCAGACAGATAATGATTTCAGTTGCCTTCTTTTGTAGGTTGAGGAAATAACAGTACATTTTGAAGAGGAATACAGGTATTTTCATAGCTGAGAAATTATCCATTTTACACTTTTGATAGATAAATTATCTGAATAATTCTAGAAAAAAATCAGACTTCATGTGTAATATTTAAACACTGAAGAGAGTTTTCAGGGAGAAGAATGCCCTTCAAACTGTGTTTTTGAGTGTTTGAAGAAAACGGAAAATAGTTAAATAGGTACCTTATATAGGACAGACCATATTATTTGGAACAACACAGTAGTGTTATAAATTAATTCCACAGTTTATTTCTCTGGAGATCTCAGGTTTGCAGCATTTTATGTGACCCTTCCTAGATTGCTTGATGTGCTCCCTGGGTTTGCTCGTGGATTAAACCTCACTTACAAATATGCACAGGAAATTGCTTAGGAAAACAGGAGTGAAAGGCGATGCCTTTGCCTTCCCTCTCGCAGACAGCGAAACTTTGCCGTCCCTCTGGAGGACAGAGGTGAACGTTTGGGGAACAAACTGGCGGCAGGACGTGGTGCAGGCCCTTGGCTCCATGTGCAGAAGCAGGAACAGGCTCCGGCCGTGGACACAACCAGCTCCACCCGGGCCTGCAGGAACAGGGAAGAGAGGCTAAATTCCCACTCCCGTCTGATTACAGCCAGTGGTAGGGGGTGCCCATGAAGTGCAGAGAAAAATTGTCTTTCATTTATAATTAACATGCAAAGTAATTTGAGCATGAATGGAAAATTGCTTATTGTCTTTTTATGTGCTGGTTGCGACTGGTAGAGTGTGCAGGGAAAATAATGCAGCTGAAGGAGCAAAGATAGTCCGAGATGCTGTGAAAGGCGGTTCCTCCGGCCAGCTGGCTGTGCGTCCCGGGGCACGGAGGCCTTGCTGAGGCAGGGCCAGTGGGGAGGCTGCTTGAAGAGGTGTTGGATCTTAGAGAGCGATAAAGTCTAGAGAAAGTACTAGCTCATCACAGGAGAGCTGCTGATTTTAAGAAATATAGGGCGTGTGATCTCTTACCACATGAATGGAAATATTTTAAAAAGTAGAAAAAAAAATTGTGCTCTAGTGAGAGCGTTATAGTGTCTGATGTTAAGACTTGGTGGAAAGATGGGAGGGAGGCTGGAGCTTCACACCGAAGCCAGTGGAGAAAGGTGTCAGCTTGGGCACATGGGGCCAGGCCCAGCACCACGCGCAGCACGAGATACACAGGCTTTGTCTGGTATGTAAGGAAATAAATGGAATACACCGTTGTGGGGTTTTGTTTGTTTGCTTGTTCTCTTTCAAAGCTGGGCTTTGTGCAGGGTCCGCCCAGCCCAGCCAGGGCCAGGCCCAGCCGCAAGCGCTGAGGCGCCGTGGCCGCGCGCAGCCCTGCGGCCTGCTCAGTACCGGGAGCGGGGAACCGAGCCCCTCGTGGCTCCTCAACCGCGAGTTAAAAGAAGCATTCGGGCAGGTTCGGCTGATGTGTTTGTTTTTCCTGGGGGAAAAAACCCACGCGCTGATGGCATTCCTGAAGCCTGTGTTTCTTAATGAGAAAATGGTGAGCCTGTCTCCTGCTGCTGGAGGAAGCGGTTCATGCTGATCAAATGGCTGTCTCTAAACTAACTGACAGTTTTAAACAAACAAAATGCAGTTAAGCCCTCTGCCTGATAGGGAGCAGAACAATCCAGGCCTTGGGATCAAATGATATTAGACATGTTTATTTTTTGTAAAGGGAAACAAATGCATTGAATATATAATGGTTTTTCTGGACTTTTGCAGCAATATTGGCCTAGTGGATAATCAGATTTGAAACAAACTGGGAAAATTATGATAGTGGAAGAAAAAAGAGCAGAAAGCAGTTAAAGCAGAGCTGAAAGTCCTTTTCAGTTTCACATATGGCTTTACTATGTATTCTGATAACATTTTTAAAGCCAAGGACAAATGCAAAGGGCATTAATACATAGAGAAGCTTTAGCACTGACTGGATTATTTAATGGAAATACAAAACAAAACTGGATCTGTGACCTCCTCCCCGCTCTGCCCTCCCTTGGGTTGGTGTCCCCGTTTCAGGCATGTCCTTTGCTCGCAGGGCAGTGCTGGTTCCTTTGCAGGCTGCCTGTGGAGGGCTGTGCCGGGTTCACGCAGCGGCTTTCTCCTCCCATCTCCCTTGTTGCAACTCATTTAAGTCTTTGTCTCTAAAGTTTCTCTCTGGATTTCTGTGACCTCAAGTCTTAAAGACTGAGCTTTGGTTTAGCTTTTCAATACTGTTCCTGAAATATTAAACTGGAGTGTTGTAAAACTGTTACGTTCCTATGGGAACATTGGGTTCTGAGCAATTTCTCTGCAGACATACCATAGGGTGAAGTGTTATTCAATTGAAGTGTTCAAATTTTCCTTTTTTTTTTTTTCTTCTACAGACAGCTATGGACTTGACCATGAGTTCTAACACGGTTTTTTTAGTAGTAGGCTCCTTATTTGTATTAATATATAAAATTTGGCTTCTAGTATGAAATTACATACCTTTTCTTAGACCCATCTTTGGCAGCTATTGGGGAGGGTTGTTTATGGAATAAGTGGTGAAATACATAGTATATTCAGTTACTATAGTTCCCTTAGGTCAGACTTATCTAGCTTATACCTGTGTCCTTTTGTTTTGGACCACATTAAGGTGGATTTTAAGGTGGAATTACTATTTTTTTTATTAGTGTTAAAAGTAAAAAAAATAAAAATAAAAATAAAAATCTATTCTTAATGTGAAGGGACAGCTGGCACGAGTGCTTCCTCCCAGCCCGTGGCATTGCTGTCTCCACACTCACATATTGCCAGCAGCTTCAAAAGGTGCTTTCCCCAAATTCCAGCCTGCTGTGTCTGCACCTAGGCTAAACAGGGTAGAATACTTGTTCCCTGTGCGGTCTAATTTTCCTGCGATGCCTAAGAATAGACTTGCTGAACGGAGCGTATGACACTTCTTCTGTTGAACGTTGTTCCTGGCTCATCTCTGGGGCAAAGTATCCAAAGTGGGCTAATTAAAGTATGGCTCTGTGCGAGTCAAAACTTTGTGGTGTCCTCACGGAGTGTCATCAGGGATATTTAAAATATGAGATGTGGCACTGAGAAGTCCACAAGTGATTTGTGTTTTATGCCTTTCATGTGCTGCAGCGACAGGATGGGCTCTGCAGGAGAGACTTCTCTGCAGCGCAGGGGCCAAACGGCAGCGAGCGCTACCTGCAGTCGGCTCCGAGCCCCTTCCCAGGGTGTCGTCCAGCAGTTCTCTCATGGAGAGGCCTTTCGCCAGGATGGCTGGAGGTTTGGGAAGCGGCTCGAGCAGCAGCCCTGGAGCTAGCGGGCTGGCTGGGATCTCACTGCTCCGTGTGTTTTATGATTAGTTATGGGGCAAGTCATGGTGTTTGAAAGACGGATTCACACTCGGAATTTGCCGCCCTTCGCTGCTGCCCCCCTGACTTGAGTATTGTAAGTTTTTCTCTCTCTGACAGCTAATTAAGCCTAGTTCAATATGTATGTTGTAATCTGTGGAAAAAATAATCATCTTCTCTAATGGCTGGAAAGAGCTGTTGCAGTTAAAAAATATTAAATGATTAACCTTTACTCCTTAGAAATGAGAAGTTTAAAAATTACTTTAGTGTCTCCAGTTTCAGCAGAGGGCAGTGTGACATTGCTGTATGTATCTCCAGAGCATTTCGTGTTGCGGTGATTTATGTGAAGACTCTTCCACTCAGTGTCCTCATTAAGCTTATTATGGGAGTAATAGCATTGCTGAAAGCACAGGGAAGATGTAAAACAGAAAAGATTTTTACTATGGTTAGATGTGATAAAGGCTAGATAAACGGGAGAATGCTCTAAGGTAATGGATGGAGTCAATTACAGCAGTATCCAAGATTTGGGATAGCAGAAAGGGTTCTGCAGTGAGCCAGGAAGAGGTTATTGCTATGGATCATCTCTTCGTTGGGGAATTTTTCAATATTTCACTGTGGGAGTTCGGTGTGCAGCCCTCAGCCGGGAGGCATCAGGCTATAGATCATAGTTGCATTGACCTCTTCCTGATAGACCATTACCTGGATACCCAAAACTGCTGTGGTCTCTAGGGCAACGAAAAGTGCTCTGTCAGGACCAGCTGATTTAAATGGCCCCCTGGTCGGATGCTGCACGTCAGCATCATGGGCTAGGTAGGTTGTTTCAAGCTGTTCATTTATAGCTGGTGTCCTGCAGCATCTGGGAGGCAGCAGTTTAGCAACAGAGGACAATAAAAGGACTTTCTGGGTCACTGAGTTTGGGCTTTTGCTATCCCAAAAAAACATATTACATAATCCCCTTCAGAAATGTATCACGCTTCATTTTAGGGCAGACACTGCCTTACTCCAGGGGTGACCTACCTAGGTGTCTCTAAAACAATAAACAAATATGTTTTTCCGTTCATCCACTCCAGCTCTCTGCTTAGTGGAGTTCAGGTGAAATGGAGACCCTAGCCCACAATACCTAACAACAAGTGTAACTGTTTCATCAGCTAAACAAAATAAACCAAAACCAAACAATAAATCTTGCACTGGGATTTCCTGCATAAGAAAAATAAGAAGTATTTGTTGTGTGTGCCCTATAGGAACGCCATGTTTTGTACTCTGCCTGCTAGCTCTACAGCAGCAGTTAATTAACAAACATAATTCCCAGAGCTGTGTTGACATTAATCATTGTTGCTGGTGCACAAACAAAGATGTTTTGGCATGAAAAGGTGCTTGGGTAGTTGAAGTTCTTGCTGCTGCTAAACAAAGCAGCGTTAATTTGAGCTTAGCTCAAAACATAAAGAAATCTCTGTTCTCTTCCCAGAGTAAACATCAAAGTATCATGGAGAAAGGTGCTCGCAAGGAAGAGAGAACCAAGTTGTGAACAAAGAGGTTATGATACTTGGATATTACTGTGGTAACAGCGAGTGTTGAAGGGCCACAAGCGTGGAGAGGTGCTCTGCCGACGCGAGACCTGCCCGCGCAGACCTGCGGTGCCGGCACCGCTGCCGTCCGCCCGCTCCGTCCTCGTCTTGCTGGGGAGGCTCTGCTGGAGCTGGGCAAAGAGCTGGATCTTCAAGGTGCAGTAAGAATTTGCGGCCTTTTCTGTCTACCAGCTTTTTCCACTGCATAAATCCTTTTAATGGCAAAGAGCTCTTGAGCCTCTTGTCTTAGAGCAACCCTGTAGGGTTGTGTGCCAACAGTTGGCTTATTGTCTGGGTCTTTCTGACCAGTGACTTCTCTATAAATTTACAGTGTATATAACTCAATTATAGGGTAACAGGAAAGTAAAAATGTGGCATAAAAGTATAGCACAAAAATGCAGCTTAGATTTTTTTCTTTAAAGTCACCCTTAAAAGCTCAAAAAAAGTTGTTTTTTTTTTTTTTTCAATTTATTTCCAAGACTGAGTTACACCATGTCCTTGTGTCCTTGTGAA
Source organism: Tinamus guttatus (assembly GCF_059628265.1). Taxonomy (NCBI): domain Eukaryota; kingdom Metazoa; phylum Chordata; class Aves; order Tinamiformes; family Tinamidae; genus Tinamus; species Tinamus guttatus. The sequence continues at coordinate 466,890 of NW_028288923.1, forward strand.
TCCCTGCAAGAGTGACAGGGATGACTTTCCAACTGTCTCAGTAGAAAAGAGCTTGCAACGCGGCGCTGAAACAGAAATCAGGAAGTCAAACAACAGAGCATAGAAAATATGTGAGTAGGGAAAATGAGAAAAAAAATACTTTGAGAGACTCTGTTATGATGGCAAAAATGACAATAAGCAGTATTTAACTGGCTTTATTGAAAAATAGAATCTCTGTTTAGCCTACCAAATGGCTGCAATGGCTTTTAAGGGGAACACTCTGTATACTGCTTGGTTGCAGCTTTCCGCCAGTGAAGTTCACTGCGTAGCAGAACACTGTGTGCCGCTCTATGAGTTCCAGCCGCAAATAGTGGTCTCCCTGGCAGCTGCTCTGCGTATTAATTTCTGGGTATTTCAGAAATGGCAGTAGTTACAGATGTGTTTTCCCTTTCTGGAGTCGTAAGTGGCCGTGCATGGCAGTAAGGGCGTCATTTTCCAGACTGCCCCAGCGTTGCTGGAGCTCCAAGGATCCGTGTCCCTTGGGCAGCCCTGTGCTGGCACCCACTGCGTCCTGTGTGATTTTCTGCTCTGGAGTCAGAGATTTCCGTTCCCTGTGCCCTCGCAGTCCTGTTTGAGTTGTTCTGATCACGCTTGAAAGACAGTCATCTGAGACAGCCTTGTTCTGCTCGTGTCTCATCCTTCTGGAAGGATCCCCAGCTTCTGGATGCTGCAGGAAATGCGTGCTTCCCGACCCAGCGTCGGGAAAGGAGCAGGACCGCGGTGGGCAGCAGCGCTCAGGCAGGAGCTCTGTGCCGAGTCTCGCGTGGCGGGGAAGCCCGGGGTTGATCCCGTGTTCCCAAGCGGGGTTTTGCTGGCTTTGGACGCGCTGGGCAGCGGCAAGTGAGCGTGGCCAAGGCTCAGGAGAGGGCAGTGCCACCCTGGGCTTCCTAACTCTGTGACTCCTTCCCTCCATCCACCAGCAAATGCATGACAACATCAGACTGGAGCATTTCATAAATGTGAACAAAATACAGTTGAACGACGTGATTTCACCCCCTCTGCAAACTGCTTGCAGACACTTCTTTACAAAACGCCAGTTGCATCAGAGATCGCTTTGCAGTTTGATATAACAGTGGCTGAATCTCTTACCCAGGTCGGGGAGAGCCCCCTACCCCAGAAGTAGCTTCGAAGTGGCCGTGTGAAGTGTGAGTGAATCGGTTTATGGCACTGCTGTGTACCATGCCGCTCTGATGCGTTGTGTGCGAGTGCTTGATGCTCAGTGCTGGTGTTACAGCCGTGTGTCCTGGTGTGCGCGCGGCCCCGATGCCGTACGCGGCAGCAAGCGGCAGGAGCGGAGCCCTCCGAGGGGAGGAGAGGCCGTGTCTGCCCGCGCACCGAGGAGGAGCAGGACACGCTGTTACTGAATGCTTGTACTGAGCAAGAACGTTTCTTTTCACCCTTAGGCTAATATTAAGTATTGCTAAGGTCAGTTGTAAGAGAATATGGAGAAAGACAAGAAGCATAGGTGCTGTCAGTAGTATTTTGTGTTTTCATTTAACTGTAGCCTTAAAATTAAAATTATTTATAGCCTTGATAGATATCTCCCTGTGACCCTAATTGCTGCAGTTCAGGAGTGCCCATAGCTTGTGCACAAAGAAAACACGAGCCCTCTGTGGATGATGATTCCCTTTTGTACATGGAAACACTAGAGTTTTCCTGGATTCTGGTTTCAGTGACAGGTTTTCTGTTCCATGTGTCTGATCTGTTCCATGTGCTAAGGAACCAAGTGGATGTGCGGAGATGCCGATATGACCCGTGTGAACTCGCAAGGCAGGAGGACAGGAGCGGCCGGGCCTCGGGCGCTCCCCGTCGTTGTCCTTCGTCTGCGGTGCAGCCTGCGGGGCGCAGCCGCCGAGGGCGCCTTTCGCTGCGGGGGCGCCCGGGGTGCGTGGGCACCGGGTGGTAAAGCCCATCTCTGCATTTGTTTGAGATTCAGTTCAGCAATATTGATATCAGAGTAAGATTGGAAACGTTTTAATGCTAAATACTGCTTTTGTGTGTGAACTTTGCTGGTGAGGGAGAAGAGAAAAATAAATTGCCAGATAACTCCAGTGAATCATTTCAAAAGTGAAGAGCCTACTTTTTAGTCCTGTGCAGTGTACAGTTAGTGTACTGAGAGGCTTGAACAAGGTGTTGTTTGGCCCCTCTTTTCTTCGTCATTCAACAGCATCATTTCCAAACTTCTGAGTGTCTTTGATCAAGTCACTTAACCTTTTTTTTTGCTTGTTTCCAATTTGTGAAGTATATGGAAGTAATAATACTTGTTGGTATTACATAAGTTATAGGACACAGAGTGCAGTACTTAAATTAAGCTTAGTTGCTGATCCTGCTGAAGTCAAGCAAAATCAACTGTGTGAGATTAATTTTATTCTAGCATGATAATCCATTTATTTTAATTAAATAGTTGCATACTCCTATGTATAACAATATTAGAAATCAAATAGATTTAAGAGTCTTATGACTGGCTACTGAGATGGAGATTCATGTGTACATATCGGTTATTATAAGAAGTTTTTTAGTTTAACTTGGCTTGTTGGTAGACATCTCTAGCAAATTTCCTATTTTTGTTTAAAATTTAATGATAACATATAGATTGTGAGTGCTTGTAGGATTACTGCAGTCAGTTCATGATTTGGAGAGAGAAGTTCTACTTGTAATTCAGCCCACAAAAGCCGTGTCTCGTACTCTGCTGCAGTTGGGAAGTCAGCTTTCAGGCTGGTGAAAGCTTACAAATCTCTCATCAAGTGAGGGTGAGTTTTGAGCAAATCTGAGTCAAACTAAACTTTCTATTGGGCTTTCTTGTGTAATGTGATGTTTGGAATTTTTGCAACTTTATATTTGAAATGTTTCACTATAATTAGATTAGATGTAAACTGGCCGTCCATCTAGTTAACTAACTGCTTATTGTGTTCAAAAATGGGAAGTTTCTGGGAGCTGGAGGCACATCAGCTCTTCAATTTACCTTATTCAGCAAACTCGAGCAGTCACTAGTCTATCGTGCAATTCAGGTGTGTATTGAAACCACATCCATTTTAAAGTTAAGTGTGTGTCCAAAAGCTGTGATGGAAATAAGCAGATTTTAGTGGTAGTGAACACATTGAGACTTAATTATTAACTTCCCCTGGATTTGCGTAAGAAGCTTTATCAAAGTTTATAATTGCAATGCATCTTCCTGTCTTAGTTTTGTAACTCAACATTTACGTCCAGAAAGATGATGCTTCATCTGCTGCTGCCTTATGCAGAGCTCCACTCCCGCTCGCGTTTCCATGCCAGATAGCTCAGTGAGAACCAGGCGGGGAATTTGACAAGTGTTTAGGACGCTCGGATCTTCCTCGGCTGCCACTGGAGCACTCATTCTGTTTGCTGCGTGTCAAATGATGTGTGCAGGCAAATGATGTCTGCGCCAGCGCGCAGGAGGGGAAAGGAAAACTAACAGTGCCTCTCCTCCCTTTATAGATGAAGCAAGCAAGTGCATGTTGCAGATGCAATTTGCCAAATGTCATTAGAATTTTCTAAATTTTTTTTCCTCCATTTGTTTGGAATCCTAAATTTAAATAATGTATATGGTTTTATGTAGCTGATGATTAGGTGGGTATCAGGGGTATATTAACTGGAGCCCTCTCATTTCAAGGCAAATTAATATAAAAAGACAGGTGAGGTGGCAGTATTATGATATGAATGCTATTGTCGAGTGTATTATGTGCTCTTTGGGGCTTAATTTTGCAAATCGTTATTTATGCAGGTTCAGCACTTTGGAGTTCCCTTGACCATTCTGCTATTAACACAGGTGCAGGTGAGAGCCGAAGCTACGTCTCGTATTTATGTGTTCTCAGTATATATCTCCACTGTCTCTTTTTTTAATTGCTCGATTTAGGGATTTGTCTGTTCTCCTTCCTCTCTTCCTGACTTTGGTAGGGACTTTCTCTTCTGATGGAAACATCTTTGCACTTTGAGTGGCAAAAATAAAGGGCAGGCATTATCCGTTACATTTAGTGAAACCCCTGTCAAGGGTGTGCAATGCCAAAAGAATACAAATGACTGGATGACCATGACCTGGGTGTTGTATTTAGATCAACACATGCACTTGCAGTTCTGTCTATAGTGAATGCAAAGATAGCAAGAAAAGTCCTTATTATGTTTCATTAGTCCTTTAGATTTTTTGCTCAGATTTTGGCAAGAGCATTGTACTTGTGGTCAAAATTTCTTGGCAATTTTGTAAGTAATTGGAACTTTGTGTTTTGGAGTTCTGGAAAGAGATGTGTGCCTAGAAAGAAGGGAAGAAGTATCCTTGGAGAGGAGGGGGCCTGGGAAGAAGAGGCTGCTGTCTGGAGGAAAGATCCTGGAGGTGGGGAAGAGCATGGAGATCAAAGTGGGATTTGGGGGTTTTGGCTGGGAGATGTTCAGGGCATGTGGCTGGTGTCACCCAGGATGCTATGAAGCTATGGGGCTTTGGTCCAAGCTCCTGGACCCGCAGCAGTCTCCCTGCAGGGGTAAAAAGGCTGGACCTTGTGAGCCCAGCACTGACAGGGACGAGGGGAAAGTGCATGAGATAACTGAGTAGGGTTAAAGTTCTTGTCTCGTTGGTTCTTTCCAAGATGCACATGTGCTACAGGGTGGTTGTCATTTACTCTATCTCATCCATGATGCAAAGAGGAGTAAGAGCCTCCTCATGCAGCTTCAGAAGGCTTCGTAGACGTTTTGACTTTGTATTTTGACTTTGTAGACATTTCCATTGTAATTGTCCATTACAAGGCATGTGGAAACAGCTTATTAAAGTAGCTCTCATAAGGCCAAGGTTTTCTCTTTGGTCCTTCTGGGAAACACTCAGTTATGTGTGTTGTTTTCCCATATGCTCGGATATATCACTGTTGTCAATAGGAGAATAATATAATATTACATTCTAGGTATGAAGGACAAAATTGTTCCAGGAAGATATTTCTGATAAGCCTGGTCTGAAAAAGAGATCCCAAAGAATCATTAGGCTGAGGAACAGAAAGGATGTTAGTCAAAAATATTGCTTTTGAAATGGACAGCTTTGGAGGGGCTACCAAAAGCAGATGTGAGTTGTTAGGCTATAATATAAGTCTGCACCATATTTCGTTCAGCTGACAATGCAGAGAGAAAGCTGGAAGAGATGAAATGGGCATTTGTAAGGAGCTGGGAAATGCATGTCCTCTCTCTCAGCAGCATCAGTGGTGTTGAGGTCTTGCTCATGCTAGCGTGAATCATTTTACAGAACAAAACTCCACTCTTATGCTTTATTATTAACATTCTTCCAAGAAAGAATTGTCTGCTGTGTTATTATATTAGTATATTATTATTTCTGTTTCTTTTTTCCCCAGAGACAGAAATACACAGGGAAAGTGTCTGTGTATTACAATGTTCCCTTGTGCTTTATTATAATGTTTTTAATAACGCTTCTGTTGCATAATTGTTGTTTGCCATCATTTAAAGTGAAGGGTAGCAGGATAGGGAGGAGGATTAAGGTCAAGTCTTCCTGTCCCTGGCTTGGATTTGGGGTCTGAAGGGCAGGAAGGAGTTTCCGACTCTGTTGCTGCCTAATGGGAGCTCCAAGAGAAGCAGGCTTGGAGAGATGCTCCTGCCTGGCGGATGGTTTGGCTTTCTGAGGAAGAAGAGCAGCAAAATAAACTGTGCCTCCTCCAAGAGGCGAAGTAACTGAATCCTGCTGTGCTCATTTGATTTGACTGGAGGAAAAACATCTCTCTAGAGGACTCTTTCGGGGGTAATCTACTTATACGTTACCCATGTAACTAGACTGAATCAAGATCTCTGTCTCAATGTTGTTGCTGTAAGACCATGAGAATTATAAAATTATCAAAAAAAAAAAACACCTATATAAAAACACCTTTGAGGAAGGGGTACATTCATATTATTTTGTCTCATCCAACGTCTTATACTGGGAAGCTTTACCATCCACTTGTTTTGATGAGCTCTCTGGAAGGATCCCTTTAGGTAGTATTGATGTAGAATTGATATAGTAACTTGCATTAAGTTTTCCTATTGCATCTTTGGAAGAAAATAAATATTCCAAAGAGTAGAGGCTATGAGTCCCAGTGAAAAACGGCACTTTAGCCTGGCTGCACACACAGGCTGGTAAATATACGGCCTTCTGTCAGAGAAGGAGAACTATAAATGCATATTAGCTGAATCTGTGCCAAACTCTGACTGCAGTTGGATTGTCTCAATGACAGAGAAAATACTACACCATGTCAATATAAATTTTTAGATTGCTTTTGTGGGGGGCAGGGGGCACAACATTTTCTAGACTTACTGCTGAGTTGTGCATCAGAAATACAAAATGCTGATTGTATAAATTTCAAACGTGGACAACCAGAAGATGAGCTGTCCTAGCCATGTTGTGGTATCTGTGGCAATTATGTGCACCTTGTTTTTCTGAGAGGTTTATTTAGCTTTAGCAATGAAAAAATAAAAGTGTTATGCAGAAATTCAACCTGCTGTAGGGATACTAAAAGGGCTGCACGGGCAACTCAACGTCATTATTTTCTGCTGGAACAAGTACAAAACAGAGAATTTGGAAAGTTGGTTTACTGTTTCCTTTACACAAAGGACAAGTGACAGTGAATGCAATCAGTGAGGCTGACAGGGAAACAAACAAATGCCTACAAAACCCAGCGCCACGATAGGCAACATTAGCGTGGCGTTTACACCCGGCCTTCCGCAGAAAGCCCTAATGAAAATCTTTGAGCTCCTCTTAGCTCAATTTGGGGCAAAATACTGGGGAAGGGCTCAGGCAAGGATTATAATTGCTCAAGCCATTAAGGTTGGAAACGGCTGCTGCCTGGAGTTATTCTCCTGTATGACAGTATCCAGGAATTACAGTCTGGGGTGCGATAGCCTTTCATTAACATCAGCACCCAGGATAATGATACAAGTAAAACTGTTGTACTTTATTACATTCTCGCTGTCATTTAATTGCCTGATAATAGGTTTTCATAACAATAGAGGCCCATGGAAAGTTGGCTGGACTAATCCCAACTGGTGTATTAACTGTAGCAAAGTTGCCATTAACAAAGCAAGTTGTTTGGGGAGGTCATTCGGAACAGATGGCTATTATTTAGGGAAAATAGCTATAGAACTGTGTCTCATGTGGGAAGCTGAAGTTCCCATATTTAATATGAGCTATATGAAAATGTGCAAAAGGGTTCCCAGGACTGGGTACACAAAAGAAGTGCTATCATGTAAAACTTCACAGTGAAGCCCTTGTGAGCAGTACGTGCTGATAGCTGCAATGTGGCTTTGTTTTTTTTGGTTATGGTTTTAGCATGGTCGTATATACACATAAGTTCTGCTAATGAACTTAACCATAAGCCATGTACTTTTGTTTCACTCCATGAGCTGGTTTTGCATGCGTATATACAAACCGCACATAGAGCATTGGCAGATTACGGCTCTTGAATAATAATATTAATATTAATAACACATAATGTTCACATGCAAATGTGTCCTCACATATGCAAACATGGGGGTTTCAAACATGGTGATGCAAATGTTGAAATGCTGGGATTTGTAACATTTGATGTGCAAGAGCCCTAGTGGGATTTTCTTCTCATGAAAGAACTGATGTCTCATTTGATCGCTCTGGGATGCAGTTTTAAGAAAATTAATTAGTTTTAGTGGAGTGGACTATGAATTTTATTTTCATAAGCACTGGACAAGCTGTTTTGTAATTTGGTTGTAACTTCCAGTGTGAGGATGGGTATACTCAAGGACAGCAAGTGTACCCATCATGATTTTGTCACTGGGAGATGAGGCTAAGACAAAATAAGGAGGTTTTCCAGAGAGATTTCACATATAAATTGAAGTCGTAGCTGCCAGTCAAATCTCTTTTCTATTTGTGACTCCCAGCTTTCACTTATAAATTTAAATGAATAACAAAACCAAATTAAAATCAGGGAAAAAGCTGTATTGATCTGCCCACTATTATTTGAAAAGTCCTTTGCCCCCTCAGCTATGTGGGAAATAGATGTAATCTTAGCTGCCTAAATCATTCTAAAATTGCCAGATACCCAGTTTTCCTCCTATGGGAGGCAAGTTAGCCTCGCTGAGAAGGGATGTGTTGCCTTTTGGGAATCTCCTCATTCTTTGTGTTGCTGTCACGGGTCACTGTGGGAAGCTGAAGCGGCCACATGGCAGTTGCTATGCGCTTAGCTCAGCCCTTGGGGCCTGGCACGTGTGGCACGGGTGGAAGTAGCCAGCAGGGCCCGTCTGTGCCCTCGGGGAGGGATGTTGAAGGGCTGAGCGTGCTCTGGGCATGATGCTCATCCAGACTCCACTGAACTGAACTGAGGGAGCCTCAGTGCGCTCTGGCTCACGCTTGGGGCACAGAAAGGCCTGTCTATACGCTCATATATTTATATCTCATCCTTTTCCTTCTCCTCCCTGCCCTGAGCTGGTTCCAGCTTGCTAACGCAGGCGTTGGTGGCTCAGGAGCATTAGGAACATGGTGAGGCTGCGGGACCTGGTTACAAGGCTGGATGGACAAGCTGGCCTGAACGACTTGAACCTAGCCGATATATCCAGCCTGGACTGTAGGTTGCATCCATCCTAAATGACCCACTGTTAAGAAGATGGACATTTTTCCGGAATGGATGCAACTTTCTGAAAGTTATGCTGCTTGTGTGGGGCTGCTGTGGAAAGTTTACTCAGGTCAGCTCTGCATACTTAGCTGTGACGTAAAGCTACTCTTTTGGCCTCTTCTAGCATTTAGAAAGTCAGTTTAAGATTAAATGGTTGACAGGAAAGATAATGATACCCTGCTTGCTTTCCCCTTCCTCCTCACAATTTCTTACATTTAGTGCAAAGGCTGGGAGGCAGCTTTGGAGTATGTTCGAAGAACCATCTTTCACAGCACGTCAAGGTTTCCATCCAGAAGGTTTTAAAATCTATATTAAGCATGATAGCAACACTGCCTGGGAGTTATTTTGCTTACATGTAAGAAGAAACAAAGACTACTGTATATGTTGTGTACCAGAGGGGATTTTCCATTTGGAGTGGATGGATGGATCTGGGATTGCTGAGAACGCCAATTTGCCCCTTATGTGATGACTAGCTGAGCACGCGTGGGTGTCGCAGCCACCCGGCCCTGTTGCACAGTGTCATTGGTACAAAATCCCCTAAAATGGGCCACTGACTTTCTGGGGTGTAGTCAGTTGTGAGGACTATGTGAAGCTGCACATATTCTACCACTTTTACCCCACACAATTTCTGTCTTATTTGTAGGGCTCTTGCGTGCATATTGCTTGCTGGGATTTCACAAGACAAATTATTTCTTCCTTCCTTAGCCTCCAGATAGCCGCAGAATACCTGCTGTCGATAGGTGATTACTTGACCCCCCCCCACCATATTTACCATATTATTAATTCTCCTTCATAATATTAAAAATGTTAATTCGGTGTTTGCTAAGTCTGCTGGTTCCCAATGAGAATAAGACCAAGCTGTTTAATCTTTCCACACAACCCAGTGCAATTTTTGAGAATTGTTATCATTTTGATTACTCTGTAATGCACCTCCCAGAACAATTATAAACTCTGTAAACCGGAGCTGCAGCAAGCTGTTTGTCAGAGATTCGGGCCCTGCAGAGACAGCCTTTGTAAACTTGCCTCGAAATCTGTCTTTCTAGCCAGCTCGTGTGGTGGGTGCAATTGTTTTCGGAAGCCTTGATGCACATTCCCTCAGATGTGAAACTCTCAGAAAAAGCAGCTTGGACAAAGTCCGAACAGACCGTGAGGTGCTCGGAGGGAATTCAGCTCTGATCTCGCATAATACAAGAGAGCCCAGTGAAAGGCCCTGGGCAGAACGTTTGAAAATTAAAGTTTTACATGACAGGAGGAGAATGGAAATGGTTGGGAGGTGCGGGAAGGGCTCTTCCCGGGGGAGAGAGCCGTGTGGCTGCCTGGGTCGGGCATCTGCCACAGGCAGATGTGCACGCTGGGCATCAGCTTCGCTCATGGTTTGTGGAATCTGGTCTGTTCACGGAACATCCAGGTTGACTCAGAGAGAATGATTATTTTGTGTATCTAGTCAGTTTTTTGAGTAGAGTTGGGGGTTTTGTGAATTCATGTTTTGTTTGTGTTTTATTTTTTATTTGAGATCTTGCTACTTCTGGAAGGACTTTATAAATCTCTCCAATATTGTTATATTGCCAAAGGTTTTTTTCCACTTTTTAAAAAATATCTCAAATAGTCAAAGAATTGAAAAGATAAAATCTACACATTGCTGTGACCAAAACTGGCCTATTTTATTTGCTGTTGCTAAAATGGTTGCTTGTTTTTCTTGCATGGCCTCTGGGGAGAGCACAGTGGAAGCTCGTGCTCCTTCCAGGAGGTGAAAGCTGCTGTATGAGGGATCTGATTCTTCTGCCCTTCTCCTGCTGCCCCCCTTTGCTTTCACAAATGTGGCATCCTTGTCCCATGACCATGGTGGCACGCAGTAATTCTTTTCATTTGGGTTCCCAATGTGAATTGCTCCAGTAAAATCAAAATGCAGAAAAACCAAGCTGTAGCTGCTTAACAGAAGAATAAACCCAGGATAAAAATAGAAGAATGCTTTTGCTATGGAAGTAATATTGCAATTGTTCTCAGCTATGTGGGTTTATATGAATGGGTATGTGGGTGACTTGAAAAACTGCATCAAGTGCTTTGTACACCATGAGTTAAAGCATATATGTTGCTACCCACAGTGACTTATTTCAAGTGGCTCATATTTGGCACAGTATGCCATTTACGGAGAGAAATACTAAGCACAGAACTCTTATTGCTCCTCTCGGGCTTGGCAATTACGAAAAATAAAAAATTTACCAGAGCCTAAGCTCTTGGATAGTTATAAACATGGAGAGAATTAAGGGACAGGAAAATTATAGCAACCCAACTAAAACACTATAATTAAGGCTGAATTGCTTTTTATATTATAGCATTCGTGAAGTAGAATGTTGAAATAAGTGGAAAAGTAAAAACTCAAATACAGTATCAGACTTAACTTTTAGTAGGATGAATCTATTTTATCTCCAGAAAGAGTGTGAGTTATATTCAGTTTTTCTACTTTTCCTTCTATCCTCACATGTAGCAATTTGACCTCCAGCGTTAAACATTTCCTGAGCTCTTCAGCTGGATGATGGCAGCTGATGATAGAAGAGGCTGTAAGCCCATGTCACCCAGGGTGCCATTTACAAAAGACTCCTAAATCACTTGCATGGATTTAAAATCCTGTATGTTAAGGAATCGGAGATCCCCTAACATGGATAATATCCAGATTAAGATCCAAAGGATTTTTTTTAACTAGTTTGTTTTGTGCTTTTCGTACTCCTGGGATGGAAACAAGGCTAGCCTGAGGCTGTTCCACAGAGCTGTTGGCTTGCTGTGTGCCTCAGTCCTCAGCTAGTAGCTTCTGAATCCAGTGGTCAGCTCCCACAGAAGCTGACAGAGCTGTAGTGGTTGCAAAGAAATTCAATTCTCACAAATTTGGTGAAAGTTTCAGCTGGGGGAAGAGACTCCCATGAAATTTTGGGCAGGGAGGGCAAGGCCGGCAGCGCTCGGTCCATGGGGCAGCGGCTGGGCCGAGGTGGAAGGCAGGAAGGTGGGAGCATGGAGAGGAGATTGGCGAGTGCAGAGACGGGCCTTGCTGTCCGCCTGGTCGTTTGAGTTGGCCCTTGTGCTAGGCCTCAGCTCCAGAGTGTAGGTGTCAAAGCTACAGCTTGGGCCTGGTGACTTCCTTTCTGGAGGAAGTGCCACAGCAAGTAACCTGAAGCCTTAGAAAGGATAAAATGTCCAAGAAAACAAAGCAGCCCTCAAGGAGAGCCTTCCTGGCGAGGTGGCCGCCAGGAAATGTTTGTGTCGCGCAGAGCCCCTCAGAGCGGCCCGTGAGGCGGCCTAGGGCTCTGCTCACTCCCGCCTTGTACAAACCAGGAGTTGCTTCCTCTGAAACCATAGAACTAGCCTAACAACCTTGGATACATAAATGCAGGAAACTTTTAATTATATCCTAAGTTATGAAACTACAAAACTTGGAAACAGATCTTAATTCTACTGATGTCCCTGCTAAATTGGTGTCATTAAGAGGGAAGTAGGACCAACTCGGAGAGCTTCTGTAAGTCCCAGCCAAAAACTGAACATTGATCTCAGCACATTCAAGATAGTGGGAAAACACAATTTTGTCTTGCACGGGAGCAGCAGTGAACCTTTTTCTTCTGTTTCTAAATTCCTTTTCATGTGAGTTTTGCTGTCTCTTTGTAACCGTCTGCCGCAGGGCTGTGAACTCTGAGCTTGTTTCACATTTAAGACTTTTTTCCTTGTTTTCGAGGCTGTGGAGAAGAGCTGGAGGATGTGAACTTTGCCTCATTTGCTTTTTCATTTCTGAACTTTCAAAGGGTGTCTCAGTTAAAGGGATTTCAGAATTTGTTGTTAAAAACATAACCATTTTAAATTACTTTTTTCTTCCTTTTTTAAACAGCTATCTCTACCATCCTCTAGGATCTTCATTCAACTCTGACTGTATCTTCATGATATTCCTTTGCTTAAAGTATGTGAAAACTTTTATGCCACAAACATGCCAACTTGTTACAGTTTTACCCAGTAAGCTGTTGCTAGCAGCCCATTCTCTGACTTGTTTTCAGACTAGTGAGGCTGTAGCAGAAGCTGCAGCTACACTTGCCCACTGGGGTATCTACCCTGTGATAAAGACAAAGCCGTTTCTGGGTATCCTTTGAACTGAAAACGGCTACTAATTCCACCCTTGTGTAATTATGAATTGCCAAACCCTGACAGATTTATATAATTAAAAGCAAAAGCTTATGTTGGAAAAGCAAATTGATCGTTTCAGTCATGCCCAGACCTCGTCCAAGATTCTGATCTGGAGCTGCAGAATATGGGGCCCATCTACTGATGCAGCTCTGATGCATCAGTCCATGTAGTCTGGTGCTCCTCTTTGCTTGAGCTGTTATAGTAGCAATTACCGATGGGTGAAAACCATCCCTAAAGTTATGCTGCTGTAGTGCAATGGATTAATGACAGCTTGAGTTGAATCTAGCTGAGTGGTTTTGTTTATTTTATCAAGAAAAATAACAATAATGGTTGCCAAATGACCGAACAGAAAAGAGGAGCAAATGTTTCCATGATTTTAAGCAGAGATTGCAAACTACAGCAAATTCAAAAACAAACAAACAAAATGCACGCAAAACAACACAGTGCCTGTGAGCTGTAAATTATTATTAAATGTTGTTTAACTTCTGTGATGTTTGCTTTGAGAGAAATAAGTGTATGAACACATACCAAGTGTTTTAGCATTAAAGCAATGTCTGATACTTTTACGTCTCTGTGTTACTTGGTATGAATTATGGTACTGAGAAAATGTTCCAAACCTGAACAGTATGAGGGTGGCTGCTTTATGTATTTTCAGACTGTCAGCTTAGTTTACTGTTCAATTTATGAAATCTTACTTAATTTTTAGTTTAAGAAAACAAAACAAGGATTTCTTTCCATGGCTGGGCTTCATCCGATACGGTGGGCTTTCTAAGGAAAACAGAGAGGCTGCTGCAGATGTTTGCAGTGTCTTGCTCCGTGTTAAAGACCAACATAACCTTTTGGTATTGGCAGAAATGGGCGTAGTTCTGTGGCGCACCATAACCCTCCTTTGCCAAGGATCTGAATGGGCTTGTAGTGACCTGCCCTATTAAAAAAAGGCTTCCCAAAGCCTGGCCTTAAAGAACAGGAACTGATGAATCCAGTTGCATAAAAGCTGTAGTTATTAGCTTAGAATGGCGCAGGTAGGAGTAGATATAATTTACTACTCCAGTAGGGCTAGTTTTGTGAGATTGGTTGGAACTGGCTGACTCCTTTATCTGCTGCCAGTTAATTTCCAGTAAAATGCCATTGAACTGAATGTTTGTTTTGGACTGATGCAAATGATTTGAGGTGGCAACGTCAATGTGGTCAAATTGTGCCAGGACTGAACCCATCATACCGGTGGAGAGTACAAGGCTAAGAGAAAGTCTAACACAGAGACCCATGTGAACACAGATCCAGGTAGAAGTATCCCCTGGCATGGACCAATAAATCGTGTGTATGTTCTACACTTTTGTTAGATACTAAGTTTTTGTCAGAAAATATTTTCTGTTACTTTTCGTTATATTTAAAGTAGTATATAAGTAGAAAAGCAGCATGAACATTTACACAGATGAGCACTGATTTTGCTTTCATTGAATTTTGTATGAATTGCAGCATGAAATTCCAGAAAGACTTGGCTGCAGATATGATTTGATGCCTAAGTAGGGTAATTTTGAATTATAATTTGTTTAAAAAAAATCCTGTTCAGACAAGAGAGAAGGGAGGGAGATATTCTTATTTTATTCAAGAGTTGTGATACATAAGCATTAATGATTTCATTTGTTTTATATATTTGCTTGTCACTTTAATGGTTTATTATCAGGGATCCAGTCAAAATTGGCAATAAAAGAATGCAGCTTTACTTTGATTCAAAGTCTGCAGCAGATATGCCAGCAGAAAGGATGAAAAAGGCATGGAAAATGTGCTGTTAATAAAGGAAACACAAGTAGTTCTAAGCTTATTTCACACACGTTCTTGATTTTGATTTCAAACAGAGTGTTGAATGCACTTAAACTACCAAGTCATAGTGAATAGTACCTTGAACCTGAGTTGAAATATTCCCTTCTAGAGCAAACTTAACTTTGTTCTTATAAATCTATTCTTATAAATTGCTCTCAGGAAAAAGAAAAAAAAACAAAAACAGTTTTGGTTGTCTCTGATTTTTGCATGCCCAACAGAAAGGGAAGGTCTTCTTTATAAGAATCTCATTGCTATTCACTGCAATTCTCTCTTCCAAGGGAGGAAATATGCTGCAGGATGTTACAGCGTCAGGACCGTGTATTATTCTGTCCTTCAATGGCCAAACACAATATATAGGTGAACGCAGTGTGACTAAATATAGCGCAGTACTATCACTCTTTTTCTGATGCCAAAAAACGTTGGCTGGTCAAGCAAGCGGCTGATTAAAGGTCAGCTGGCACCGTGTCAGTCAATTAAACTGTGCTGTGCCCTTTTGGACCGGGCTCTTCATCTAGCTGTGGGAGTGCGGGAGAGAGTCTCGATTGCAGAGGTTTGAAAGCAGAGTAGCTGTGTGAACCCATCGGAGCTGCTGGCTTCTGGGCCTCGGGGTCTCTTGCTGACACCGTTCTTCTTCCCATGGCTGGAACGGGGGAAAAGGAACAGAATTCAGCAATTTGAACGGCATACTTCCTATTTCACAGCGTATTTCCTAAGCAGGATGGTGACTCTGCTCCGGGTGGGTCTGTGGCCACCTCTCCACTCCTCCTTCATGCCCCTCTGTAGCTGTGTTGCTGTTACCTGTTTCCCCGCTGTCCCTGCCCAGCCATATCCACTGCTGGCCAAGCTCCTTGATGGCTCTTTGAGACTGGTCTGCAAAAACATTACGCCTGGAAACAGGAGGTGAGGGGAACGTTTGCAGGAGCAATGACACCCGCTTCCACCTTTTTGCCCTTGATTCTGAGTTCATCTGTAGCAACTTAGATTTTTTGTAGATGTAGTTATTATTCTCCATCTCATCTTCCAGATTAAGAATGACTGCTTCTACTACCGTTCTGTATGAGATCAGTCTGAGAAGGGAGGATTGTCTTGGTTTCTTAGTGTCCTCGTACGTGCGTGATGAGGCAAATCCATTGCAAGAAAGACTGCATGTTCCTTTCAGACACAGAGCTGCTCGTACCCACTGATCTGGAGCCCCGGGTGCCCTGGGGCTTCCCTGTGAGGTTCTGGAAGGCGCAGAGCCCCTCTGCGGAGCAGCCGCAGCAGCTGCGCGCGGCCCCACGGCTCCGAGCCCGGGAGGCAGGAGCCGTCACAGATCAGCGGCCTCCGCGAGGTGCGTGGGGAGAGGCAGCTGAAAAGCAGGGAAAACAAAGATAAACCTCAGAGTAAGCCAAAGAAGGGCTTGAAAGGTAATAATCAGGCGGTCAGGTAGAGTAGTTGCTATGTGCTGTTGCTGGCAGAAAAAGCTATTGGCTTGACTGGAGAGAGGCAAACCTGGTTGCTGCCCCATTGATTTCAGCTGCATTTGGGAATACTTTGTACTAGTATAACTAATACCTGCCTGGAAATCCCTAGGTGAAGTGGAAAAACACATGTTTACTACAGGAAAATAATAGAGAAAAGCACTTTTTTGTTTTTGTTTTCCCAAAGGCAGAATCTGTGATGGACCATTTGTAAGGAGAGGCAAAGGAGAACAGGGAGAAGCTTTTTTTTTTTTTTTTTTTTTTTTTTTTTTTTTCTCTCCCCCTTCCTCAGAAAGAAGGAGGAACTGAAGCAGCAGCCATGTAACCCACTAGAGCAGGTTACCAGCGGGATAACCTGTGGCTGCTCTCAGGAGGGTGCCCTCGCACACAAGTTTTCAGCGCCGTGGTTGGCAGCGGTTGCTCCAGCCCGGCAGGGCGCTGGCAGAGCGGTGCTGCTCTGCGGCACCCAGCGCCGAGCCCTGCTCTAGCTGCTTTCCATCCTCCAGCTGCGGCTGTGAGGCTGCCCTGCGCCTGCCTCTCCTGGCCTGCTCCCTTTCCTGCACTTGGAAGCTGCATGGGGACGACCTTGGGGTCTGTTGCTGTCACTGTGACTCCAAGCCGTACCTGCCTGGAGCCAGCTGAGATGTTTCAGAGCCAGGGCTTGTGTGTGGCACGTGTGTAGATGAATTAACTTCGTCATATCTGGGGACATACCCACTTTTTACAGAGTGCTGCCCTGAGCAAGCACCCATCTGAATAGGCACCATCAGTGTCTGGTGATGTCCCTGACCTTCCATGACGTGTCCAACTCTTCCAAGGTTTCACGTGACAGTGCAGTGAGAATGTGTGAGTTTTGCGTGGACAGCTCTCCCAGATTGTCATGCTGGAGTAAAGGAAGAATTGGGTGTAAAGGTGTGTTGGGGGCAGTCCTGTGCTTGCTCTGTCGCCGCTGGAGCAGCCGTGTGTGCTGGGCTTGGTGGGGCTGGGGGTTGAGTATGGGCAAAGTCCTGCCTGCCCTGCATGCTCCAGAGCTGCTGCAGGAGAGAAGGATGAGAAAAGAGATGGTAGGAGGCTGCAGCAGCAAGGAGAATCAGTTTAAGTGTAATTCACCACTTGATGCGGCCCAGCGGGTGGGATGCGAAGAGCAGAATGTGCGCTCAGGAGGCAGCAGCTGCTCTGCGGCGGCTCCCTCGCTGGGAGCTGCAGTCCCTTCCCTCTCCCCTTGCCCCCGGGCTGCCCTTCTGTGCCCTCTGCTGCCTTTGAGATCTCAGTGCCGCACGTGTGAGTGAAAACTGTGTTTGCAGAGCAAGGGAGCTCCTGGCTGCCAGGCTCCGAGCCCACAGCAGTGCCCGCGCTGGGCTCTGCGCGCTCGGTCACCTCCCTTTTCAGCACCGAGTGCGCTGCGTGGTCACGCTCGCCTGCTTGTTGCTTGTGGTGATTGCCAGGGGGCTGGACGGCGTGTGCAGGATCCACCACCGTGTCCTGCAAAGCCAGAGGGGACACGAACCCCCTTTGAAACCAGGCTGCTCCGTGCGGACAGCGAGGGAGCGCGGCCGGAGCCGTGCCGGGCAGCCCGCTGGTGTGACGGGAACGTCCCGTGCCAGAGAGGCCTCCAGCGCCCGCACAGCAGCACCGGGGAATGAGGGAAAGCCAGGCCATGGCGAGGGAATGCCACTTTCTCTCACACTGCACGCGGGCCTGGGCTTCTTGCACCACTGGTTTCCCAGTTGTTTTCAGTTATCCAGCTAGTTCTTGCAATCATGAAAATGGTGGGTTGGGCACACTTGCTGCTGCTTAGGGTCAGTTACAGAAATATAATTTTGAAAATTTTGCTGCACTTGGGGAAAAGAAAAGCTATTGAGGATGAATGGATATAACAGTAAGTAGGAATATGTTCTTAGTATTTTTACTACATATGTAATTTTTAGTGGGTAGTAATGTGCTCAGCGTACCAGCAAGGAGGCTTGCTGAAGGGTGTAAAATCACAACAAAATGAGGATATTAATCACTGGGGGTTTGCAGTTGTGAATTTGCTCGTTTAGCTGAGGAATTAGCTGGGGAGCCAAGTGCAGGGCAAAGAGGCTGCCCGGAGGGGAATCGAGCAGCAAGAGAGGCTGTTTCTGTCCCTCAGGATGCAGATGTCCCCCTGGCCGTGGCTCTGGGGCAGGGAAACTGCGTGGGGTTCCCCGTGCTGAAACCAGGCACTTTCTCATTTCTGCATTTATTTGGTTTCATTCATTTCTGCTTCTCAAATTTTATTTCTAAAAGGAGAAAGTGACTAATAATTCTGCCTGTCTCTGCATAATGTCTTGGCTTTTGTGAGCAAGCCGTGGCTGAACGGGAGATTTTGCCCAGCACTTTGTGAGAGGCTCTTGCAGCCCTGGGTGATTTGCAGGCGCCGGGGTGGCCGGTGTTGCTCTCCGGTGCAGACCTGCAACGTGTGTGCATCAGGTGCTCGTTATGCAGATAGAGGAAAAATGACATCTCAGTCAGAGAGGGAATAGCTCATGGTGCTCTGAGTGTGATATGGAAAATAACCCATTCGAGAAGCAACCTGTGGGGAAAAGAAGTATTTTAATTTTGCTTTTTTGTTGTTTTTTTTCTCCTGTCAGTTTTGTTGCTAGCGTTTCTTTGGAATATAAACCCAGCTGTTGTTGCTGTAGGTCTCATTCCTTGGTTAATGCCTGTTTGACAATCCGGCTCCGACTGTGGGATAGCTACAGTTCTGCACGTTGCTTGTGCGTTTGTCCCCAAGGGTCAAGGATTTGCAGGAGCGGACGGCAGGATGGCTGTGCAAGGAATGCAGGAGCGCGCTGCTACTCCGCACGCTCTCTGCCCTCTGTATGAAAGAGGGAAAACAGTGGCTGAAGAGAGAGGAAATAAATTTTATGAGCTCTGAATGAAAATAGCAGTGCTCAGTCTTCTTATGAATCTGCAGTTCTCCCTAGCTCTTTCTTTTATGAATGTGGCATTTTTTTATTTGTTTGAAATGTTGTAAGAAAAAACATCATATGGCCAAATCACCCAAATAAAATAATGATTACTGTACATTTCATTAAACTTTGGGATATTAAAGGCAGTGGAGATAGTTGCCGTCTCACCGTCAAGAATTCTTTTGAGAGTTGCAGCTTTTTTACCTTTTATAACCTCTACTCCTTCTCTTTTATGCTGAAGTTCCAATTTAATAGGAAGAACTTTGGGGTACTGAGAGTAAGAACTTGTCTGTTCCGCTGTGGTGTGTCCGTGTTATCACTCGCCTGCTCTTCTAACGCTGTGTGGGGTTTGTTTGTTCATTTGTTTTGTTCCCCACCCCAGCAGAAGGGATGTGGCAGGAAATACGACCTGCTGCAAGCTTTATTTCAGAATTTGAAATAAACAACACTTTATCTATTTTCCCTTTGCCAGCAACAATTATGATGTCTCAGCATTACTAAATACCTTGTTATTATTCTGTTTACAAACTTGAGGTTTTTCTCATCGTTTGAGACTACCACTCCATCCCAATAATAATAATTTTCAAAGAGCTATTAGTTGAGTTTTGCTTTCCGTTGTCAATTTATTGGCATTTATTTCTAACTTAATTTTGTTTTTTTTCTGATATGTGATTTTTTCAGTGCTTATTTTAGCTATATTGAAATAGCGACTCGTGCTTTTCGGCTGCACAGCCCATGTTTTCCCCACGCGTTTCTGGGGAAGGAGGCTCTCCTCTAGCTGGCTCTCCTCGGGTGACTCGCCCGCGGTAGCTCCGGTCGCAGAGCGCCTGGAGTTCCCCGGGGAAGGGACGTTTTCCCCCGCGCTCGTTCGGACGCAGCTCCGCTCAGCCCCGTCCCTCGCCCCGGCTGGGTTGCGTTTCTCCACTCCTGAAACCATGCGAGTTCTTGTTCCCCATCTTGCTGTTGCTGCAGCTCTTCAACCCGCTCCTCCTTTACCTCAGCACGGAGAGGCTGCACACAGGCCGTTAATCTAGCAGCGAAAATCAATCCTTAAGCGGGTTCACAGTGCTGAAGTAAATTGAGTGTGAATAGAAGAAATCTGTTTCTTTTTGTGTATTCTTGTATTTTAAGCATGTATTGCGGTGTCGTAGTGCTGTAACCTTCTACAAGGCAACAGAAATGCTCGGTGCTTCCCTGGCGGATGGAATCCTGTATGGGAACAGTCGCTGCTCAGCACTACAGGGAGCCTGTCCAGCCCCAGCGACCCCCTTCCTCCCTGGGTGTTTTGGCCCTGGGCCTGGCTGTGCTTCCCGCTGCCTCCCAGGGTTGGAGGTGCAGATTTACACCCGCAATTAACCGCAGGTGTCATTGAGGGGCGTTTGGTTGGGCCAGTTCAGGGGCTGAGCTCTGGGCCTCGTTAATGAGTGGGCTCCGTGCTGTGAATCACCTGGGCAGTTAATCACGGGGACCAAAGCCTGGCCTGTTAGGGCAGGGAAGCTTGTGTTTCCTAGGGCAGGCACCAGCTATAAAAGTCAAGGCTTAAGCTTTTAAAAAGAATGATATGTATGTATTGGGTGTGTATATGTATTTATTTTCATTCTCTTTTTACATAAATTCTTATAATGGAGCATACAAAACCTTAGTATGCTTTTGACCAGTTAAATAGGAAAGGACAGCAGGAGGCATCTCATGTTGAATTAGATGTTAATAGATGTTGAATTTCTACACTATAAATGTTTGTTGAAATATGCATTTGAATATGTAGCCAGGGTGTGCATTAAAAGAGCATATGTGAAGTATCAGTGATACCCGGGGTCACACAAGCAGCTCGGACCCTTGTACTGCATCAGGTGTGTTAAATCAGCACTCAAGTGCTCACAGGTGTTACAGCTCTGAGAATATTGCTGTGTTCTTGAGGAGCCCACAGACTGCATGGGGAGTTAATACAGCAAATACATTCTTGACGTTGTTTGAAGCAGTATCGAAGCTCAGTCCCAGAATATAATCTATTCTACTCTTGTTTCTTTCAGAGTTAAAAGAAGTATCCAGTACCAAAGGAGCGCTCTGCATAATGAACAACTTCACGGGTAAGAGATATTGGATGGGATTTTCAGTTTATATTCTGTAAGAGTTGAAATACATTTGGCATTAAAAAATGGTAGCAGCAAACTTTCTCTAAACGTATCTATAAATTGTCAGGGACAATTCATCAGCTGAGGAGACTGGTATTTTTGGTCGTAATGAAATCTTACTGAGTCATACATTTAACAAATACTACTGGCTTTTGACTGATAGCTTTTACAAAGAGTCAAAATAAACCATTGCTGTAGCTATGAGATATTTTTTCTTTCACAGAAATGTTGTGGGCTTTTCATAAAATTACCGTCATGCAACCTCCAGCTCTTTCCTTCCTTCTCTCTCCCCTCCTTTGCCAAATCCAAACACAGTTTAAATAATGTATTTTAATGTCAGTAGAAAGCTCTGTGAGAGTTGTGCGAGATGATACTTAATGACTAAAAACGGTAGTAGAAACCTTGTATCACCATGAGCACATTGAGCATTGCAGAAGAGAAATGGCTGTCTTGTATTTAAGCTTGTCGTAATTCAACACTTTCTCTCTAGGTTATCTGTATGATATATTCCCAACAGGTTATTAAACAGTTAATCTAAATGGAGACACTGGCTCACTTTCCTTGTAGGAAATCTGATCTGTAATATGGAATATTTTTGATAGGTTTTGAGATTTATTCATAGATAGATTGTCAGTAATATACACAGCAGCAGTGTCTTTCCTTTCCTTTTTCTCCTCATGTGGTAACTGGGTTCTTGATTTCTAGTTTGTAGGGATATACTGGGGAAAAACATTACTGTACAAAACGTTGATTTAAAGAAGAAAGAAAAAGAGAGAACTCCTCAGGTCACCTAATGTGAGAAAGAATGCGTCTTCAGTTACCTGATGTAGGAAACACTCGGTTAATAAAGCATAAAATCTATTTGCTTTATAGAAGACCAGTTCCCTGATGGTTACTTCCCCTTGCTTTCCCATTATTATCTACCTGCAGTAACAGGAAACTCCTGTGATAGTTTTAGGAGATGAGGGAACAGACTGTGTCTTGAGTGAAGTCACTTATTTATCTTCTGAGCAGCAATTACGTTCATAGGGGCTGAGGGAGCACCAGCTGGGTATGGAAGGATGCAAGTGT
Organism: Tinamus guttatus; assembly: GCF_059628265.1. Taxonomy (NCBI): domain Eukaryota; kingdom Metazoa; phylum Chordata; class Aves; order Tinamiformes; family Tinamidae; genus Tinamus; species Tinamus guttatus. The sequence goes on from NW_028288923.1 coordinate 489,122, forward strand.
GTTGTGGAGATGGCCGGGGAAAAGTTCCTTTTGGTTAAAAATGGAAGGCTTTAATTATGCAGAGAGAATACAGGTTTCTGCCTGTATGTGCTTTCAAGAAATGCTTGCGCTTTGTGCTTGGGAGGCACTCTGTGATGATGGCGCTGGCAGTATGTGAGTGGATGCAAGGAGGTGAGCGGTGCTGCAGTTCATGGGGCTTCTACCAGCCCTCGCTGTCTGCATGTGCTCCAGATGTGTGTGGAACATTCTCTAGGAGAAGTTCATGCTCCTTTTTCTATTTCACATACATGCCTTCCTGTAATCAAAGCCAGGAAAATATGGAGGCTATTCTGATACTTGGTGACTTCTGCCTTAAGAAAAAACTACTAAGTTTCATCAACCTTGCTATGGAGACTTACGACATCACAAGTCAATATTACTAATGAGTTAGTAAGGCTAAACATTTAAAATGATTGGCAATTGAGATTGCTGCTTATTTAGTTCATCAGTATTAGGCTGGAAAAGTACTTTTCCCGGGGGGTAATGAATTGGTTCTCTGCCTCTGTGAAATTGGATTAACACTATAGTCTTATTGACTCTGAAGTAAATCCTTCTTTGAGATGCTCTCTTTAATATGAGTAAAGATGTATCTAGATTTAAATCCTTGTGATTAGGAAGATGAATCTACATTTGCCAGAATAGATGATGGAAGATGGTTGGCTGGTTAAATTGAGCTAGATGAACTTTTAAATAAGGGAAGATGAATTCTCTGTCCTACGAATTGCAGGTTAAATTCCGCTTTGTATTAATGGTTTCTGGTGAATTATTAAAGATTTATACTATAAATACTGTGTCCTAATAGCCATTTTCTTCCTTACTCACCTGAAAGATATCTTGTATTACAATGCTAGCTTCTTGAGGAGTATCTTGATACTTCCCGCAGGTAGATAATGGTAAGTTATTGATGCATTTTGACAGCTTTTCGAACAAGTTGGCTCTGTGAAACAGAACTGTATAAAATTTATCCTTCTAGAAGTTAACATGTAGTTTGTCACTGTAGGAGCCGCAAACAAGAGTAGAGTGTTTCTCTTGAGCAGTGGAACGCACCCTCGTATCTCAGCGCGATGCTCCTGGTGCAGAGGAGGAGAGAGGAGCCCCGTGTGCTCCGAGCTCCCAGGTGTGGGGCGCGGGAAGGGCTGCTGCAGCCCAGGGGTGGTCGCGGTTTCCTCCTTGTCCAAAGGAAACTCCCCGGGGATGAGGATGGAGACGGGCTCCTCTGATCTGCTCTCAGGGACAGTTTCTGACTTGGCCACACCACTGACCCAAGGTCTCTGGCTTGCTTGGTCTTTCTTTTCCTTTGGCTCTTGCATGGTGTCGAATGGGAGTGCTGCGGAGGAGGAGATTCCAGCAGCAAGCTTGTCCACACGAACCATTCCAATGCACGGAAAAGCTGAATGTGACTGTGTCTGGATATTTCTGTTTTTAATCTTCTAGTGCATATATTTGGCTCCTATCTAACTGCAGCAATTGCTGTGTGTAAGAGAAAGTACTGTGTACATTAGATATTTCAAACTGAGCCTAGGATCTGTATTCTTTTTTTTTTTTTTTCCACTGCAGGTTATTAAACCCTCTATCATACAGGAACATGTTTTCCAGTACAAGGTCAACATAAGAACTTTTCTAATATTAACCCCACTATCTTTTCCTTCACTGCAACAACCTTTATGAAAACTGCTTGCAGTGATGTTCACCAGAGTCTTAAGGGTACCGCAAGCCCAGCAGGGGGTTATTTTATTCAACTTACCCTGTGTCCATGGTAGCACACGTTTCATTTCCTCCCTTAGAAGTACAGGAGATTAAACAATGTCTATACAGAGCTGGGATGTTTCTGGCCAATATTTCAGAGAAGTGCACGCCTTAAATGAACACTCAACAATAAATCGATAAATACTTGGTGTCTTTAGTGGCATCAGATGGTCTCTGAAGTATGTGTGTTTTTTTATTTGCCAAGAAGTGGGTTAGACTCTCAGGCGTCTTGCTGAAAACAAAGACCTAACAGACCACAAGGTCTGAAAAAAGAGGAAGATGTTTCCTCAAAATTAGTTTCTGTGTATGTAAAATAGGACGAAGTTTTACAAGGTTCAAGGCTGATCTGCACAGGAGGAGGTCTTTTCCTTCAAAATCTACGTGAACTAACCCAAACTCTAAGTAGTTTGAGGTTTTAGTCTAGTCCTAGCTAATGTATCTGCGAGACACAATTGGATAAAGAAGACGGGGATAATAATAAAGAAAATCACTTTAATGAGAGAAAAGGAAGGAAACAATGAGAGATTTGCCATCAAAATAGGAAATGTCATGTTTATAAAAAATGTTTTGAGAATGTATAGTGCAATTTAAGCATTTCTCATAAGTGCTTTTGGTGGCTGAGAAGGTGAAGGGAAAACAAATGAGTATGTGCAAGCTGCATGAGGGCAGATGGTTTGTAGAGGAGTATGTGGGGTGAGATTAGGGGTGGAGTGGGGAGGAAGGGAAAGAGAAGCTTTTGAATGAGAAAAGAGGAAAAGAGAGAAATTTAGGACAGATGGGAAGAAAAAAATGTAGGAAAAAAATAGAAGGAAAAGTGCTCAGAACTAGAATGAAAACAAGAAATGGAAAGAAGAAACAAATAATGACTGATCTTCAGAACTAGCAATGGCAAAGAGTACACTTATTTCTGTAGAGTCTTTAAAAACATTTGTATATTTATCTTACTCTATGTGGTTTGGACAAGAAAAAATAAAAGCGAAAAGATATTTTTAAACTTAAATCAGGATTAAAAGTGGTATAATGATGAGTGTGGGTTTCTCAATCCCTGGGCAGCAGCAGCCCTTTCCAGTGCGAGGACCTGCAGAAGGTGAGTGACAAACCATCATCATGGGCAGCAGTTGCTGTAGGCTGGTGGCTACCCATAGCTTGCAAATCCCAGGTGGTATTTTGCTGAAATATCAGGCTGGCCAGGACTGAGTAAAAGTAGAAACTTTTTCCAGATTTTATGTCATATTTTATGATTATTGTTTAGTTCCTATCTGCAGGTGTACCCAAAGCAGCAACCTGAAATAGATGGAGAAGGCAGGTGAAGCCAAATAAAGTTGTCCCAATTTCCCTAAGGAGTTTGATTAATTGGAATTATATCTTAGTCCCCCTTCCCTTTTTTTTGGTCAGGTTGGGTCTTTTTAGCATGTTTTTCAGCAGTTCCACTCGCTAGGTGCTCTGATAGGTGGTGTTTGATGGCAGGGGCTGCGGCACGAGGCAGGTGTGCCCATGGAGCAGGGAGATGCCGCGGAGGAAGAGCGGGCGCCCGAGCGCCCGGAGGTGCTGCGATCCACAGCGTGCTCCTGGAACTCGGTTACAGTGGCGCCTGTGACACTTTTTGGCATAGGCAAAGCCCGGAGTGACAATGACTGCTGAGTCTTCTTTTACAGTGTAAGCTTTTGCAATGCTGTGCGGCGGAGACAGAAGGAGAAACAGGGAACTTAGTTCAAACGCTGACAGTTGGCACTGCTGTGAGAATGGATGTAAATGGCATAGAATTAACAGATTACGTCCTGCCAAGTTTCTCCTTAATTGATGTCATTCAGGCCTCCTCGCAGGCATTGCAGCAGTAGAGATTCTGCTCGGCCAAGTTTGGCACTTCTGCAGTGAGGCAGAGCAAATCCTCAATAAGCTGCGAGGCTGAAACTCGTTTTTCCTGAGCTCTTGCCTAGTGTAATGCTCAGTCCTGTGAGTGCTCCGTGTTTCAGCACCCTCTGATCCTTGGTCAGGCTTCTGGCTGCAGCGGCTCCTCTTGGAGGAACGGCCGCGTTTTCCTCTTGGAGCCTGGGATGAAAAGGCACGTGGGGAAGAGGGGGCAGCTGCCTCCAGCATCCCCTGCTCGTTGTGGCCTGGGGCATCGCTTGGTTCAAGTGAAGTCCGCGACTATATACAAACCCTCAAGTACAGCCTGATGATTTCTCTTTGCAAATGATTTACCAGGTCTAGACTTGCTTTTCAGGAAATCAGTGTGGAGGAAATAAAAAACAAAAAACAAACAAACAAAAAACCCACATTGTACCTGGAATTAGACCGTAACTATAGTTTTGCTTAAAAGAATAAAAAAAAATCCCAATCTGCTCTACTCACTGGCTTGGTAGATACTAAGGGAGCTGTTGTGGTTTATGATGTTGCTGACCTGCTAATTAGAAGGCCTTAAGTAAGACTTGGCATAGGGGATGTTTTGTGGCTTGTTCTACAAGTCCCTGACTTATCTTTGGTAGAACTAAGTGTAATACCTCTAAATGTTACACATTTATGTTGCAGTGAATTTGGGATTGTGTGATTAATGCAAGGGATTTGAGCCTTCATTTTACTCCCATCTTTGCTATAAGCTTACTTGACCTCCTTGTCTCAGTTATTCTTTCTCCAGAATTAGTCAAATTGTTGTGAAGCTTAATTAACGTTTTAAACGTTTAAAATCCCTGGGTGAAAAATACAGAGCTGTGAAGAGCTTTTTTAAGAGCTTTAAAATTCTTGGCTAAGTGTATTACAAGCCACTGTCATGAGTGTTAGTACAGTGCCTGGAAATCCTAACTTCGGGTTGGGGTGCTAGGTGCTGCAAAATATAAACAAAATGGGAGTTTACAATAAATTCCTAAGAGTTCATGTAGTAAGAAATGAAATGGAATAGGTTTCTCACAAGTCAAAACAGCATTTTTCTGTATGTTCTTCCCAGAAGAAGCAGTAAAAAGCAGGCAAAAAAAAGCTGCAGGTAAAAGGAGAATATGGGGTTCAGTTATACAAAAATATTAAACATGTCCTGTCATATGTTGCTCATGTTATCTTCCGTGACTTGTAGGATTTGGGTAAACACATTTGAAATGAAGAAAATGGAATGATGCAAAATAATTCTTTCCTTGTGAATGACTGGGATTATGCAAATAGCTGGGAGATAGGGAAGCTGCACTGGAAGTTTTCTACCTTCAGCACAGCTGCTTACTCTCACCAAGGCAAGCAGCAGTAGTGAAATTGTAGGGTCTTTTTACCTGTCTGATCAAAGAAAAAGAGATTTTTTTGTTGTTGTTGCCTTTGATTTTTTTTTTTTTTTTAGTGAGATTTTAAGGAAAGCCTCTGACTCACTTGTATGTTTTTTAAGATGTACTATAAACATTGCCTCCACCATAACCAATTGTAAACTGCATTTCTTTGATTTACCCCCTCTAAAGCGTATAAATTTATACACAAGCCATACAAGCCAAAGACAAAGTCTCTATCAAAATGAGATGTTCCCTTGTGTGTGTTCCCTTTGTTTAGAAAAGATGGAAATCAAATGGATTAGTAACAAGCTTCTAACTACTGGAGATGCTGCGTATCACTGCAATGAACATTGTAGTGTGATCGGATGGAGAGCACTTGTCTGTCTGTCTTCTGTAACACAGAGAGTGCGTTACATAAGCACTAGTGCTTAGCATGCTTGTGTTCACAGGAGTGTGATATTTATCATTTTTCATCCTATCCCAACCATTTATTTACTGCTTCTGAAGGGCAGGAAGATCCTGATGTGCTGCTCAGTATAGACGGAATGGATTTCTTTTCTTTGATGGGACTAGGTTTCAGATTGAGTCCAGCAAGATATTTGTTTTTCTCATCCAGGTATGACATCTATATGGAATATGGATGGCATATCAAAGGATTCTAGCAGTGGACAAGTTGCTCCTTACATCAGTAGCAACCTGCATATGTGATCTTTTGACAGTCTGTGAACTGCCAGAAAACAGGTGTAGGACATGATGGGTCTAATTTTCTTCAGGATTTTCTGAAATCTGTAAATTGGGGTTTGTATGTATGATGCTTCATATCTCTGCATAGAAAATGAACAAGAAGATTTTTTTGAGTACGGGAAAAGGACCCAGTAAAAATGGCAACTATGAGAAGGTCTCCCCCTTCATCTCTGCTCTGTAAAAGACTGTAAATATTCTTGTTTTAAAATGCGGGTGCCTATCCTTAGCTTAAAGCATTGTGCTTTATTGAAACTGAAAGGTTTGAGAATTACAAATCATTTTGCACTTGAAACTGTGATGCTAAAAAAAACCCCATGTGTTGTTATCAGGGATCTTTTCTTTATGGTGAAAATGGTAGTACAGCAGTTCTTGAAACATAAACCTTCCTGGATTTGAAAACAAAAATAACAGTCTTGTAAACACAAGTTTGTATGATTGCTTTTGACATTTTAATTTGCTGCTAGTTAAAAGTCCATTTTCTGGGCCTTCACAGTCCAAATTGGGATGACTTTGAGCATGTCACTGCAGCAAGTTTGCTAAGACTGCTTGTAACATGGAATAAACAGTGCTGGCCAAGAGGAAGCATTTAATATACAACTGACTTGAGCTAGCAATCTGTTTTAATTATTTTTACTCAGTATTCTTCCAGAGCTTGTTTCCAAACATATTTCTTTATGCAAACTCTCTTCACTTTTGATTATCTTTTCCTGGTTAACAAGCTCTCAGCTTTTTTAATGGCTGTGTAAACCTAGCTCTTTAAGAACCTTCAGAAGGCTCTTAACTGTGTACTTAGTTTTGCCAACATCATTTATTTTTTCCAGTGATTTCTGTAATTCACTCCTTCCACTAGGCCAGCAGAAACCTCTCAACTTTCCGAGCTTGGTATGGCACATACTTGAAAAATTGGAGTTTCAAGAAAGGGGTTAGCTTGGAAGCTAAGGCTTTGCAAATCGAGGCTTTGAGGCTCACTTGAAATTTTTAGTAGAAGAAATATTTGTTTGTGTTTGTACTATCTCTGTGTGCCTTAGTCACCCGTGTGTCCTGTAGCAGTACGAGGGGTGTGCGTGTGCTTAAAAGTGCAAAAGAAAGGAAGGGAAAGGGAAACAGAAATGCCACTTAATCAAAACCCTGTTTGTGCTCTCCCTTTCTCCTGGAAAGAATACTTGCAGCTCCGTGGAGGTTTTACTTCCCATTTTCTTCTTAAGTGCAGTCTGCAACAATATATCTGTCACCTATACTGGCTTCTGCTTGTTTCTAGGATCATCATGGCATTTATCTGTTGTTTCTACCTTGTTGATAGTAATATTGCTAGAGTTGTTAATGTTTTAATTATGTCAGTATATTAATGAAATAACATTTTTAAAAGTACCTTTCCCAGACACTTTTCTTAAACATGCCTGGCACTACTTTCCATCTGCCTTATTTTCAAGGGGGATTGTGGATGGCTACGCATATTGAAAGTCAGGGAGGAATAACTGTCAGATGCCAGCTATGGAAGTGAGTCTTGGAGCCTTTCCATGAATATGTATAAAATGAAAAGCAGCACTGTAATAGCTCTAGAGCCTCAAATTCTCAGGCAAGGTGTGTGGAAGGGAAGCTGAAATAATTCAAACCTTTCAGTGCCTGCCAGAGTTTCCCATGAATGAGCTAGAGGTTCTTTTCTGCTTGTGTGATGACTCTGCTATCGGGTAATACTTCAATTATGATCTTGTAAATTTTGGAGTAGCACGTATCAAGTCCCAGCATGTGTTGAGCTTTCAGAAAATCGGCTTAATTTAACAGCAATTCCCTCCTCCAAGGCAGGAAGGCGCGCTGTGATGGCAGTGATTTGGTGTCTCCTCTCACTCGCGACTCTCCCATGCTGCTCCAGCCCTCACGGCCGACGCGGCCGCTGCTCCTGTGGCAGGGGTGGGCGCACGAGCCCGCGCGGTGCCTGGGCATCGCGTGTTGTGCAAGGCTGGAGGGGGAAGCCCTCCGTGCTGTGCAAGCAGCACACAGCGTGTATCGATTCTCTGTTTGTATTTGTTTTGTTTTAAAATGATAGTTCTTAAAATGTTCAGCAGAAAGAGTGATTTAAAGTCAAATCCAGCTAGATATGTTTAACAGTGCTTTAAAAAATTATTGCCAGCTCAATTGGTATCTAAATGCCATCCTGCTTATGATTTGGCTGGTATCCTGACTGTCTTGCTTTCCAGTTTATTTTTGGGTAGTTTGGCAAATTTGTAGTTTCAGGCGGTTCAGCACATCTTCTTCTAATACAGCATAAATTCAACCATAAAAACTAATGGACTGGAATACATCAGGGCTTTAAAGACTTATGGCCAGTTCTATATATTTTGTGCAGTGAAAGAGGCTATCAGGCTAAGGTTTGTTATACAGAAACTCAATCTGAAATTGAAAAACTACACAAGCTTTCATGTAATGGCACTCCGTCTTTATTGGAGAATGATCTCACTTCTACTGAAATGCAGTACTTGCAAGTAAATTCCAATTTAAGCTCCTGTTTTGGGGGTTTGAGGCTGTCATTGCTCAATAGCACCGCACTGAGGAGAAAGGAGAAAGCCATTAACTTAGTGAGCACTTAGCAGAAGGTGGCAAGTGCTGGGGAGAGCAGCCAAGCTGCAGGAGGGCTTCCCAAGTGGCGCTGCAGGAGCCACGGCCTTTGGAGAGAAAGGTCCAGTTCCTTCTGCTCCACACTCGGCTACAGGTGCTAATATGTTGATATTAAGCAGTGTCATCTGCCCAAATGCCAGCTGGCCCTGCTTGGGCTTCCATCAGTTGCTCTGCTCAATTTTCTGTCCTGGGACAGGTATTTTCTTGTTTTTTAGATTATGCTCCTATGTACGTAATTATTATTATTTTTAAAGTCATGCCTGTCAGAAAGTACTTCTGAAGTCTTCTGGTCAGAGGGAAGTCATTTCCAAAGCAAAATAATAAAATGAATGAAACCAAAAACCAAAATAGGTTCTTTAATTGCTGACAGAGCCCTCATTGGCTGTTGAGTTGATTCGGAGATCTCTAGAGTATGTTACAAGTGTAAATGAATTCAAGCTATTTACTTTTTAGATAAACAGTAATTTTATTCATTTTCAAGAGAGGTCAGTTGAGACGTAAGCAGTTTACACCTACCACTTAACAATTGCTTTCTTAAGTGCTAGAACTAATGGAGCCTGGCTGCTGTTAGTCTTGTCTGTGCTGACTGGCTGTTTTAATTAGGCTCTGCTTAAACTTCGAGTCGTTGCAGGGCTGACAAGGACTGACCCCTGCCCAGCAGCCTTGATGCCAGCGCTCCCGGTACCCTCTGAATTGGGGGTGGCCTTGGGTGCCCTGCTGCTCCTCTGGGGGGGCTCGAGCCTCCCCTGGCACGGGGCAATGCCTGTGCAGATGCTGATTGAGGAGATGTGGACGGATGGAGGGAGATGGGGCAGTGTTGATGCCTCTTCTTGGGCAGTAAGTGCGAGATCCTATGAGGAACAGATTCCCCAGATATCTGTGTCAACTCTTCCCTATCTTCCCTTTTCCTACCAGGAGGCAGGGGGAGAAGGTCTCTGTGCCCTCTTGCATCCCCTGAAGATTTCCTGCTCCCTTTGGCTCCTCAGGGACACCTGAGCCACCATTTCTTTTGGGCAAATGTGTTTATCCTGGCTGTGTTCCCATATCATTTTTGCCCCTTCTTGTTGACTTGTGCATTTGCTTGCTACTTGTGCAGGGAAGTGCAGGTGCTGGGCAGTGGGGAGGAGGACGGGAAGAGTCTTGGGTGCCGTGTGCTCGTGCGATGGGCAGTGGGAGCGTTCTCCCTTTTCCCCCTTCCTCTTTGGCTCTTGGTGCCAGGCTTCTGGCCAAAGCCTTGGGGAGGAGGCCAGGGGCCCATGGCTCTAGAGGCAGCACCCGAAGTCCCGCGGGGCAGAGCTCTGGGGTGTGTGTTCAGCTCACCGGGAGCACCGGGCAGGCGGGACAGGCACCGTGCGAGCAGGTGCCAGGGCCGCGCGCGCCCTGTGCCGCGGGCTCCGGGGAAACGAGAGGCTGTGTCTGCCAGCAGAGCGTTTGTGCTCCTCGGCACGTCTTGTGAGATGCTTCGGCTCTGCGAATCGTTGGCTGTGAACAGCCATCAGGAAGAGCACAAGTTAGGCAATGGCAGGTTCAGGGGGTACAAGAGCACGCTCAGCAGAGCTCCCAGGCACGCAGGGCAAGGACGGTAGCTTCCTTCCAGGTTCGTGCATCGCTCGGGCTGGGGGCAGCTTGTGTGAAGGGGGTAACTTCTGGCCCCCACTTCTGTGCACCAGGGCCTGCCACTGAGCCCAGGAAAGGGAGGGGACCAAGGAGCAGAAACCCGTTCCCAGCCAAGGTCCTCAACAAGCAGCTCTGAGGTCGGGGCTCGGGAAGATTGTTTTAATAACTAGTTCAATATTTTAAAGTATTTTGCGTATCTTTTCTATCCAATGTACCTGCCTTAAGTGTTATGGCCAGTATATATCACGAAATATAAATTATGTGCAGCGTATTATAATACAAATACGTTCAGAATTTATTAGTTCTCAGTCTATCCTCAGAGAAGCTGAAAATGAATATTAAATATAGCTGCTGTCACAAAAGCATTTCACATCATGGTCTTGAATAATTTGTAATATACTGAATATTTTGCATTTAATGAAAAATCATTGGGTTGCATCTACTATTTTAAAAATGAGTTTGGAACTGAGGTAGCCAAGGCATTAAATGACTCTATTGCAGTCTGTATGTGTGGGTATTTTTTGTGTAAATACTTTATTTGATGCAATTCAGACATAACTAACAGTTTATGAAAGCTACTTGTGCAATGAGCTGTTACTGTTGGAGGAATTCTTTTGATTGTGTTTATGGTCCATAGATTTGTCTCCCTTTTGATTTTTCTTTTGTTTGTGTAAATAATTCAAATTATTCTTTTCATTTTAATACCTAATCAGTATGTATCATACATTTTAATGTAATAACTTTCTAATTACTTAGAACTATTGTTATTTTTCTGAAGTTCAAGGGAACTAAATCAAGATGATGTTAGTTCCTGCTAGCATTGCCAAGGAAAATCTCAGCATTTAAAACCATTTTTTTACGTTTGATTTTCTTCAGGTGTTTCAGGGCCTTGAAGCTGAAACTGAAAAGGTTTCACAATTTTCTTCTTATTTTTTGAAAGTGCGAGTATTTTTGAAAATGTGTTTGGAAAATGCTAGCTTTTGAAAGTGCCAGTGCAGCATTACTGATGGTTTTACAACCTGACCAGTTTTGATGAAGCAATTGACATTGCAGGAGAAAAATCTAAACCTGAAGACGGGAAGCTGTTTGCACCCATAGAGACCTGGCCTGACCTTTTCAGTGATCTGAAAGAGTCAGACTTTAGACTTTGTGCCTTCCTTTGAAGTGAAGGGGCTGAGTGGATGGGAATGTTTTTAGGAAACCAAATACCATTGCCTTTTTTATTCCCCTTAAAAAGAAGAAAAGAAAAAAAAGGTATTACCAAGGCTTATTTATATGAGTTTACAGTTGAAAAGATTAGGATCTAAGTGAGGTCTGCATCTACGCTGTGTAGCCTTGGATTCCTACAGTTTGATTTGGAAAGCTGGGGAGCAGAGCAGGGTGTGAAGGCAGTGCATGTAAGCGAACTGAACCATCCGTGCGTTCCCCATCAGGACTGTAGTTGCCCTAGATCACTTTTTGTAAGGTTTAAACTTACAAGAATCTAGGAACACAAAAATAGAGTCCCTATAAATGACTTAACCCTGTGCTGATTTTCATGTATGTTAACAAATGGCTTGGTTTGTCTTCACTGAAGTCCTCGTATAGACAAACCCTCTGGAGGTGCCATGCTCAGAATTTAATTAGCAGGATGCTCCCTACTTATCACGTGCATAGCAGAATTTATGCTGTTCCAGAAGAATATTTTAACACCATTTTCTTTAGTGTACTTCAGATGAGGTTAAAATTGAAATGTACTCTTTCAGTTCATCAGGAGTGCTTTTTGTTTGCCACAGCCTTGAGCTTTTAGGATTTCATAAGAATTTGCTTTAGCTTTCTTTTTTCATAAGAATTTATTTGTAGCTGAGAGAAATTCCAAGAGCAGCCAGAAGCATCCTCACAGAAATGAGGGGGTTGATCCTCCTCCCTGACCTGGCAGGGCTTTGAGGAAGCCTGGTAAATCCTGGCAGTGCAAGTGTGCCTCTTGCTTCCGATTTTCCAAGTTAATGATGAAACTTTGAGGTCACAGTTTACAAGTGCAAGACTCTATTTAGCTGTTTTAATTAAATTATTAACACCTCGGCGTGCTTTTCTCAGAATGCGCAGGCTTGAATCATTTCATCTCTCCATGAATCATAAGGACCTGTTTTCACTGGAAGCGGCGCTGCTCGCGCAGGCGGAGAGCGCGCGTCCTCGGGGTGGAGCCGGCGGGTTTGGAGCTGGTTTGGAGCTGGTGCCCGGGGCTTCGGCAGCGCTTCCAGGGTCGCTCCCTTCACCGGCGCTTGGGCGCAGTGACGCTGTGCGAAGGGGGCCTGCGTTGTGCTGACCGGGCCCTCTCTCGTATTTGGGAGTTTTCTCCCAGTGAATCTGAGAATTTTTGCTTTTTTCCGGGGTCGGGCAGCCCAATTGGAGCTGCAGCGCAGCGTATCTGTAGAGTCACCTGGAAATCCCAGGCTCTCCTGTGCCGTGCATGCCTATCAACTGCTTCTACCTGAGCTTTCTCCTGACACAATTATGCCCATTATTGCCATTTTCAAGGATTGAAATCCTGCATTTTTGGCTGAGATTATTCCATGAAAAGCTTTGACTCCCTTCTGGAGTGCCCCAACCCCTTTGCTTATACAGACGTGTGTTGATAAGGGTTGAGGGACTGAAGCTAAGGAGGAGCTGTGCCTGCAGAGAGGCCTTATCAGGTTGAGATAGTGGTGTAGGAAATGACAGGAGAAAGTGGGAAGCTTTATCAAACTGTTAGAATACACTTTCAACAAGCCTGTGCAGTAACATGATTTGTTCTACAGGAATGGGAGTTTGTTTTTATTCCCGTGATCTGTTAGTATGCTGGTCCAACCAGTGTCAAGGTTTAACTGGCTTTGAATCTTCACCAGAATTGTAGGAAATGGTCGTGCTGTGGTACCTCCAGGTGCTCCGTGTGTGCTGCGGCGTGGACGTGCTGCCAGCCGCGGTTCCTCCAGAGCTGCCCTGTGTCCCCTCGTAGGGCTGCAAAGCTGCTTAGCGTCAGCCGCGCTCCCTTCCATGGCAGTCCATTAGACCCTTAACAACACGGAGCTTTTGAAACCCTCATTCATTCCCTGAAAAAGCTGCTTTGCTGATTGTGTCCTGTTTTTGAATGTGGACAAGGCTGAAGTAATTGCATTGCATAACCCGTCCCTTCATGGCCACAATTAACTGAATGAAATGTTCACAATGGCTGGAGCTCAACTTGTAATGATTTTGCTCTTGGCAAAATGCACGCTTCCCTCCAAAGATTCTAGAGCTGGTTATTAAAAACCTAAGCTATCACTTAGATATCCCCGTTCATATCCATCATAAAGAAAAATAACATTACATATGTTTACTGCTGTCACCTGCTTCTTTCCCACAATACATGTGTTCCGCAGGATATTAAAAAATCTATGATGCACAAGTGAGTCGTAACAAGAAAAGCAATTACACCTCTATCTTTATTCAGAGCACATAAGGTATCGGGCTGCTCAGACAAGGAGATGACATTTTCAGGCAGACAGTGTTATTGTTCCCCACACTGTGCAGTTTAGGGTTTTTAATAAGAGCTTTCTCTCAAGCCTTTCCAAAATGCTTTTGCATCCGTTCCGCCGAGCACTCGGGTGTGCTGGGGCAGTACGGGGAAGAGCGCGGTTACCGGGGCAGGAGCCGCCCCATCCGTGGAGCGGGAAGCTCTCGCTCGCGTTTCCTGCTGGCTCTTCAGCTCTGGGGCTGCCTCTGCCCCGTCCCTGTCCCCCCGCTGCCCGGGCCAGCCCAGCCGGGCTCATCCACCTTGACCCGGAGAACGCGAACCCGAGGGGCGGCCGCAGCTCCGGGAGCCGGGCCTGGGGCTCTCGCATCTCCTCCGGCCTGGGCCAGCTCCGAAGGTCCCCAGTGAAGGACAGGGGCTGCCGCGCGATGCGGCACTCGAATCTGGAGGACAGGAGCCAGCCAAGGGCACCGGGCTGGCAGCTCTGGGCTGTGCGCTGTCTTAGCTGGGTCCTTCCTGGAGCCGGGGAGGAGCCTGCGGATTGGAAACAAATTCACATAACGGAAAAATGTCATTCCCCGTTTCTGGAGCTGCCTCAGCTGCCCCCTGGAAGGTGTGCGAGGCTGCGCCGGGCCTCCTCCAGAGCGGAGACCTCCCTCCTGCCTGCGCTGCAGGGGGACGCGGGAGAAACTCCTGCTTGAGAGAACGCAGCGCTTGCCTTGGCGCTCTGTTCGCATCTCTTCATTATTTTTAAACCTTTACTCCATAATATTAATTAGCTCCACCTGTTTTCTGTTTAAAATAGCATCTCTTCTCCTGGTGTTAGTCTCCTCGTGGTTAGTCCTGGTGCTGTTTGCTTTGTGGTCCCCCAGTCTCACAGTCCCTGTAGCCTTTCCAGGGGCTCAGCCGATGCTTCCTGCAGCTGTGTTGCTGATTCCTGCCCACCCAGATACCTTGTGTGGGATTATGTAGATTTCCAGCAAGCAGAATGGTCTGAGTTACGACAGTTCTTGGTATAATCTGCTATAAAATGGTATCACCTACAGTTTAAGTGACTCTAAGTGTTTCCACTTGAAGTCTCTTTCTTTTTACAAGATAAAACTAAAGGTTTTGCATGACAGCAAATGTACTTTTGTAAGGTTTGCATGGGGCTTGTTTTCCGCTGGCAGAGGAGGGGGAATAGAGCAGGTGGTATAAAATAACCTGCAGTTGATCATCAAGAGAATGCTTTGTGTGACTGGTGACTGTTCAGATTATAGCAACACTTGTTCATACAGGTATAAGAAGGCAGGACACGGTGGGAACAGCTCTCAAGTGTTCCTTAAATCCCCCAAAGACTGGCAGAGACATTTTGAAATATTTTATTCCGTAGCTATGATGCCTCAGCCAAACAGTCTAGCATAAGAGCAGGAGGTTTTTATATATGTTTGGGTCAGCGCAGGTTAAGCTGTCAGAGGCTGCTTTTGAACTGTATCATTACTTATAGTGCAAGTGTTACCGAGTGCTGGCTAAAATTGCTGTTAGATGTTGAACTAACAGCAGAAGCTGAAGTTGTTAGTTTATCATGCAGACATTAATGGCTTGGTCTGATCATATTTAAAAATACATGTTTATGTATAAAGAATATTTCTGTGCTTTTAATGTAGTTTTTCAAAACAGCCTGCAGAAATTGTACTGTGCTGCTCTCCAAGAAAAAAAAAAAAAAAGAAAGGTTGCTTAAATTTGGTGTTGTATATAAGCATTGACTTAAGTAAAGTATAGTCTGGGGGGGAAAAAAAAAGCCTTGATTGTATATCTTGCCCTTTACAGATGAATAAATTAAATGCTTTACTGCAAGCAGTTCTTGGTTGCTCTTAGGATAAAAAAAAAAGGGGAGGAGGGAAAGGGGGAGAAGTTCGAGGCCAACATCTGCTGGGTCTGTGCAGCCAAGAACTCTCCTTGCAGCGCGGTTAGGAGGAGCAGCGGGGCCAGCAGCTCCCGGCGCACGCGTGGGTGTGCGGGGTTGGGGGACGCTCCAGCCGCCCTGTGCGGCCTCTCTGTCTGTGCCAGATGTGCATCGCTCCTTGATTCCAAAGGGCTTTTTCCATCGCAACCCCCTGGCCTTTGCCTCTCAAATCTACCGTGGCCTGTTTCACCTACGGGTGAGCTGGAAACTTAGTTTGCAAGTGAAAGCAACCGAGCGACTTCCAGAACTTCCCCTGCAAAATATTCCTACTGCAGCATAAAAAAGGCCATTCTAGGCACAAACCCCCAGAATTTGCGCTTTCACCAAATTTGCATCGAAATCTAGCTCAAACTGAACTTTCTAACATTTTTGGCTCCAGCCCAGTTAATAGTTAAAAGGATATAAAAATTAGAGAAAGCCTCGTAATCCTTTGGGAGAACTTTTTCACCTGAACCTGAAATGGGGTGAATGGTCTATTAAACATGATAGCTGGCATAAAAAAGTAGAGCAGAGCAAAGAATGGAGGTATTTAGAAACACCATAGAAGATAGAAATACAGTGGACATCTTCCCCCTTTTTATAAGGAGATCCTTGGTCTGGTAAGGGGGCAGAGCGCAGCCTGGCCGTGCCCTCGGGACGGCTCCAAAGCCCACTGGAGCGTGGGGCTGCCCTGACTGGAGCAAGCCCGGAGTGTGCCCAGTGTCCCCCCAGGCTGCAGAACTGCTGTTTTTTTCCATATCTCTTTGTATTCTCTGTTAGTGACAAAGCTAGGTAGTCGAGTTTAACTGCTGCTGCTGACAGATTTTTAGCTGCGAGGAGATTCCTGCTCTTGGATTAGTGCTGCCCTAAGAATCACGCCGTGCCCAGCAGCAGCGATGGGAAGAGCCGGCTGCGGCGGCAGCGCCGTGTGGTGCCCGAAAGGGTTTCCGGGGTGCAGGCTGGGGCGGCGAGGGCCGCGGTGCCGCGCGGGGGGCCTGTGCCTGCACGCGCATCCCCTGTTAGACCATCTCCACGTGTGTCCCAGCGTATGGCACAAACTTTCCAAAGTGTGACCCTGCTACCCGGAGCTGACACCTGCGCTGTGTCCCACTGCGGGGAAGAGCCCTCGGAAATGACATTAATGGGCTAAGCAGCAGTCAGGAGGAGACCGTCGCTCATTCCGCCGGGGTGACGCGGGCTCCGAGACGTCCTCTGTTTGCTCCGGCCTGGTGGTGCCTCGGCAGTGATTGCTCGAGGCAACACGCTAAGGCTTGAAAGGAACAATATATCTTACAATTAGGTTAGCAAGCGCAAGCAGTGGTGTGTCTGCCTGCTGATAATTAGAAATCAATTAGGTTATATGTTTATAAAAATGATAACTCCTGCAGTGTTCTTGTGAAGCAAGTGTTCTCGGAAAGATAGAAGATCTTTAGGGCCAAGTGCTAGAACATGTGCGGTGGTTAGCAACAAAAATGTTTCACCCTGCAGCAATACTTCTGTGAAAAATAGATTAAATTAAGGTCAGCTAGAGCAAACTGCTGCTAAATACGGTTAGCGTAAAAGAAAGAGCATCTTCAAGGAGAAGGCTAATGGAACTGAATTTTTATCTCTAATGAAGTGGAGATGCAGGCTCTTATGCAACATTTTATAATCTGTTTATTGCACTATAGGGGTTTTTCTTCAGTTCCATGCAAAACATTGCAAGCATGAAATAAAATGTGAAACTGGTGGATACACGAGTCTGATTTCCACAAATCATTATTTCTGTTGCAAGTAGTTGTTGGTTTGCAGTTATTTGTTCCTCTAAAAAAAAATACAGAACAGTAGTAAATTTATTTACTTTAGCACTGTATGTGGTATAATAGAATCAATTTTCAAATAATCATAGCTAACTGCTTCTCCAGTACGGTATGTGTGACCGCAGTAATGCAAAGACGAGAAAAGATAAACAGTCTTGCTGAAAATAAAGGTCTTTTATTGTAAAACAATTGCAAAAGTGATGCTTGAAAAGAGCTGAGTGGGTTTCCTGCTCTCGCAGAGCATGGATAAGTAGGTTTTATATGGAGAGTACTTGCTGGTCACTAGTCAAAACCAAAATAGCTGCCTTATGATATGGAGCGGAGAAGTATTTGATATATTCCTGAATATTTCCTAAAGTTAAAAATGTATAAATGCTCCATTTCACCTGTGTTTAAAAGTTCATTTTTACTTCTCCAAGTGTTTGGCATAGTTACTGTGAGTTTATTCTCACAGGTTTTCACTGGTGAGTGCCTGTCGCATTTGCTGAGGGAGCTGGAGGTGGGACAAGGACACACAGTGATGTTGCTCCGTCGCCTTTACCGGGAGGGCGTGTCAGTAATTAATCAAAATGGGCTTGCCCTGAAAGTTACATAAACATGTATAATGTGCTTAAAAAAAAAAAGGCACTAAGCTTAATTTGTATATGCAAATATCATGCTTGCAGGTGCAAATGGGATAATTTTATGTGGAAATAATCACAACTGTTTACATGTATAATTTTATATACAGTAATGATACTTGCATATCTAGTGGTGTAAAAACTTCTTGCAATCCAGATCTTTTGTATTGATTAGTACATGCAATTTTTTTTTGATATTGAGTAATTTACAGTTTTAAACCCCGAAAAATGTAGCCAGCATTTGCAAAACTTTGTCAGCACTTTGTAAAGAAAGTCAGCAGAATTGTCCCTGTTATCAGAGGTGTCTCGTTCCAATATAACTTCTCTCCTGAGTAGGGCAGGGCAAGGCTATGTTTGATACTGCAAATAATTCCTTTCCTCCCAAATAAGAGGAAATCACCATTCTGAAATTTTCTCTTGCTTTTACCCAGAAAGTGGAAGCAAAAAGAGGGGAGAAGCTCAGCTGGGAGGGCTGGTGTCCCCAGCGAGATGGCCGGTGCCCCGTGCAGGACGCGAGCGGTGGCCGTCGCGCTTGTGTTTTCCTGGCGTGTTTTCTTGTCAGAGGATCTTCCTCTTAACACCGTTCATACCTGGAACACAATATGATACATCACTAAGCCTAAAGTAAATACATGTATTTCTGATGCATAGTGGCCTGATAGGTTGTATTTCTCTTCTGCATTGAAGGTTTAAATAAACAGTATTTGGAATAAATGCGCTAGTGCAACGCTGAGCAGCGGAGATGGAGGCAGCGGCACCGCGCGCCGTCCGCTGAGCTGCCCGGCAGCGTTCGCTGAGAACGGCACCGACTTGCTCTCCGTAACACGGAAACAAGAGCCCGGGCTTAGTTGCTCACAGTCTGTTTAAACTGGAAGGGGAGGTGAAAAGCACCGCACTTTGAAGCTTGCTGTCCCGTCAAGTCCTATATTTACACTAATTTCCAGTTCCGGAGAAGAGTTCCTTTGGGTACTGCAGTTCTGCAGGGTGATTATGCAGTTGACACCCAGAATCAATAGTTAATACCCTTAATGTGCTTTTGCACACAAACATTTTCTAGTAAAGTGCAGTCTTTGGTGTGGCGTGTGTTGTGAAAAGTAGGGAGAAAATCTGCCAGGGAGACAGTTGAACCCTGATGGACCCGTCCATGTCTGCTGTTAGTCATACGGAGCTAGACTTGTCTTTCCTCAAGACCAGAAGAAGATCTCGTAGGCTCATTTGTTGGGGGTGTCACTGCCTTGTAAAGCGCTTGCTTTCTTTTAAAGAATTGTCTCAGGAAGTTCTGTTAAGGTGCGTCAGCACTTTACTGCTGTGTGGCTTTAGGTGTGGACAAACTCATGGTTTAGGCTAAACTGAGAAAGGGTGCTCTGCATTGAAACAATTTAAAAAGTAGAAAACTTCTTTGACTGTTTTGTTTGTTTTTTACAAAAAAAAAAACCTGTGTTATATGATCCAGCACGTATTGAGTGTGTTGGATACAGCAAATAAACGTGGCTGATAGCCCCGCGGGAGGGCTAAGGGGCCCGGGGAAGCCGGGCTCATGTTGAGCAGGGCCGCGAGTCGCGGCGCGGGGCTGCCCTGGGTTTGCAGTCTGTCCTGTGTGCTTGAAATTCAATTCGTTAAAGGTTGCTCATCATTCATGGACAAGGGTGTTTGCAGTGTCTGCAGAGTCTGCACTTAGGAAGCCTAGCAAACATCACAAATAAGCCAACTGGACAGTTTTGCTATTAATCTTTTCCTGTGTGTCTCCAACTGAACAGAAATGACGAGTTGTCCACAAAACAAAGTGTCATTTTTTGTTTATGCTTCTCTCAGAGGTAAGGAGGCATCTCTGCCAGCATCTCAGTGGAAGGGAACCCTTATTTTTCATATAAACAAGTCGCTGGGGGTGGCGTACGTGAGGAAGAGGAGGCTCCGTGAGCATCACCTTGGGATATAGAGACTCTTCTGTCATATTCCCAGCACTGCTGGTTGGTTTGGTGAAGGGGACCACGTACCTGGGGCTCCATGGGAGCAAGCAGAGCACAGCAAGATTAGAGGTGCGTATAGGCAGCTTAATATGAGGCAGAAAGCTGATTATGGGCTCTATTAATTCATTAGATTCGAACCAGAACATCTTAGAGGCATGAAAACCTGCTGGATTTTAGTATTATGGATTACACCGAAAACTGCTTCTAGAAATAATATATAAAGTCTGGATCTGTTATATGAATGCCCACTTTGTCATTTTAAAGAAATGTCAAGCAGCTCCAGGAAGAGTTATGTTATCTGTCTGCTCAGTAGGACAGCAACAAGAATAAAAATGTGCTTTCTGGGGTCTGTGGGTTTTTTTTGAGTGAACATGTGGTTCACAGAGAGTTGTGTAAGGAAATACAGTAATAGAAGGGCACCACTTCAAAGCGTATGCGTTTTGCTAGTGTGCTTAATGTCGTAGCAAAAGGCATGTTACAGAAAAGACAGCAGCAGAAGTCACCTCATCACTACAGTTTGCTGTTCTAGCTTGCCCAAGGGAGTTCAAATAGGAACAGTTTTATCTCGAGAGCTAAAGGATTCCTGTAAACTCTTCTTGTGATTTCTTGGGAATTTGTCAAGGCCAGTGAGTCGTTCCCGTTAGTGGAGGTTTCTTTCCTCTCCGTCGGCAGTCGCTGCTTTGCGCTCAGACTGCTGAATATACAAGTGAGATGACCTCTCCTGGCCCTCAGTCATATTAAATTTTATGCTTTTGTCAAAGGAATTCATGATCATTATAGTTAAGATCTGAGCAATAACTAGTGGCTTTTTGGAATTAGGCAGCAGACTTAGGTTATCTCTTCGACTGCACGTTTAGCTTTCTTTATATGTTCTGACATTTTATTTTGTTTAATATTGTAGGCTGCCCCAAGGTGCTTTAACCTTAAGGCTGCTATAAAAATAAAGTGAGAGCTGAAATGTTCTCCCCAGGAAGCGTTTGGGGGAAACTAGGCTATCAGGTCATCAGTATGTATGGCCAATAGTGAAAATACACTGTTAAAGCAGTTTCAATAACCTACTAAAAATGCATCATATATTCTGTTTTATACATCGCACTGTGCCAAGAGCTTTTGAAACTATAAAAGCCCCTTTTTCTAAAAAGAAAGATACTTTTTTTTCAGCATTTCTCTTAGTGTTGATAAAATAGATTACTGAGACCTTCAGTGCTCTGTTTGTAAAACAAACAAACAAAAACGCTCCCCACCCCAACCTGCCACTCAAACCAAAATTTTTCCTGTGGATTTTTGTCAATTAATTGTTTATGCTTGTGTGAAAGTCAGTTTAGGACCTTTAGGTATTAGGAATCCTAAATTCCTAAAATACTCTCATTATTGTATAGCTTTGTGTAGTGTCAAAACAAAAATGGGAGACAGAGCACTTGCAAGTGCTGTGATGAATGGTTGTCATTTGCCAAAGAGTGGACACTATCATGTCATCACACTATTGACTATGTGAATACAGAAAAAATCTTCTGCATCACTGAAAACTTCAAGAATATTTGATTATTATTAATTTCAATCTCAAGGACAAAAATTTGCCATCTAGTAGCGAAACCAACTTGGATAAGCAGCAAACATGTTTTATTGCAAGGCCACAGAGCTTCAGCTTCATGCAGATCATCCGAGGTAGGATTTGCTCTCTCCTCCAAAAGTAAGAATTTCTCCTCCTTTGCATGTTTGCATCCCGTTACTGTGTAGGTGTAGATAAAGCATATTTTTAAAACTTAAAGGGTATTTTATTCAAAGAAATTTACTGAATAACAATAACAACTGACTTTAGCTTTATTAATTCTGAAATATGTTTCAATAGCATTAGCTCTTAAATTCCTGTATATATTTACACTCTGTGCTTTTGTGTGTGGTTACATTTATACCTTTATTTCTATACTTCAGTTTTGGATTTGTGCTATCACCTAATACAACACTCCTGAAAGCTGAAGAGCTCAAAATAGCTCTCACTACTCACGTACCTCTTCTTTAAAAGGAAACAAATCAAAACAACAATGTAGGACAGTTTGGAACAAGCTTTATTTTGTTTTTAGTATTATTAGTATATTGTGAAATATACTGCAATGCCAGCTTACTTTTTGCTGGCTCACTCACCCTAAGGGAATAGGGAAAAATGCATCATAACCTGAGCTTAAATGATACAGCTTTAAGTCTTCTTTTTCTTTTCCCCACTCCTTTCTCTTAAATAGTAGGTATCATCAGCCTGCAGTATCTCAAAGTGATGCAGTGGTTCATTGTGAATTCCCAAGGGATAGTTCACAACGATTGGCCTTCTGCATTGCTATCCTAGCATCACAAACTGTGATTCAGTTTTTGCTTTCAGGGTTTTTGCCTTTACAGAATAGCCTATCCCATAGACAGTCAATCAATCCTGGGTATATAATTGTGTTAAGATGGCATTGCAGAAATCTGTTTACAGCTACCTGTCCATCGATCCGGAGACAAAGCAGGGACTGAAAAACAAGAACAACTGTCAAAGTCTATAAACACTTGCTGATTCTTATGATGCACAGGTGAGACCTGCAAATTCTTAGGCAGCACTTCAAGCGGTAGTGTTAATTTTTTGCTCTGACAGTATGAATGGACCAGAAGCCCAATATTACACCTCCTTGAAGAAAGCATTTGATTCTTAAATGAGTGTCAGTTAGAGGCATTAAAAATATAATCAATACTTTAGAACAGTTGCAGAATGTATTTCAGTTTCAAATTGAATTTTGGAATGAAGGGTGCTGCAGTTCTAAACTGAAAATAGCTGAATTTTTGCTTCCTGCATTTCTAAACAGGATATTTACATGAGAGCCATTTATACAAATGGGCCAAGACACTTCACGGTCTTATATAACTGCTACTGATGCTCGAGGCTTGTCAGGTTTGTGTCTCCTGAGCTTCGCTACAAAGAAATTGTGAAAACATGTCACTTTATCACTTTGAGGAATTAATTTGTCATCCAAGGATTTTTTAATCTCGGAGAGCATAACCATTTCCAAATTGTTTGTTTTATAACTCCGAGAGAGAGAGAGATGTTACCTGCTTTGATGTGTTGGTTGGCCTCAGTGCAGGTAAAAAACAAGGTGCTGAAGCGCCTGGAGCACCTTTGGGTGCGGAAAGCGACGCTGGGGAAGCGCGGCCGGGACCGGGGCGCGAGGCCGCCCTCCCGCCCGCGGCACTGGGGCTCGTCCTTTACAGGAGCCTTTAAGCGACTATTTGGGGCATGTTCTGAGATAAAAACAAATGGTGTGTTTTATTTTTTCCCCCTGTTTGTATACAATGTGCCTGTTTCTCCTGAGATAATGTTGGAGGTATTTCTGACAAGCCAACTCATCTATTATTAAGCAACCTTTTGAGTTGTTTGATTTTGGCAGATTGCTCTGATCTCTGCTTTCTTTTTTTATTGCTGGGAAGGCAAGAGGTTGGAGCGACGTCGCTGTCGAAGGCTTAATTTCTGTAAATGCTGGAATTCTCTTCTTGGATAAATAATTGAATGGCTGTTTGTGCTGTTTCCCGTTGAGGGGTTGGCTGAGACCCGCCGGGTGTTTGTTGCTCCCTTTGCCTCGGGGGCTGCCGGGGACTCGCCGCTCGCTCCGCAGGGCCCCTTCCCAGCCGTGCAAAGGAGGAGCTTGGGTGGAGGTGTCTGGCGGGAGGACGCGCCACGTTGCTGGCGTCGTGGCCAGGTTGCTGGATGGAGTTTTGGTTTTTCTTACTACTCCCACTGATGAGAGGACATCCTAGAGCCCCTCTGGGACTCCTAGCAGGCTCCTAGGAATAGTCGTACTGGGAAAAGCTCCTTGGGATTCTGCACATTGGCTTTTGTGAAAATGCCATAATTTTGGTGCATAGTTCTAAGTTAGTTTTTACATATTTCACACCTTCACAAAGGAACGTGGTGCGTTTACAAGCGTATGTGCAGGCCTTGGTTGAGCATAACTGGCCACGCAAAGGCAAGGTGTAATCTAAAATTCCCCCGGCGTGGCAGAACGCAGGATATTCAGGTAGCTGTGAGATGTGTTGTTCTTTCCTGCAGGGTCCTTTTCATAT
Source organism: Tinamus guttatus (assembly GCF_059628265.1). NCBI lineage: Eukaryota > Metazoa > Chordata > Aves > Tinamiformes > Tinamidae > Tinamus > Tinamus guttatus. The sequence continues at coordinate 512,985 of NW_028288923.1, forward strand.
CCTTTTCACAGTTGACTCTATTAGCTAAGGCTTAAATCAATGGCTATGAACATGGGAAAAAATCTTCTGCAGACAACCAGTCTGTTTTGTCCTGATTAAATTTATGATATGCTGTGGTCATCGTTCAGTGAAAATCAAGAGCCAGGAATAGTGGCTTCACATCAATACAGTCAAATCACTGCTTAAAAGTGGAGTTATAATCCTTTAAATTTAATTTTGTGAGCAAATTGCAACTGCCAGCTCCTCGATTTTATTGGTTCCAAAAACAAGCCAACATAAGAAATTGAAAATGCCAAGAGCCATCAGTCCTGTAAATATATTAGTGCACCATCTGGAGTGTAGTGACCTTGGGCATTTTGTTTGGTCTCAGTATCTTATTGCTGGAATTAATTCAGCTATTAATACTTGATTGAGTTTACGCCTCTGCCTAGACAGAGCTCCATCTTTACTTCTCGCTCAAAGGGCAGGTGACATCTAATTTAATAGCATGTGAAATGTGTATTATAATAATTTGTTAAATTCCTTATAGAAGATATAGATTATTTTGAAATCTACTGTATGGTGCAGTGCAGGAAAGAGAACAAGCTTTCTATTTTTCCTGACAGCATTAGTGAAGCATAACAACTAATTTTAGAGATGTCTGCCTTAGAGCTATTATTTATCAGGTTTCAAAAGAAATGATCACTGATTGTATCTTAAATCATTATCAAGTTTTAGGGAAACAATTTTTTGATTAAATTACTTCAATACTGGCGAAATGTTATATATTATTGACATAGGACCCAGAAAAATTACCGGACAGAATTCTATTGATTTTAAGTGAGTTGCAGATCAAGTGCTTCACAAGCTAATTTATGTCCATGCAGAGAAAAGTATCAAATCTTTGGCTCAACAGATGTTAAATGTAATCTGAACTGCCCTGTATCGTGCCTGCAGCTAACATATACATGGATATTTCTTTGTGTGCATGTGGATGGTCTCGTTAACGTCAATCACACGGCTCGCGCTGCAACATTAGCTGTACCCGTTAGGCCTGGTGCTTAGCGTGTAACAGAGTATCAGAAGTTTAAGCACAAGTTGCCTTATTAATAATATACTTGTTCATCTTACTAGGAAGAGTGATATGCAGAAGTGTGCACACAGGTTCTTAATAGTTAGTTACACTTTTAGAAATCTTCAGTAAACTAAAAGAGAGATGATAATGGTATTCTCTAGCCTCTTAGCAATGTCTAAGCTCTTGCCAATCTGTAGAGAAAATATTTTAATTATAGTTCAAATCTGTCTTAAGATGTGGACTTTTAACGGGTTTTGAAAGAGACTTTTAAGATAAGTAATGATTCTCCAAATCAGCAAGACATTGTTGAATATCTCAAGTATGAAACACACATCACAGAGGGGAAAGTCAACAGAAGGCTTTAGAGCATCCAGGGTGAAGTTTGTAAACAGTTAACATAAAAAAACCCCCAACTTTATAATATACTTTCTTAACCTTGTTTGTCAACTCAAACAAGCCTATTTCTCCCTGCAGACTGCTCTCCCCAGTGAAAGTAGCTTCCTTGTAGGCCAGCGTTGCCCTGAGCTGTCCTTGTGGCCCGCGTGCCGGGGCTGCTCCGCTCTGCGCCTCGCACTCCGGCGGGAGGAGAGCCCTGGCACCCGGCCGAGCCGCTGGAAAAGAGGATGAAAATGCAAAGATAGCAGGAAGCCCAGTGTGAAATCCAGGAGAATACCGATTTTAGTTTCATATACATGATTTGTTCTAAGTATAAAATAATTGAGAATCAAAGCAATGGGAAGTTGATACATAGGTGATATGTGGACTGATGGTTAAGGCCCAGGAAGATCCTTCGTCCTCCTTAAGAGGAAACCTGCTTTGGATTGACAGAAGGGTCAGGGCTTCCCCTGAGGCGAACGGCAGATTTTCCATTAGACTCTGTCCCTTTTAGTGGGGTTGGATTTCCTCTGTTGCAATTACTTGTACTCTCACAGTGGATTCTCATGTTAGTGTGCTCTAATGTAGCCCTAATTAAATTCTGAAAACATAAAAGACGGAAATTTGAGAATTAAAGATCTGCTGCCTGATTTTTTTTTTTTTTTTTTTGGAAGAGTAGCCTAAACTCATGCAGATTTCTGTGCCATCTCTGCCAAATAATAATGTGAATACTTAACTACAGCGTAAGTGGTTTCCAAGCTGTATCTTATTACTGTTGATGAAGTACTTTAGTAAATTAAATCTGTAGGAGCAAAAAATGCAAATAGGTGAGTTGTCCATATCATAACAGCAGCATTAATGCTACATTCTCAATAAGGGACCGTTTTGATATGAAACCAGCCGCTTCAAAATGAACGCTCTGTATTTGGCTGTTCCTCAAAGCAAGAACATCACAAACTCCGTGGAGCTGGAATGCTAAAATGAGAGACCTGAGCAGACAGCAAGAGGAACATACGTATTTTATTTGGCATTTATTATGTTTGCTTGTTAGAAAAACTGTATGTAAAACTTTTCCTTCCATTATGCTATATCTAATCGGCTGGGTGTGTTGTATATTTGGAGATATCTATGTAACATTTAAGTGCTTTTTTTCTGTGCTTTTGGCTCTAACTGAGAAAGATTCCAGTGCCGTGTTCTGTTGGGATAATACTGTGGATATTCGCTCCAGGCTGGATAGTAACTGGTTGTCAAACACTGTGGGCCTACAGATGAGTAAGGCTTATAGAGGAAAGATGAGTATTTCTTAATGGAATTGATTCTGCTGAATAAAAGTAGTATGGAAAAAGTTGACCTGGTAGATTACATTGGTAAGAATGAGAATGAAATTAGACAGCAGCAACAGTATGAGGGTTGGTTTTTGCAGTCCCTGCTGTTTCTGGACAGAAGGGATCACTGGAGCATGACTCAATTGCTCCTTTGGAGGATTATTAAAGGACCGAGAGGATCTGTGCTATTGCTGTTACAGGAGTCCCTCGGTGTGTGCAGGGGTTGTGTGCTTCCTCTAGGATTAAATCTTTTCTCTAAGGGAAAATCTGTGTTAAAATAAACTCTGACTAATCAGATGATTAGAGTTTAGCTGATGAAGTTAATAGTCCGATGATTAGAGTTTAGCTGATCAAGGTTCATTGTGAATTCCCTTCAAATTTATAAAGTTTTTTTCTGAATTCTGATGCTCCAGACTCCATCTTTTAATGAGTACTTGTACTTGCATTGTCAAAAGCCACATGAAAGGGGATCAGTCATCATACTTTAGATGTTAAAGCATTTCCTGGCTTTCCATCTGGTGGGGTGGAGAGGGAAAACTTTGGAATTTGGAGAGGTCCATTATCTGGTGAATCTCACTGAACTTCCTTACAAAACATACTCGGAGTGTAATCCGTGTGGGAGCCAGCACGGCAGGGGGTTGTGCTCGGCCTCCCGCCCCGGCTGGTGCCGGCCGGGAGCTGCGGCACCGCGGCCACGTCCTGAGCTGCTGCTCGCCCTCCCTTCTCCCTGCAGCCCCGTCAAAGCCCCGTTTTGCACAGCGACTTCTCCGCTAATGAACTCCAGGGAAGTGTCTGGGTAATGTGGTCATTCCTGGCGCGGTGACATAGGAGAAACTTTAAACTAGGCTTAGCGGCGCTGCCTGCAGACGGAGCGCGGGGAAACGGGATCCTCTGGTGCTGAGGCACGGGGAAGGGCTGGTTCCAATTAGCGGGCAGCCCTGGAGCTGCTGAGCACGCTGCTTTCCTTCCTCTGCTTGTGCTTTCCAAGTTAAACCTGGTGTTCTGAATCTGCATGCTTACATGGAAGAGTTGGTGTTTTCATTCTCTGAGCATTTGCTGAAATTGCATAAATACTGAGACACAAACACTTCAGTGTTTGCTCAGGGATGGAGAACAGAAGTAAATAAAAATCAGCTTTTATGACACTTCAAAAATGCTAGTTTGGGGCCTCAGTAGGGAGAGACAGAACTGGCTAAAATGTTCCCAAACCGCAAGTGCTCCATTGAAGGAAGAGGAATAGACTTGGCAAACAAAGCAAACACTGCAGACTGCGCTATAAAGCACTGCGCCATTCTTTTTATTTTCCTCCTCAACTTGAACACTATGGACTGATTTATAGCAAGGAGAGAGATTCATAATTCTCACATGCTGCCTTTCGGTCTCACAAGTATACCTGAAGCAAACTTTCCCCGCAACTTGCTTCAACCGAGTTGTTTTATCTGCTGTGGCTTTCATAAACCTAGCACTGACATGTTGTATAAATGTGGAAGTTCCCCGGTAACAATTTTTTTCAGCCCTTTTTTTAGATCTGTTCACCAAGCAAAAGTCTTATCCTGTGTATCTCTCCATCTAGACACTGTACTCCAGAATGAAACTCCTTAGTCCCGACTGGAGTTAATTGAGCTGGGGCAGGAAACCAAACAAAAGAATGTTAGTGTGATGTGTTTAACCGGGAGTTAGACCAGAATAGCACAGCAGAATTGGCAGAATATACTTACGACTGATGGGAATTTTCCTGCGTAGACAAACCTCAGACGTGTCCTAGGATGCCAGGTTTTAAAGAAACTACTGACAATAGAGAGGAATAAAAAAAGCAAAAGCAAAAAAAAAAAAAGCTCTTTCTCAACACTTCAACACTCTGCCAACTTCCAGATACAGTGAAATTCAAGGCTTCCCTCGGCTCAACATGGATTTCTTTTTTTTTTAAACAAATCCGTCTCCTCTGTCTAAGTTTCTGCTGAAGAAGCATCTATTCAGAGCTGGTGGCTACGTTTTACACGCTCCAGAGGCAATTGAGCATCGAGCCATTGCACAGAGGATTCAACATTTGAATTACGGTTTTGCAAATTCAGGAAGGAGAATTTTTTTTACAGTATCTTAGGTAATGTGCAATGCATCCGAGTTTGCTACATTGATGGTCCTTTACTCTGACATTTTGATTTAGTTTAAAATTCTGTTTAAACTCTATTTCTAGATAGAGGTGTTTAAATTTTTTATTGGCAGTCTGTTTAAGACTAGTCTATGCTGTTTGTTTTCCTTCTGTGCATTGGCTGACAAAAATACAAATGTAAAAAATAGCTTGGAAACCTGCTCTGAAGCCCTGAAGAAACTGGGGATCTGACAGAGAAATGGATATGCTGGGAAGATTCAGCTGTAGTAAATCTACACCTACCCTGTTCCTTAGAAAAGGAGCTATCCTATCCAGAACCTTAAGATTAAATGTCCTGTTTCTAGGTAATCTCTTTAGGGACTGAACAATCTAATTAAAATAGCACAGTGTTGTAAAAGCCTTTTTGCTGCCAATGTTTTAAAACAATGTCTATCTATGCACTATAATTCCTCACAGTCAAAACACTAGTTTCAGTAATTCTCATGGCCCACAATGATCAGGGAATCATCTATACTGTAATGAGTATTAAAGAAAAGCATTACCATTTCTGCCTAAAATTGAATGGTAGAATTCTAACATACTTATTGGGTTAAATTTAATGATCATAAGGAATGGCAGCAGGGTTTAGCTCGGTCCCTTTTACCTTTTAAAGTGTCTCATTTTCCCCTCAGTTTGTGTAACTGTATATCCAATGGATTTGTTATTAGTCCAAAACACTCAAAGACTAAGAAGTAAAGGATGTAATCTGAAACAGGGAAAATCTTACAAGTATGGTGTAAATTAGCAGTTGCTATTGTGGAGAAGAAACTACTGAAGGAATTGTGCTGCTTTTCAGAAGTTTGTATCTTGGCTATCTGAAGGGTTATTAGCTTGAAATTCATTTTGTTAAATAGAATTTCAGCCTTTAAACTGCTGCCACATTTATGCTAATAAAATGCATAATTTTCAAACCTACAAAATGAAAACCTGCTTAAAGCATAAATCCATTCTGAGCTACTCTGTGTAATCCTATAGGCAGGGAATTTCTAAAGCAAATACCTGAAAAGGATCAGCCCTTTCTGACAGGCGCATTTGCGAGGCACCAAGGCAGTTCTTTGAGAAATCTCCTCTGTATTAAGTTCAGCTGTTCTCGTTGCAGGGAGATTTCATTATTCATTTAACTCGTTTGAGAACAAAGGTACAGATCTAAAAATTCTTACTCTGAAAGATGCCGAACTCCCTCAAATGTCTTCGCTTATTATGTATCACTAGATCAGCCCTACAATTTCAACGCAGAGGACCAAACGTATCCCACATGCGAGTCTTTCAAATTCAGTGAAACTGTGCTGAGGGTGAACCTGGCTACCAACAACTTTTTAGATCCAAATATCAAGGTCATTGCTTAGATCCTTTAGGCCTTGATGTAGATGTCTTACCGCTCTTGAAAGGACCAGGGCTATTTAAATATTCAGGGAGCAAGCAGTGCCCGGGAGAGCGGCGAGAGGCCCCTTCCCTTAAATGGGGAAAGGGCCAGAGGCTGCCAAATGGAAAGAGGGAAAGGAGGGGGGAATCCTGCCGAGGAAAAGGCATGGCAAAACTCAAAGAAAGAGATCTCAGGGGGATAAAAAGCAGCCAAACCTCAAAAGTATCTACTGCTAAAAATCTAGGGAAATGACTCTCTTTACTGCTGTCCATGGTGTACCTTGCTATTAATGCAAAATCCCTTTTACTCTGCCCAGCTGTTGTGGCCCATTTTTTTGATTAGAAGGAACCATGGCTCATTCCATACCAGTCAAACATTGGTGTTTTTTTTTTTTTTGTTGTTGTTTGTTTGTTTTTTTTATGTTGTTATTTTTATTTTTATTTTCATCAAAAAGATGTTTCCAGATTATGAAATTTGTAATTTGGTACAGTACGAGGAGAGTCCAGGTACTTATGTCCTTTCTTGTGTCACCAAATTATTTCCGTGCTTTATAGTTGAGTGGAAAAAGGATCTAGGATCGCAATAACTCTGCTTCCTGTTAATTCGTGGTGCTGTACAGGAGGGAGCGAGTGGTTGTGCTGAACGTAGCATCCAGATGGAGTACGTGGTGATATGGATTTGCTTTGCAAGGACACATCTGGAGAAGGCTCTGGGCATTTAGCAGAGTGAGCTGGCATTTCCCTTTACACCAAAGCAACTGTAATCTGCTGGAGTTCCTTGAGGGCAGGAGACGCGGGGCTCTCGAGTGCTGGCGACAGGCCGCGAGATGCTCTGCTCGCAGGGCCGGCGCTCGGCCCCGAGCAGCCAGGGCCTGCCAGCCTTGTACCTCATCTCCTGCTCTTGTTCAGCAGCTGTAGATATATATAGATATATACACACATGTATATATATCTACACATACTTCCTGGAAGCAACCGGTCTTTCCTCTTCTGAAAAGGGGCAAATAAGTGATCTGTCTGTGTATGAGGGCAGCTCATGGATATCAGAGTTGGCTGCAAGTTTCAAAGACCAGTCTGTAATCGTAGTACGAACTGTCCAGCCTGGTGTTAGGAAGAGATTACCTGCCCTGCTAATGCATCTACAAACACTCCTAGGATTAAATACTGGAAAGTCATCAAATTGCTTAGGTCCACCTCAGTTGCTATTAAATATGTTGTGTTTGCAGTGGAGTGTTTGCAAAAGTCTCTAAATTGCCTCATCTTTCCAAAGGACATATCCAGGGTGGTTTGATTTATTTAAAAGCGCATAGCTTTTCTTAGTCTTTCAAAGAAGCTATCATTCTCTGAGCTGAGCAGACTTAGCATCTACCAGAATAATTGAAATAAAAAGGAAATGATATTAGAATCCTTTGTGACCTTTCATGAATAACAAGAAGGCTGCAGCACTGATATTGTAACCAGATGTACAGTTCAGTAACTGTTTTTCTGGCCAGCGCAGCCTTGTTGTGTTGGTGTGTGTGAAGGCAGAACGCCGAGCGGAGCTGCGCTCTTGACCTCGGCATAAACATGCGGCCCGCGCTGCCTCTCCAGACAGCGTTCCTTCCCCACCACATCAGGAAAAGTTCCCTGAAGTATTTGCTTCTGATTTCAGTTTCTGCTGACTACAGCTCTGTCGTACTTTCCACACTAAACATATGTTTGCACAATTTCAGTTTTAGCATGGAAGCCTTTATACAGCAGGAGTTTAAGTTGTTGGTTTGCTTTTTAAATTAGACATCTCTAAAGATGGAAATACATATTTTTTTCCTCAGAGTGTTGTAGGCAGGTGAGTTGTGCTGCTTGTGCAGTTTGTGTTGCCCCATAGGCAGCCTGCAATGCATCATAATTATGAAACATGCACATATTATATGGTGAAGCTGAGGGAAGAGTATTTTATGCATGTAAATGATGTAACATGTCAAGCATGTGACATCCATACATATAGCCAGTGGCAAGTCAGTAAACCACACTCTCAGCCTCCACTGCTGTGCACCTGAGGATAAAAATTTCAAAGAACCTAAAGGATTTAGATTATCAGATCCTACAAAATCCGAAGTAAACTGCCTGCATTATTAATGGATTTTAAATAGCCCCCAAATGATAAGCCAGAATGTTACCAAGCTGCATGAACCCAGGCTCCTGTGTCAGGAGGTGTTAACAAGCTGTGTTGGTTAAGAGGAATCCGATGTCTGACTCCTTGAGCTCCATTGCTAAATTAAAAAGTGACATGGTCGTGGAGAGGAAGGTTATTAGACAGGCACAGTTTCCCCAGTGGAATGGCTTAAACTAGGAGAGACGCGAGTGAGAGGCCTTGCTTGCTTTGCTGAGGATGGGGCGAGGATCAGAAACATGCAAGGAGAACCCTGCCGTCCACGACAGCAGCGGGGCTGTCACAGCCCTTGTCTTAAGCTCACGTTTCTGAAATCTGCTCTTTGGCAGAGCCCTGGCAGAGTGTTTCTTCCCCCTTTGGTGCTCTGGGGAAGTACACGGCAAGGAGCCAAGGGCTCCGTTTAGGCTCCCATATCCTGTGCCCCCTCTCCTGGTCTGTCCCTTGCAGGAGGGAAGGAAGCCGCAGCCTCGTGTTGGGCCTATGCAGATTTGTACCTCTGTTGCGAGGGCCCTGAGCGGTTGCTCCTTGGGACAGTCTTTTCGGGATGTCAGCACCTGCCCACGCAGTGTGGAACGCAGTAACTTCTGCCAGATGGCACAATTTTCTTTTGCTATTAGCTTGCTTTGAATTTAACAATCTAGAGGCTGCAAGCTCACATGTCAAATATATTGAGCATACAGTTTTAAGGATGTGTTTTCTAGTAATGTCTTTTCATAGTTAAAATCATAAATGGTTTATGTTGTCATAAAAAAGCATTAAGATTACAGTCTATCATTACTAATTACTATTATGGAGAGAAGAGTCACTGTCTTAGACTGAGGATTTAAGATAGAAGCACTGCGGGCTAAGGGCTGGGAGGGACCTGATTGAGCCGTTAAACTTGACTGTTTCCAAATTCAAATCTCAGGCTTTACACTGTGCACCTAGAAAAGCACCGTGAGAGAAGCCTAAGCTTTGGTGAATAATTAATTGAAAACGATGTTCTGTGAAGGCACTTAGACTTTAAGGCCACCCAAGGCAGCCTGGCATTTCATGCTGCGTGCCCAGTGCCAGAGGCGGTTGGCAAGGGCATGGGAACATGCAGCTCGTTACGCTGCCCTCCATCCACAGAAGGCTGCCCGAGGCCTCGGAGCCGGTAGCCAGCTGCCTGTGATAAATTTTAGCTTTGTTTGCAATTCTGTGCAGCGAAATGGGAGAGAACGGAGCGGAGCGTCTTCTGTAGCACTGTCCTTGTGAGTTAGCTGTGACTATTTAATCAGCTGTGGGTCTGGTAAAGCACAGATCAACTCCGTGTTTGTAAAATCGTAGTGTCTTCTGTTTAATTAATTGTTTGCACCGCAAATGGAGCCCTGGTGATCCGCACCTGGGCACCAAGAGGCGCAGGCGGGCTGTGGCGCCATGGCCGCCTGGGGCCTTGCAGGCCGCTCCAAGCCTCCGTGGCCGGCCAGCTCCGAGCCGCACGGGACACGCAGGGATTGCTCTGCCTCTTCAGATTCTGTACAGATACTGCAAGTCTGTGTTGAAAAGCCTCACCAGAACGTAGGATTAGAAGGCGATACACGGAGTACAGTATCCTCCAAGTGTTTGAAGGGAGGGAAGCAGTTGGAGGGTGACAGTCTGTTCCCTGGCAACTTCTGACATTTCTGCTAATTCTCTGTTGGAATGAAAAATAAGCCTTTTGAACTCTTAATGTAAATTGAACTGTTGCAAAAACCGTTTTCATATTTAAAGCAGAGCATAAGAGCATCTGGGTTATGGAGGACTGAGCCATTTGTCCCTGATCAGCTGGTCGTACTGTGGCTCCGGCACATGGAGGGTTCTGGTGATTCTCCTTTATGTAATTCTCAGAACAATTCAGTAAATTCTTAAAGTTTGCTCTGATTATATCAGTGCCATAAACCAGCCATTATGACAGTATCATGCTTTGTCAGAAGGTGGTGCCATGCCTAAAACTGGTGGGATTTTTGTTTAGGGAAGAGTTTCTACTCTCGCTTTTTTAATATCCTTTCTCATCTAAAGAGTAGGAAATGATAAATATTGCTCCTGTTCTTGATAGATTCTGGAAATAAAATTCATCCCCTGAGTAACTTGGACCTTGACCTAGTCAGGCATTCATACCTCCATAGCTGTGAATTCCCGTTCAAAGCGAGGAGGAGTTCAGGCTATTGAGAAGCTTAAGGCTAAGTCCTAGTGAAGTATCGTGTTGGACCGAGGCCCAGGCTGGCTGTCTGAGGTGGAAGCTGCCGCACTGCAAGTCACATTCCTCACAAGTGTAAGGAGAACTTTCTTCCCCTTGCAGTGTCCTCCTACGTTCATGTGGAGCGGGCAGCTCCCAACTGGGCCTGCCAAGAGACCCGGCCGTGCCGCCGCGCGGGCTTTGTTTGAGCAGCTCCATGTTGTTTCCAGGAGCACGTACCTGGGTGAGACGCAGTAACACGTACTGATCTGGGGACTGTTCCTGACGAGGGCCCTTGGTCTCGAGCATATGAAAGCAAAATGAGGCATTGTGTGAAGCTAAAAGCAGAACACATTCTTTCTAAAATCAGAAACTGCCGATACTTCCAGATGGCGTGCCAGAAAAGTTTTATTAGTCTTCCATAGGCTTTTCACTTTTTCCAGATCCCTACAAAATGGAGAGGCCTCTGATTTTCTTGCCAAGTTTAAATATGAATCTACTGTTTATCCAGAATGGACTGGCTTTGACAAATAATTTATACTGCCTCGTTTCCTTTTGTCCCCTTCGTTCATCAGCGACTGCTGAGGTGGAGTCAGGCTTTGCTGTAGAACGACATTCATTTGAAACCCCCGGGTTTGGAACTAACCATAGCTCAGTTCCTTTAAGGAACAGCCGGTAAGAGGAGCTAACCCTGTTAAGTGACATCTGTGGACATTCTAAAAAAAAAAAAAAGCTTTTTTCTTTAATTTGATCTGCTTGGGTGCTATTTTAGATCATTTGATTGTCATTTTTTGTACCAGGTGACAGCTGTCTTAAGAGGTACTCAATTTTCGTGTTTATTATGCACAGGTCCTTTCTCAAGAGTGGGTATTTATCTGTTAGAGATAAGAGATATTAAGTTGAAAGAGGTTGTATGACAGTAATTGAAGCAGTATGTTGGCCTTACATATTTAACTATTGCATTCTAGCTGTATTATGTTTTAAAAGCAATTTGACAGGAGGAGCAGAAATTGAAGCTGTTTATTGATTTGATATTTTTTCCCTTAGGTTTAAGAATGAGATGTTGGTGGAAGAAGTGGTATTATCTCTGGCCTAGTATTTGCATATGAAAAGATGACATTTTAAAACAGATTCTCTAAAATGAGCTGGTTCTCTTTGTCATATATGAAATCAGAGGAGTATGCAGGGCTACATTTCATTAACCATGAAGGGAAAAGTGTTTTGTCTAATGGTCCTTTAAAATGCTGTGGTTTTGTGTGATTTGAGTGTTTAGGACCCATGATTAGCATTTAATAGCTCATGGACAGAACACATGCTAATCTGTAAGCATTTGGGTTTTGTTTTTTTTCTTTCAATGTTTTCCCAATTCCATAAAAACTTCGCATAAATGAGAAGTTATTTCTGCTAAACTCCATAATGAGCTTATTGGACTTTTTTTAAGGAATTGTACTGTCTGCAGGTTTTCTTATTCCATAAAATAATTAATTTTGTTTAAAGAGTAAGAAAAGGTGTTTTCTCTCACTTTGCCTTCTTACCTGTAATGTGAATTTTTCAACTCGTCAATTTAGACCTTGAAGGAAAGAAAAGATTTAAAATATGGGAAATGAATCCAAGATACCTGCAAAATTCTGTTAATTTGTTTTCCTTCTTCTTTCTTCGTTTCAGAAAACTATAGTTTTGCAATTTTTCTCTGCTTCATGAACTCTGTGTATAAGCAAAACTGTTTTGGACAGAAGCAAAGTACTTGTGGTTTTAGCATCCTGTGCAATAGAGCCCTTTCCAAATGGAGATTAAGTGCCATACTATTCTGTTAGTATTTAGCCCTATATGAAGAGCTGCTGTCATCGATGAGGACCCTGTCAAGCCGTGTACAGATACAATAAAAAGAGAGTCCAGGTTCCAAAGAGATGTGGTTGAGGTATCAATGCTAAAGCACTTGGATGCCAAATACTGTCCACTTCATTGTATAGAGGAAGAGAAATACCCTAGAAAAGAGGGGGAAAAAGTCTTCTCCAAGGGGCCGAGGTAGAATGTTTGTGCTTGCCTCCATAACAGCGATGAAACTGGGTGTTATCTGGCCTCCAGGTGCTTCCGAACGGTTTGTGTTGTTCCCTGAAGTGCAGCTGCGAGCCCCGTGCGAGGTGGTGGGTGCCGCTCGGGCGTCCCCGCGTGTCCCCACAGCGGGCACCGCGCCGGCCGCTTCGGGGCACAGAGGGGTGCTCTTTGGGTGTGACGTCACCGGGTGTGATGTCAGCCGGGTGTGACGTCACCCGGAGCATGTGGCGGCAGCTGGCGTGGAATGTGCATGAGAGCGGCGAGCTCCTGGGTGGCAGCTCCCAGCGCTCCTGCTCCTGCATTTGTGTGCGCCGAGTTTTCCTCTTGTGAAATGTTCGTTGTGGCACTGCAGCGTTTCTGCCTCCTTGTGCAGCTCGTCTGTGTGTTCCTGCACGAGCAGAACGTGGACGTGATTCCTGTTGGTCCAACCCTGTGCCACTCTGCCCTGTGATACCGCTCTAGTATCTTTGAATAAGAACAGGACTTTTTTTTTTTTTTTTTTTTTCCAGACTGAAATGGAAAGTTCACTTCACAAGGAGAATTAATTATGGATTATTCATGTTTGTAGGAAAGCAACCCTCCCGCCCCCAAGTTAGCAACTCTTCCACACATTTGCAGTCTCTCTCTGTGTTTATGTGCTTGTCTCTCTCCTCTTCAGTTGCATCTGTCCTTTCTTTGGTGCCCGTTCCCCGATTTTCAATATGCTCTTGGCCTAGCATCAGTCAAGCGTTATCTTCCCTGCACTGCCTCCAGTAGCTGAACTCCATTCTAGGATTGAGAAATGTGTTCCCAGAAGTGACCTTTAGGAGCAGCAGCAGCATCTTGATCTTCAGGGAAGCCTCCTATGTCTCCATAGCCCTAAGTGTGATCCTATCATTCAGTGGCACCATCAGAGGGGAGGAAAAGAGCACGCAGCTGAGGGAAGTTCAGCATGTCACAGCGCATTAAGCAGCTCTGAGTGGTGCTGTGAGCTCTTTTTCATCTGCTAGAAGATAAATAACTTTCTCAGTGTAATTAATAACCTTAACGTTTTGTTCCAAAAATATGAATAATAATAGGATTGAGTAATCAAAAATATTGATTAATGTCCCAGGCCCCTGGAAAAGGTGTACAGCACAAAATGTTTAGTCTCTCTGGGCGTAGTTCCAATAGAGACTGTAGCGATGACTGAGGAATAGCGTTGTTGTGCAGTCATTGCTTCCAGAATGGAAAAACTTCCCGTGCCCCTTTTTATTTATTTATTTATTTTAGCAATTCATTCATGGAAAAGGAAAGAAAAGAAAGAAAGGAAAAAAAGGCTATTTGAACAATGTAATTGCACTGCATTCACCATTCTTTTTGCAGCTGGGCTCAGTGCTCGCACAGAATTCCCATTGACAACAATGATGTTTCTGTGATACAAGTTAAAAGGGATTTTACCCTTAAAAGTAAAGTCCTGGAGTTTTTATTTTTTAAATTTTATTTTGACATGGGAAAGGCACTTATGATTTCAGGAAAAATATCTGCTTTTACACTTAATACTTTTTCTTTCCTTTACAAGTAGAAATCTTGGACCACAAGTTGTGGAAGGAAGAGAATAATTTCCTTATTTGAAATGATTTCAATAGAAATTCTCTAAAATGTGACTCACAAACTTAATAGCGTCTATAATAAATAATCCTTGGGCGAACAAAAAATTGTATAATGATAGTTCTACTCAGATGGCTAAATCATCCTGTGTTGCAAAATCACAGCCACTGAGGAAATCATAACTGAGCACATTGCAAGGCTGCAATCTTGTAAAAGTCTTTATATCATAAAAGCAAAACTGGGACTAAAAACATTTCAAAGGTGTCAGAAAGAAAGGACTAACAACTGTCTCTCCTTTACATTTTCAAATTTACCCGTTTTACTCAGGAGAGCGTAAAGACATAATCAATCAAAAGAAGTCCTTTATAGACCCTACTGCGATTAATCTAATGATTTTGGAGGGATCAGATGCACTTGTGTTGATATAAACAACAGTTTGATTGAAGTATCAAAGGTAAATCAATAGGCCCAGAATGTGGATCAAAACATTATAAGCCTGGGAACTTAGAATCAATATTTTCATGAGGAGAGTCAACAACTGGGACTGCTGTGCTTAAACTCATTGAATAAATATCCTATTCTCAGAAGTGGGTCGTCACGAAATCAGAATCATTGTGTCTGAGACATCTGCCTTTCTTACTTTCAAAATATGCAAGGGAACTCCTTAAACGCAGAAAGCCGCAGTGATGCAGGAGGAAAACAACCTGTGCTATTTGGAAATGACTCTTGACCCTTGAAAAGCTGCCAACGGCCGCCAAAAGGCCTGGAGGTGCCGTGGAGGGCTGAGCGCGGGCAGGGAGGCGTCCCGAGGTGTCCCGGGGCTCCCTGCTCGCGGGGTTGGCGTTGGCGTTGGGCTCGCCCGGCCCTGCTCGGCGCGGGGGCCGCCGCTGCCCTGCCTGGGACGGAGGTGAGGGACGGGAGCTCCTGGCCCTTCAGACTGTGCCGGCCCCGTGAGCAGAGCTGAAATCGATGCAGCCAATACGGCGATAAAAAATCCTCCCAGAAACCAAACCCCAAATTGCCGGTACTGCTCCCACCCCCTTTTTAAGGTTTAAGGTTAAGAAACAATATGAGGGTTGTAACAATTTTCTTTTGATTCCCAAAGACATTGTGAAGAACTTAGTGCTTTAAAAAATGGGTTTAACCTCTGTGACTCTTGCAGTTTTTAAAAATCTGAGAGGCTGAGAGCACAAACAGGAGCTCCGTGGGCGAGCAGTGCCAGCTCCTGCGCTCTGTGCACAATCATTTCTGCTTTGTGGATGTGAAGATGTTCACGTCACTGAAAGTAAGGAGTGCATTTTCAGCTGGTCTTTTGGAGCATCTTCCATGTCCCTTTCAGCTACTTTGCTGTATTCTTCTAGTCTGTCTCTGAATTTCATCTTACTATGAAGGCCTCAGGGCTGCACTCTCTAAGGGGCCACTCACTTTTATTTGCAGGTAAGCTAGCGCAGAAACTGCTGGGTGTATTCGGTTGTTGTGGGGTATTCCTTGCCAAAGGAGAGATGCCAAAGATTCAGTGTGTTACACTTGCCCATGTCCACTTTTTAAGTTTTTTTTCATATGCTGCTGAAATATATATAAAAGCCGGCAAGTTTTGGGAGGCTAGAAGCACAAATCGATGTCTTTGGGGAATTTCAGAAGTGCTTAGGTGATTTCCCTTGCGACTTAGGTGTCCTCACGCTGTCGAAATGCCTCTGATCCTAATGCTGGTCAAGACCTAGCTGCACTGCACAGCACATAAGTACCTCAAAGCCCTGTCCGTAGCTCCAGAAGGAGAGGTGGCAGGCGAGGTGCTTCAGGGGGTTTTCTCCTCGCGATTTAAGTGTTACCCTGGCGCCTTCGGCAGACAGCAGAGCAGGCCAGCACCCAGCCGAGATCGGGCGCTTTTGCTGTCTTTTTCTGACACTTTCTATAAAATGCTCACTCTGCTTGTGATTTTTTTTTCCTCAACCTCTTTGTGAGCCTCCATTGGCACGAGTTAACTCAAGCCTGTGTTTGGAATTTGCCGAAGAAAAGGATATCCAGAATTTAAATCTGGAAATGGAGTAGTAATTCTTCCTTTGCATTTCCCTTGGGCCCTGTAAGTAGAAAGTTCTAAGGTAGCTACACGGCTTTGAAGTGAAGGAGGAGAAAAAAGAAAGAATCTGTTAGGCATCACCCAACACTATCCCTAAACTAGAGAAAAATTCAGTTCTTAAACAGCCTGTTTTAGGGAGCTCTATTGCTCTATTCTAGTATTTCCACATGTTTAAGTTTGTGTTTTCACTTGCTTTAAGTGCTCGTTTGCTTTTTTTCCCCCCATAATGCTCAGTAATCATTGTTATTATCTGTAAACTTTGCATTAGAAAATATACCATTAGATTGCGTCTTCAGATACTGGAACTCGCTGAAGTCAGGTTACACTTAAAGAAATTCGTTGCTTGAGTTTAGTCCCATAGAAGCTGATGTCCCCTGGGCTCTCAGCGCTTTCAGCACTGTGCGGGTTGGAGGTCTGCAGCACAAACTGAGCGTTTTCTCCTCCTTTGCTCCAGTAATGGTTTTATTGTAAAGCGTAACTGGGTTTGCTGGTGAATGTATCATCTTTGAACATTTACTTAACAGCCAACAAAATGAAAAAAAACCCACTAGATATTTAATATTATACATGTGTCTCAACAAACATTAGCTCTCTAGAACGGAGCGCGGTGTGGCCGGTTTACCTGTCTCTCTGCACCTCTCTGAAGCACCACAGTCCCATTTAGCAGCTGCTTTCAAACACAACAGGAGGTTTTCAAAAATAGCTTTGTCTGCATGTGTTCATCTGTAGGCATGAAAGTAACCTTGATAACATTAAGAGAGAAGATAACATTGTTATATTTCTGTAATGATATCACCTTATCTTTAATTAATGTAGAGTACTGTAAGATCTTTTCTGAGATATGAGCAAGCTCTTATTTGGGTGAAATTCTTCCTGTGTTCAAGCCATCGCAGATATTTTAAAATGGGGTTTTATGTGAATTGAGACAATTTACAGAAGTGCTTTGTCTTGTTCAGGCTCAGAAGCATCCAGGATCAACTCTGGTTATTTCCTTTGATGCAGGAAAAATAAAAAGCTCCTGACAGAAAGATGGAGATATCTATTACTAATACTGCAGTGGTTTGATGTAGAAACTGCCCTCCTTCCATGGAATTGCATGACCTCAGCTCAGAGCGCTTTAACTAGAAACGAGCCCATATAAATCCCTGGGATCAGCACTTCCCCGTGTGGTTGGACATCCTCGGTGTGCGCAGCACCCGGCCGCGGCAATCCGTGCACGGAGCGGCCGCATCCACGGCAATCCGGGCACGGAGCCTGGCGGAGGTCACGGTCCCACCCTCCAAACATAGGAAATACCAGGAATGTGTTTTCCTGAGCAGTCTGAGGCTGTGTGTGCCCTGTCCAAACAACGCGGTCATTAATTAAATAACGTGGCTGCTTATTTCTTCCATTTCCACTGGTGGCTCCAGTCCTGCTTTGCTTCTGCCTTGTGATTCCCATGTGCTCAGTGGTCTAACGCCAGGACCCAGAACACCAGCTTGCTAATAGCAGTAGGACCCTAAACTTCCGAGGGTCAGATGTTCTTGATGAACAACTTGGTATTTCCGTTTTTCCCTTAGCTATACAAAGGGGGAAACCCCCCCACATTGTCAGAATATACATTTCCTATTTCTGCTCTTTGTATGAAGCCAGGTGATTGAGGAAGCTTCCCTAGGGGAGCTGAAGGCCTGCATGCCCATTCTGTGTATAGCTGCGGATCCGTGCATGTTTTGTTAATCCTTGCCTCACTGCGCCCTGTCCGAGTCCGAGGATGAGTCACAGGCACTGAAATTTTCTGCGAGAAAAAGAGCTCCAAGGACAGCAGGAAAGGAGGATAGAGGTGTAAGATCTATCTTCTCTAAATGTGCAACTTTCCTGGAATTGGTAGAAACATTACAGAAAAAAAATAGACCTTTTCTGTGACTCCTGGCACTGTGAATTTGCAGCTGTATCTTCTACCTGAAGTCATCTCTGCTGTGGATAGCCAGGCTGCTGTGGATTGGGGGGAAGGGAAAATTACTTTTCTATCCGTGTCTGGTTGAACAACGGGTTTGTTCAGAACTTGCCAAAATTGTGAAGTGTTGAGATAAATGAGTACCCTTTTGTGTGTACAATTTTCTGTGCCTGTGTCTGATCCTCCTTTTGTAAAAAAGGTCCTGGGAGGTCTGTAGCAAAGCAGTCCATTAGTTCAGTCATTCAGGGCTTTGAGAGGAACGGGGCTCGGCGCACAGCTCCATTGGGGCAGTGACCAGCTTGGGATTCGTGGACGTTTTTAGAGGTACTGGCCCGTGCCACTTGGCTCTGTAGTGTGGTGGAGCAGCGATGCCCGTGGTGTCCAGTGTCACACTGGATTCGCTCCTGTTTGCACAGCAGTTTGCGCATGTTTGTAACACTCCTTCCTGCAGAGATCAGCCAGGTGTATCTTGGAGTGTATCTGTACTTCTCCAAGTATGCCTTGGGGAAACTGTACCAGACTGACAGATGGAAGCAACTGCAGCCAGCCCCAGGAGCCCTCACTGGAGGACGTGGGAGAGTTATTCTGTGGGAATGCCGTGTGTTTTGGGGAGCAGGGCAGTCACCTACCAGGGAGAGCTACGGGGGGTCTTTTGCAGAGAAAGCAGAGTTGTGCTGTTGTAATGAGGGTGAGTTCAAATGAGTCGGGTTGTTCCTGGAGGGGAAGCTGCTGGTGAGTGCAGGGTGTTAGGGGCAGAACGGCTGGTGCTTCAGCTCACTGGATGTTCGTGTAAATACTGAAAAACACTGTGACATGCAAGGGTCTTCTGCTTTTTATGAGTTTTGTTTGTGCTACAGGTAAAATAGACTCTCTGGTTATTTGTGTGCTTTAAAGTGCTAGGGTGTTTCTTTCAGGAATTGAAGACAAGCTGAAAGAGCCAGGCCAGAGGTCAGTTTTGGTAAATACCTGCTGCCTCCTGCAAATCCCTGCTGCTGTTTGAAGTGATCAGGGAGTTCATCCCCGTGCCCCGGACTGCTGCATGGTGCTGCTCGGCAGCTGCTGGTGTTTCTGCAGGCATTTCTGTCGTTTCTGCTGGGGGCAGGATTACTTTTTTAGCTACGAAAAGTTCATATGCAGTGTTTCAGAATGCATTTCAATTAGAAATACGCATAGACGGGATATATTAACAAGTCTATAGATGCAAACGCAAAATGATACATATCTGTGTGGAACTGTACTGGTATCTGTGTGCAACAGGAGATGGCAGTGCCTGTTAATGTGGCTCTTGGTCAGATTACCCCTTTCTAAAGGACCTTATGCAAAAGGGAGGATTTTTCCCAGACATTTCCCTCTCCCAGGCAGACCTCCATTTCATGGAGAGCTGTGTATTCACTTCTGTGAAAGGCAGTGAATATTATGGAGGGCTGCCTCTCTAATGCTTTCCCTGAAACAGCAGTGAGATTGAAGTGCATCAGCATGGTACAAGCTGTTTTAAGTCTTAACAGTCAGAGGCAGAAAGAGTCTCCTCCCTCAGGATCTTAGAGTAAAAATAAAGAGGACAAATTAGGGAAAAGGAAGAAAAAGGAACAAAGGAGAAATGCCCGTGCAAAGATGTATCACAGGTTAGTAGCAAACCCACACATAGATAGGTGCTACCACCTTCCCTCTCTCTTACCTGACCACTGGCTGCATCTTTTGTCCTCTGAAAATGGGCAGAGAGGTTGTGCCCAAAGGATGGAGACTTCTGCGAAAGCTTGTTGAGAGTTTCAGTGCTGCATCAGGACACTTGGCTGGTCTGTGTGCACACATGCACTCGTGTGTGTGTGTGTGCATGTATATATATAAATATATATGTGTGTGCGTGCGTATATGAAAGGGGGGGGGGAGAAATAGAGAAAGGGAGGGGAGCAGATCATCCTGTGGGATTTCTTTCACCATCTGCTGAGTTCTGACTGCCATCTGTAAAGTAAACGCATTTGTGTTGTTTAGCCTTTGTTCAGACTGTATTCTTTGTCAAATGGCTTTTGGCATTATCATGCACGACTAGAAGAAATGTTCAACAGTTTGGAGCAATCAGAGTAAAACACCGACAGCTCAGGAATCTGAAGCATTCAGTTTATTCAGTGATTTGACAGAAGGTTTTGACATCATGTCTCCTGTAATCGCCACTTAGGAGTTCAGACATGAACCTTTCAGGTTCATGGGAGACAAGACAGCAGCTCCTCTGGAAAAGCAGAGGATGAACAAAACATGGGTGAGATCTGGGTAAACAGAATCATAATTACCCAAGCAATTACTATGCTCATCAGCAGTCCCTTTGGTTAAATGGTTTGTCCGTAAGTGATCAGGAGACGTGCAGTACATCTCCGGATATAGTTCAGGCAAAACAAAGGCTGTTCTTTTGTGCTCCTTCATCGATAATCCTCATGGCACAGCTAGGTGCATATGCTGATCTAACTGCTGATCAGTCTAGCCTGTTTGTAAATTGGCTGGGGTTGTGATTATGCAGTGGCCATAGGGAGGTCACCAACAAAATGCAAGCAACATAAAAATATCAATTCCTCATTTCACATTTCAGAACTCAGAAGCATGACTTCTCCCATCTTACATTTGTGTAACTTGTCTGCAAGGTTTCTCAACATCAGAGGCTTGATAACACAAATGTGTGTGCTGGTTAGGCTGAGCTTTAGGTCTAGACTTCAAATCTGTGTGCAGCCAAAATCATTTGGCTGAGGTTAAGTGGAAACAAAGAGAATCCTAATGGACCATTATGATCTAAGAAAATAAGGAGAGGAAGAGATTAACCTGTGTTCAAACTAGAGGATTTCTATGTGCTGGTTGCCGTCTATATATATAGCTTTTGTTAGGAGGCTCATACAGCCATTGGGATAGAAGCTTTTTCAGCTTCACAGTCCTGCTATGAAGAGTAATCCTATTATGTCGCAAAAAAGAAAAAAAAATGCTGTTTTTTTTCGTCACTGTCTCCAAGTGAAACAGCATCCACAATTGCAATCTCAGTTCCTGAAGCACATATATAAAGGGAAAATTTATGCTCTATAGAGCATTCCAGATTTCTTTCTGGCTCTGCAAGGGAGCTCATGTGTAGTTGTAGGCAGAGTTCTTTGATTGCAGGCTACATTTTCATCGTTTCCAAACTGGAAGCTTAACTGGGGAACTCAAATGTGCTTGGTTTCAGAGCTAGGAATAGCACTTTAAAATATGCTAGCAGGATTTTGTTTTGTGATAACATATGAAGTTTATACGTGGTATGCTCTGTACACTCAGTTTGGTTAATTGCCTGTTCTGTTCATAACTTTTAATTCCTGCCTGTTACCTAAAGCTAATCCTGGGTCTCTCAAAAGCATAGGACTGCAAACTTTATCCTCCTTGCTGAACCTGACAGGGACAAAGGCAGGGACAAAGCTCTGAAAGAAAACACCATGTCAGGCATGGCCTTCTCTCAACTCTTGTCGTCTTCAGAGCTTGCAGTGGCCCGTGGAATCCAGCAATACCCATAAAAGTCTCCTCCAGATTGAGCTTTCCTAACATTAATCCTGAACCTTGTTAGTCAGGGAATGGAGCCCTGCTGTAAGATAGAGCGTAACCGTAAGGCAGAATTCTCTGTTGACACGTATGTTCCTCCTGGTTTTGAGGACCTGGAAGAATCTAGTAATAGGCTTGGCTTTGCATTACCCATTTCTGAGGCAGGTTCAGGACCCCCATTTATTGCTGGATCCTTAAGGCCTCCACAGTTAGATGACAAGTGTCAGTAGGGTTGAAATCAGGTGGATTTCAATTACAGTTTGTGTTTGAAAGTATAAAAACCTTGAACCAGAAGTTCAATTTGTTGCTGCATTCTGTAGTTCAGTATTAACGTCTGCTGGTTCCGCAGGCTTAGCAAGGTGATTGCTGCTAACAGGGTGCTGTTTCTTATTTTCATTTATTAAAAACAGTTGGATCATCCAGAGGGAATTAGGTTTAGGGCTGGAATTAAAGTTAGGAATCCTAGGGTTTGCCTCTACTTGGATTTGTTTGCTCCCTGTTTGCTCTGACTGATCATCTACATTTGTGAGTTTTAACTCTGTAGGCTTCCTTCTAGAAGGAGCCAAATCTCCAGGATGAAGCTACGTGCTTTCCGCAGCGGTTTGGGTCCAGCGTCCTGCTCTGGGCGAGCGGGATGTGAGGATGTTAGCTGAACAAGCGGTGACTCCTCCTGAGCAGGGTGATTCATGTTAAGCATTTCGGAAGGCCTCCCGTCCCAGCTCCTTCCTGCTGCGCTCTGCAGCGCTGCAGCAGCCACCCTGACAGCACGTCAGGCGAGCAGAGCTCCCGGGAGCCCTAGCCCAGCTGTCGTCTTTATCTTGAGTACACTGAGCTGAATAAACTGCAGCGATTATTATTATTGTATCTCAGGGACACAGGGCTGAACTCATCAGCTTGGGCTCGGAGGGGGCCTGAGCCAAGTACAGTGCAAAATCAGCTCAGTCAGACCACCCCAGAGGGCTGGGGACGGAGCCAGTTCCACACCACTTGGCTGAGAGATCCACGCTGTCTTGTGGGTGCAGCCCGTGAGCGTAAATGCAGCATTGGATCAGGGGCTCAGCTGGAGAGAGGGTCCAAAGCACAGGTGAATAGCCCTGCCCTAGTGTGCTCTTCACATGCACTGCCTCAGGAGGCGCATGGCTTCCAGCACCTGGAAGCTGAGGGCCTCGAGACATGGTTCACACACAGGAGCAGTCTCCTGCATGGAGAGAAATTGCAGTGCCTGAGACTGTTCACTGTAGGAGAATGAAGAAAAAGGAGAGCAAGATAAGAGAACATATAATTGTTAAAGATTCAGAGAAATTTTCTTCTCGCTATCTCCTAATGAAAGATCAATAGAATAGAAATATGAAAAATCTCAAATGAATAAAGGAGGATATATCTTCAAACCATGCTATCAGACTGTGGAATCCATCACCACCTGTGCCAGGAAACTTATGTTCAAAGTACAACTGGATATTTCTGTATCAATTACCAAAAAAAAAGGCAAGAATTTCACACAGCGCAATGCTAAGAAAAATGCATTGGACAAAAATAAAGCCACCATGTCTTAGCATTTAAGCAGACTGACCTTTTGTAGGTCAAATTACCCTCATGTAATATGTATATATGTGTTTATGTTTCATGGGAACATCTGGTGCTGGCCAGTCCTGGAGGCAGGTTTCTGGCCAGGGCTGGCTGTGGTGCAGTCCAGGCAGGCAATTCTTCTGTTGCAGTCTTGACTTTGATGCAGATTTGCTCCAAAATTGCTGTTAACAGATTAACCAGAAATCTTGTGTTCTGAGAAACTGCATTCGCTGCAGGAAACAGCTGTGAAATTTGATAAAATCGCCATAGCCTGTTTAAATGGTTTTATAACAGTAGCCCTGCAGTTAACCCTGGATTACTTAATAGCCGGAGAAGTCTTTCAAGAGTAATTAAGATGGAGTTTTCAGAGAATTTAATACTTTATACATGATTTTTTTTCAACTGGGAGCAGTGAAGACATAGATGCCAAAACTGCAAATCTGGCACTGGACGCACAGTCTTGCTCTCTGGTGCCTGAATTTGCATAGCTCTTTGGAAAGGCCCAGTGCCCGATTTTAACAAGCAATTTGCTCATAATCTCCCCTCCACTCCTACCCGATCAAGCCAAATGTGATGAAAAATACAAAGTTGCTGTTACTGTTTAATTATCAGATGAGATCATTACTGTTGTGGCATATGTTATAGGTATGCAATTAAAACGTCTTAAGTACCTTGGTACTAATTATTTGATCTTTCTAGCAAGGGCCTGTTCTATTGCACTATGCTAACCTCTGCTTGGACTTTGGTTCTGGTCTGTTATGCCCTGCAATACTTAAAACACTTAAAAATAAGCTTTTGGTTCCAGTGTTGCACTCCCAAAGGAATTTTGCCCGAGTCAGAGGTTTAGGAATGCAATCTGTTTGAACAGAAAAATCATCTTTTCTTGCTGCTAGTTTAGTACCAAGATTTTTAAGGTCTCTGTGCAAATTAAGAAGTAAAAGTGTTAAGAGGACAAACTACACATCGCTCATTAGACACCGATCCATGTATCAGCCACACTAATATAATTAGTAAGTGTACTGTGCTGCCATAGGTATTCTAGAGAATTACATAGTGTGTTATATCTCATGAGTAAGAGTGAAGCCAGAGAAATAGCATGGAGGATCGAACTGGATTTTATGGCAAAATATTATTGTAGCACTTTTAAACTTTCATATTGTCACATAACATATCCAAGAAACCTCAGGTTTCTATTCTTAACATGTAGGCTTCAGAGAAGGTTAAGAAGTAGATCACACAAAGGATGAAGCTGTGTGATGAACCTTGGAAATAGTGAAGTGAATAGGTCTCAGTGAAACTCAAATAAAAGCTTCACCAATTACTATGCTACAAATTATGCTACTGTGTAAACTGACAGAGAAATACGTGATTTAACCTTAATCTGTGCGCATCAGACTGAGGTAATTCACCTCCCAGAAGACTGTTTCCTTCTCTGGGTCTTGAGTTGAGCTATTTACTTTTTTACTGTTAGAATCTATTCTTATTATAATTCATTAAGCCTATTTATATGATTACCAGTATTTTTAAATATGGAAGCATGGATAATTGTGGGTGTTTGAGAGCAGTAATGAATAACTGACATTATGTATATCAGCCATATAATTAATTACCATTACCTGATGTATTATACATCCCGTTTATTTCAACAATTAGCATGTTATTTTGTCATTTTATTATTATCATATCTTTCCTTTTGACAAGTTAATAATAAAATGGCAAAACAGAACATTATATGCTGTTGAAGTAAATGCATCTTCATTATACAACAAATAAATCCTTGAGCACAAGCTGCCAGATATCAGTGCAGCCAGAGGCTGGGATTTCGGTGGGAATGGCGGTGACAGGGATGTAGCGGATCCCTGCGAGGTGACGTGTCCAGCCTTGCCCCTGTGTCTCCTGCAGGAATGGGGATGGTGCCGTTCAGTGCGTAGCTGATCCCAGGGCGCCTCATTACCAGTTGGACATGTCCATCGTTAGTAACGTTCCCAGCGAGCGGAGCCATTGGCTCGAGCCCCGAGGACGCTTTTGCGGAGCCGCCCTCCTCGGTGGCCGTGAGCACCTCTGTGTTGTCCCTCCTGCGGCCTCCAGGCCCCGCGCGGTGGCCTCCTGCTCTCCGTGATCCGCCGTCCTGGGGGCTGCGCTCCGAGCGGACCGATCCACTCCACACACAAACAGTGTAATTAGTGCAATCTTGTCTAACGTCCACAGAGGTACATGATACCGCTCACCTATGGCACTTTAAGCCAAATCTAATTCTTCTGCCCCAAAGCACCGGACTGCTGGGGTTGTTGAACTTCAAGGCTGTAAACATTGCTTTTTAATAGCAAAAATAGTTTGTTTGCATTAAAGAAAAAGCCATCTTAGTAAAACTTTTTATGAGAATAGCAGCGTACTATCTGTCGTTCAACCTATATAGGGTATATATCACTGGGTATATTCCTATGACCATGTGCATTTGTATCCACATGTGTCTCATAGTCTAATAGCTAATCATAAAATGTAATACTGAAGGAAGACATAAAAGCATTATCCTATTTTCTTATCTGAAGCTTTGATTTGATAAAGACTAATAAAAGAAAATGTAATAAAAATGTCTAGGTAAATGCCTAGTTTGTGATCCCCACAGTCCCTTTAGGAATCACAATTCTCTTGTTTCCATAGCGTAAGTGATACCTAGTAAACAGAATTATGGTCTCATTCACTGCTGCTACGTAATGCTGTGCTTTACAGCAAGTGCAATGGTATTTCTTCTGGAAAAGGTTAAGAACAGTGTGGAAAGTGCATTCCCTGAGGGCACTGAAGTCCACGATAATAAACTCTTGGTGCATTATATGCCAATGAGACTGCAGAAGTAAGGCCTCTACATTCAGAGTCATGACTTTCCCTTTGTTGGTCCCCTACCTAAAGCCTATCTTAGGAAATTGGTGGAAAAAAATAAATAAGAGTCAAACCTAATCTAGGATGCTTTACATAGTGGGAAAATAGTGAAAACAATGCTAATTTAATTTTATGTTATAACAGGGTATTCTTGAGAATACTTTTTCCAGCTTAAGTTCGTAAGCATTTGTCTGAATAAATAGTGCTGCCCACAAAAGAGCCAATGCAGAAGGAACTTTGTAAAACTGAAGTCAGGGGAATTGAAATGACACCCAGATTCGAACTGATAAGAAAACTAGTTGTGTCACTTTAGCAACACATAAGAAAGAGTAAATAATGATAGCACCTAGTTGTAAGTTAAAAGTTATTTGTACAAGCTAATTTGTAAAGGATCACAAATAATGAACAATGTAATTTATAGCCTGCTTGCAAATAACGTGCTGACAGAAAGCACTATACATGTCAGTTGAAGTTATTCATTGCCAATCCTTTCAGTGAATCCACAGTTGCAGATTCCTCCGTGATGGTTTAAGGATGAACTCTTCCACTCCAGCTGGCTTACGGGCACTCCTGCCTTTAATTTAAATAACTCGCCGAATCTGCCAAATATGCATCCAACTGGTGCAATGCAAACGCGGGTGCTTCTGGCCCATGAAGTGGGACAATTTTCTGTAACTTTCCGCCCGCTCCCGGTGAGCTGTAGCCCTGCGGGGTGTCGGGATGGAGGGCTGTGTGGGAGCAGCCATGTCCTGGGGCGCCGCCACAGGCTCTGCCACAGCCGTGTGCATGTCCTGGGACACCAAGGGACGTGTGAGGGGACCCGGCCTCACAGTCTGGGGTTGCAGCCTCTTGCTGCACATTCCTCTGGCCCGGGCTTTTGGCCAAGGTTTTACAATACATCATCCTCCAAAAGCCTTTGTTTTAGTCTCCCTGGTCAGGGATGCGGCTTTTGGAATAAGGAGCGCTGAGGTGATGCCAATGTGTCACCGTGATGTCGGGAGGTATTTATTGCTTCTGAAAATTGGGATGCTTTGCAGGGATGTGCTCGGGTTCCAGCACCTCAGCTTCACGTCAGGCTTTCTGCTATGATTCCTTTGAAATAAAACCCTTCTCCTTCTTTTTTCTTTCTGTTTTTTTTTTTAAACTAATATTCTGTATTTTAAAATATTGTCAACTCTTCTCAATATATTTTCCCTGTCCTGTGTTTGCTCTTGCCTACTAGATCAGTATTACAGACTGTGGGATAGATTCTGTTTGGTTGTTCCGCCAGGTGAAACGTGTCTCTTGGCAGCTGTGCTACAACTCTTTCTTAAAATGTTTCAGACTTTTTTCAGCTTTCTGGCAAGCTGGCCGTTTCCAGGGCACTTTATTCATTTCTTTCATTCATTTTCTCTCAGCCGTTACAGAAAGCGCATGGGTGCACTTGTTTCCCAGAGACCAGCCAGGCACCCATGCACTTTCTGGGCAACACTTGTTTCCTAGAAGGCCTCTTCTACCCAGGCTGGGAAGGTAAAGAGCTCCAAGTTTTGTATCGAGAGATCCTCCTTCTTGTGGTATTGGCCGAAAAATGCAAAGGGAAAAATAGAGATGTGGTTGTGTAAGAGCTCTGAAGAGCTTTTAATGAGCATGAAACTTTTCAAGACCTCCTGAAGTGAAGAAATTAATGCAGATTGTGAGCGGCGAACGATCGAGTGCACCCTAGTTCAGTTGTAAATCTCAAAATGGCCTTGTTCATTTGTCCAAAGGTACAAGATGTGGTAAATCCTTTTGCAAGGGGGCGGTTTGTTGCGGCGGCCCTGGACAGGCCTCGGTTGCGGCGCGCGCGGCTGGGCCGGGCCCTGTGGCGCGAGGCGGGCGCAGCAGGGCGGCCGAGGGGGGCTCTGGCCTAGGAAGTTATTTTGATCCCTTTTGGTAAAAGGACAAAAGGAAAGCTGTAAAGATTGGTACGTATTAGTTGCAACTTGAAGGTGATTTGATTAATATTCTGCTGTCTTTCCTAGGTTTCTCTTGTACCCTGCAGAGCTTCCCAAAGTGCTCACCATAAGCACAGGAAACGAACCAGCAAAGGGTATGCAGGGAGCTGTGCACATGCAGAAACCTCAGTAAAATGCCATATTTGCTGGCAGAGTAATAACCACCCACATATGACTGCGGTACCCTGGTTATCGGTGTAACAGCGGCTGGAGAGAGGAGATTAGCTGCTCTTAATGTCCTGCTCCTGTGTGTAACCATTTGCTTGTTACAGAGTAAAGTAGCTGCTGTCAGGGGCAGCCTGAGTCCTTTAAAAATCAAAACTCTTCAAACTCAATGTGGACATTTTTAGACAACAAACTCAAACAACAGTATCAGTAATTTAAGTGGCAATAGAAAGCCAAAACTTTTAAATGAAGGATTATCTAAAAAAGTAAAAGGTGTGATGGAGGTCCTGTTATTGGAAAGGAAAGGTCTTTGCTTTCTCATCAAATTCAGAGGGATAAAAATCAATCTTCAGTAGAACTGAAGTGCCCAATAGGGGCACTTAGGGGCAGCTATGAGTATCTAATATAGCCTCTGAACTGAGGTAAGGAAAGATGTGCTCTTCCATGAAAAGCTAGATAAAACCTTTTCAGCTATTTATTTCAATCCACCATTACTACCGCATTGTTGTTTCTGTTCGGTCTAAGCCCCAAAGGTCTAAAGTCTGTAAAGTCTAAAAGCCTGTAACCCAGATATAGTTTGATCTGATAGTTGTATATTCAGTATCATAAATTTAATCAGAGAGGATAAAAATGTTTCATCAGCCAAAGATACTTTTTTTCTTTCTGTCTTTTTCCCAGAACTCATCAGTTCCTTTCATGAAATCTTTTCCTCTTTAAAGGAGAACAATGAACATCTTAACAAAACATGTTGTTATAGCAAGGTGCACGGAATACACACAACAGTAGATTTTTTTCCTCCCTTAGCAGTGATGAGGTGTTCCCTTCTCTGATCCTCAGATTGCCTCACCCTGACTCTTTACATGTCCTTGACCCTTAAGTTTGGTGGCAAATGAGAATGTGTGAGAGAAATTGTGTAGGGGTCCAGTAATTGTCTTAGTAGGAGAGTGAGAAAAAATACCCTTTCTTCAGGATGGTGATTCTCTTGAAAAAACAAACTTTTTTTAAAAAAGTATTTTCTTTACATTACTATTTGACACGCGCAATTTTTCCTAGAGGACAGAATATCACAACTGTGTCTTTTTTTTTTTTTTTTTTTTTTTTCTCCAGATTTTTGGCAGGCCATTAGCATGACTATTTAGGGAGCACTTGTTTACAGCCCCTGTGAAAGTGTTTCAGGTATGACAGCCATAAAATGATTGCAATTTCAACAGTTGTAATTGAAGATCCTTAGACCGTGTATTTCAATCCAGTTGCCCACAAAGATGAACAGTTGGGGACAGTTGTCCCCAAAGATGCCCCCTTCTTCTTGTTGCTGGTGCCTTAGCTCCCCCGTGTCTTTCCTTAGTGCTCTTACCCGACCTGCAGCTTTTGCTGTTTCAGCAGGAAGTCACTTCTCCATCCCAGGAGCATCGGAGAATCTCTGTTTGTTTATCCAGGGTGTTTTTCAGTGTCTCCAGATCACTTTGGTAATTGCAGTGTTTATTTCAAATTATTCTTAATATTAGAAAGTGAACTTATTTTCCTCCAGTTCCAGGAAATAAAATTGTTTTGGCCACAAACGCTTCAGTTTAGGGAACTGCTGGGCTTCCAACCGTGCTTCAGTTTTGCAACAGCGCACAGAAGTTGGTCATGCTAGTGCATGCTAAATTTGCTGCTGAGTGCCTTAATCTTACAGTTGAGAGAAATTGTTAAATGAGAGAATTGTCATTGAATAAAAGATGCTATCGGTGGTTCAAGCCAGGAGAATGGGTTTTCAAAGCAGCTCTGGCAAACTGATAAACAGAGCTCCGAGCTGTTAGTGAAACTGGAGAAAGGAAGGGGGAGAAGTGCCAGCTGGGGCAGTTTCTGAAAAACTCTTTGCTTTGCTCCATCTGCTGCTCTTGCATGAACAAAAGAGTTATGCAAACAGTTAAGGATAATCTTTAGATTAGCATCAGAGAATAAGGAAACAACTGAGAAAATGGTTCACTTTCCTTATTGGCCTACTGAAGAGAAGCAAAGATACAAAAAGCTAATACCTGATGACAGAACAAATAAAGAACTAGGCTTAGAAAGAAGCGTACAGATGTTGGAAACTTGTTACATGTGGGGTCTAGTACAAGGCAACTTTCATATTATCCCATTATTTTGTTATATGCCTAGGTGGATAAAGCGTTTCTCCGCACGTGTCTGTGGGAGAAGGGTCACCATCAGTTAGCACACACTGATGCTTTTCTGTTAGCAGCAATTGATGCTTGGTTAGCACATGCTGTACATCTCATGGCTCAAATAACAGAAGACAGAGCAGAGATCCTTGGACTTCCAATCCTCAAAGCACCAGGGCAAATTTTAATTATTGCTGTATTTCTGGAAATCAGTATGTTTAATGAGTCCAGAGTTGGCTCTTAATTCAGCAGCATGAATGAGTGAGGGCCAAACTGCCCTGCTGCTTGGGGCTGCCGAGGAGCCACCGGCCCGACTGCCAGCCAGAAAACTGGGGACAGGAGGGTGATCCCGAGGATTAGCAAGCTCCGTGGAAGGATGGGATGGGATGGGCTATGGGAAGCCAGTGACCCACTCAGGGCCCTTCACAAGCTCATCTGCCCCCATGAGCCAACCCGCGGGCTCTGGCACGCACAGGTAGTTGCCAAACTGAGTGCTTTGTAATCGCCTTTTCCCTGGTTTTATAGTAGAAGAGATATTTTAAATTCCACTTTTTATCTGTTATGAGTCATTGTTTTTCTCTTCTGATGTTCCCTATTTGCATTTTGTAATTTTTACCCTGATTACAATTAGAAATCTTCAAGAACTGCTTTAAGCAGCATCCATTTTACTCAGGCCTTAGGATTTCAGAGTGCACAGACATCCTCTGCAGAGTTCAGTAAATGTCTTGCATGATTTTCCTTCCCTTAAAAACTGATAGAATCAGATCTCTCTCTCTTTTTTTCTTTGCTTAAAACTCTAGCAGCTGATGATTAAATTATTACAAAGCTTTCAGTATGGTACCCTTAGGCATGGGATGGAAATTGAAAAACCCAAGAAAGTATCTGTGAGCTGATTATCTTGTTTAAATTTTTGACCAGAGCTGCAGTGAGTTTTTCAAACTACTATTAATATTGTAGAATTCTGGTCATATTTTAGTCTTCCAGATATTGTAACTTGATACATTTTCTTCGCCTGAGACAACAATAAATAATACAATTCAGTTTTATTTAGTGATTTCTGGTTTCAGTGGTAGGGAAGCTTTGCCAATTTTAAATTAGGTCTTGGAGTAAATTTAAAATTAATGAAATTTAAAGCTGTGATTTGTTTAAGGATCCAGAACATTCACTCTTTCATCTATTCATCAAGCTCTTTAATTACCTAGTATGCATGAAACCTGTATTATGTCTTATTATTGAGAGATTAATTTTATGAAAACCTCTGAGTGATACATCATTAGACAGCCTCTTGGATAATGTATAGTCTAACCTTTCCTGCTAATCCCAGCACAGAGGAAGAGAGGCAAGCTGACAGCTCCTCTGCAGTGTTTTATTCCTGCTGTTCCCCTGCAGAATTATCAGCCGCTAGCAGGAAGTTTGTCTCTCCTCCTCTTTAATTCCTAATCCTCACTTGTGTATAGCTGTCCATCATGTTTACCCGGAGCTACCCGTATGTGTGAGTGCCGTGTCAAAGGATCCTTGTTATTTTACTGCAGTAGTGTGCAGAGGCCCTGCGTGGAGATGCTGCAAACACGGAGTGAAGGAGAGTGACTCTTAAGACGTAAATCACGAACAGTTGGAGGCCCCTTTCCATCAGGGCAATGTGCCACGAGGAGGCTGGCTGGCAGCCCTAGAAGGATCGGGCAGTCTGTGGTAGCCTACGGAAACTCAGCGTGGGCAGTGAGGGCTCCTCCTGCACGTCCAGCCTGTGGGCTGGTCCTGCTCCGCGCTGCGTGGCCCCGGGCAGCGAGCCCAGGGCCGGGCAATGGCGCGGGGAGCCCGCGCGGCCTCCAGGGCCTCACGGCCAGGGAGGGCGCCGCGCCGCGCCGCTCCGTCACGACGCTCCGTCACGGTCCGGGGATGCAGCCCGGCGCGTGGCGCGTGCGAGGCGCGAAGGGGAAGGGACGTGTCCTGCTCAAAGGAATCATCAAGGACTATCAAAAAATACGTATTCATCGGGTATTTTTTACCTTCTTATATTGTGACCTCTCCGCTGCCAAAAAAAATGGTTTTGCCATTTTTTTTTCCACAGGGCTTGCATGCCTTGCTAAATCTCTGTTCCCTTGAAAACTAATGTATCCACTTTCTGTAATAATATTTGTGAGAGCAATAGTTGAAGTCTTTTGTTAAATTAACTCACAGTTGAGGACTATAGTCATACTGTGTTATAAAGCTCCTAATTACAGTGTCAGCAACTTACGGTGTGCCGTGCCCGCAGCGCGGTTTGTGAGAGTTTCTGAGAAATTTTAACCAAATATTTTGCGGAGTGCTGTGTTGATTCTGGTTTGGGAAATGGTGAGTGTCCAGCATGCTTCCAAGGATACATCTACTAATCAAAACCTTTTTACCTTTAAGGGTCATCTGCATTTTGTGGAAAATTCACATTCTTTAACCTGCGTGCTTTACCTTTGTCTAATATTTAGAATACTGGAGGGTAACACAATATCTGTATTTAGTGATTTCTGCTGCTCTTCTCCTGGGCTTGCAGTCACCACTGTCCTGTGCTAGTCAGTTGTGGAGTTGTGGAACTATAATTAAAGCTTTGGGTGAGGAACAATCAATGAGACACATCTCTTTGTCCTAGTTGGTCTTCACGAATGTAAATGTCATTAATGAGAAAGAGTAAAGGGAGGAAGATGCCAAAACTATAAGCATATGTGCAACTTTGAAGACACATATACAAAAGCAGCTTTTAACTGTAATGTTTTTCAAAACTCAGACTCTACTTAGAGGGAACTTGTGAGAGTAGCTTTCTTTATAAAACTCTCTCTGTGGTCAGTGTGACATGGGATGGAATACGTTTTCTATTTCAGACCAGAATCTTTACTTTCAGAAAGGAAAAAAAAAAAAAAAAGTTCAGGTGGCAATGAACTTGGTTGCAGTGACCAGACTAACTAATGATATAGAGGTCTTGAGTCCACTTACGTTGAAGAGCTTGGAGTGGATTAGTATTTTGATAAAATCTTCTTGGCCACTTAAACAGGGTACATGGTGGTGGTAGCTCCGAGGTGTTTCTGGGCCTTTCGGGCAGTCCTGCTGACACCGTTAGGAGTCCAGTAGCAAGCTCGGGACTGCCGTCGGTCGGAGATGTGTCTCTGGGAGTTTAGAAACGCCCTGTGTGCCCTTCGTCGGGCCGAAGGAATTGTCGTTACCATCGGGGCTTTGGTGCCTACTGCTAGTGGATGGGTCAGTTGTTCCAGAGCACGCTGGTATCGTAGGTACCAACACACGTGACTGCTCTACATGGCTGGTTATTAGTAGAAGTTCCTGTAAAAAAGCAGTTGCGTCGGTGTGTTTTCCTGATGGACCTGTATTATAGTGCTGGAGAAGGCGCTTTCCTTGTGTGTCATCTGATTACTGTTACTGCAGTTGTTCCGAGCCCAGCAGGCAGTGGGCGGCTCTCGCGGCAGGTTCTGCTGCCGGCCCTGGCTGCCCATGGGCACGTGGCAGCCCGGTGGCAGGGGCAGGAGCCACCCCAGCCTGCCCTGGCACAAGGGACTGTCGCCTGTCCGTGGAGTTCCAGCGTCTGAACTGACTGTTCTTTCAGTTAATGCAGGCAGCCTTTAAGGAATGGGAAAACAAGCCGATCTAGTAAATAGTTAATGAATGACAGTGTGTATATTTCCTGTACACCACAAACAAATACAGATTGGTATCTTATGTCCTATTAAATAGCACTTTCTTTACCTTCCACTGAAAAGACATTTTTTAGTGGTAATAGGAGAAGCACAGTTCTTTTCAGTGAATACAGAAGATGGGTGAGTCTGGAGTGATTCTATTTTATTGAGGCTTCTGAGCATCTGTCAGCATTGGAGATGTCTGATTTAATCATCCATAACTAGCTCCTCAGAAACTGTTCATATTGTGCATGTTTGAAAAACACCAGAGCCAGAATTAACTTTAATGAAGCTATACTTTGTGCTGTCTACGGCATGTTACTTCAGAAGTGTCCAACTGCTTAGGCATCCTGGGAAGAAGTAGGGTTTGCGAAGAGCAGGTTTCTTTATTCCAATACATTCTACTTTATTAAACAAAACTGTACTCTCTATTTACCCAGAAATGCAGCCTGCCTCCTAAAAGTGCTTTAGAGCAAATCTGTAATTCAAAATGACTGTTTTATGTTGCTCTATTTCAGCACTTTTTCTGCTTACGGATTGTTAGCAACCAATATATATATTTTTATTTTTCTCTGGATCATGTCAACTAACAAATCTTAATTTGTGTCTGTAGATTAAAGATGGAAGAAATCAATTACAAGTGTTTGGTTTTCCTAAACTGAATTGCACTGGCTCTTCTGATTGAATCTAAAAGTCATATGGTTGGTATCCGACAACTTAGAGACTATTTGATTTCCGTCATGAATATCTGATCTTTCTGAGTTGCAAACTCATTTTTTTGCAAGTGCTCCAATATTTACCTAAAATTTACAGTTTCTGCAGACATTCAGTTGGCAAATTTGTTTGTTAGAGCATTCATGAGATGTAAATGTAAGAGAGATGTGAGCACAGACTACCTAAATGGGCTTAGAGCTTCAAAGCCGTACTAACAGATTCTCTTCCCCCCTTTTGCTTCCATAATTTGCCTGTTTCTGGCTGACAGCCCTGAAAGGCAGAACAGTAAGTGAAAGGAGTCTGCTGCCTTCTCCTCACATGATACGTATTTGAAGTCATCATTGCCTGTGTTACTGTCCTGAGTAGAGATAATTGACTGATGTTACAATATATTGGCTCGGCTGTGTCTGTACTTGCTTGCAATGTTTTAATAGTTCATAGGTTACAAAACTCAAACTCTCTTTGTTGACTTACTTGCAGAGAACCATTCCTGTGTTTGGTTTCCGAAATGAACCGAGGGCTCATGACACCTGCTATACACACACAGTCTGTTTTGATAACTCACATCTGTATTTCTAAAATGGACTGCTAAGCTCCAGAAATGCTAATGGCTGCATTTCTCGTGCTGAGGTCAATTAATGCTACTTCTTTAAGTTTGTATTCATTGTGGTATATAGAAATTAATTGAACCAGATTTAAGTTACATTTATGTATATGAAAAAAATCAGGGATGTAGTAGCATCAGAAGAGTTTGCTTTGTCTGTAAGACAGGCTATTCCAACGCCTGAAACACAGTTCAAGTCTCAGAGAAAATGGCACAGAGCAATTAGCATGAAAGCATTTGCAGAAAGAGTTCAGCAAAAATATTATAAAGGTACAGGTGTAAAGACAGATTGCACAGTGCTAAATATCCTGAATGCAGCATTATATGTTTTAATAAACTGATTGTAACCTCTTCATTAAATCAGCCTGCCACTCTTAATTAGCCTGCACTTGGAGTGTCTTGCTCAGTGCTACAGGCAGAAGCACCCTTAATACTAAAACGTTAGTAAATGCTCCCGGGAGGCCAGGGTGCCCCCACGCACGCACTGCGCTGCCCGTGGCGGGACGGCTCGGGTGCTCGAGGAGCACCGCAGCAGGCAGCGCAGGGAGGAGGAGGAGGAGGATGAGGAGGAGGAAGAGGAGGGCTCTCGGGTGCGCTCCTCTGCGCCTTGCTCTCTGAGATCGGTAATGGCGCCTCACAGATATTTGAATGATGATTTTTTGCAACAGGTTGGAAAACGAAAATTGTCTTGTATACAATCCAGTAGATTTTTCATCTCTCAAACAGGAAAAATGTTGCCTATGGGGTTTCTTGTGCTTGGTCCTTCTCATCCTTTTTTAATTTTTTTTTTAAAGAGCTCTGTATTTTTAATACATGACCAGCAAAAGTTTTTCTGTGTGAAAGTGCCGTGGGATCCTTATCTGGGAAGGCACTAAATAATCTAAGTACCATTTATGTTACACTGTATTAAAAAGATGACTGAGTTTAAGTGCCCCGTTCATGAAGATTTCAGACTGAGTCAGGTTGGGAAAGATTCCCATGAAATCTAAAGCAAAGCTGCAGATTTTCCTGCACACCCGTGCTGGGCTGCACTGCCTCGCACAGCCGCTTCTGCAGTTGAGATGAGTATGGCTTGAAGTGTGGGATTCACGAAAATGCTACAACTGATTAGATGCTGAAGCAGGGAATAGGTCACATAATTATATTCTGACTCACAGCATGTAAATCCAGATGGTTATTCAAGAGCCTCACATTTTTGCATTAGGGTAAAGGTGAAACAACTTCATTATAATTATTTTGCTGGTTGCATCTTCTATTAGGGATTTTTCTGGCTGAAGCTTCGAGCTACATAACCAGGTTCAATCCATTATATTCCTTCAGGAATGAAGGATGCTGCCACACCAAAGGAAGCCCAGGTTCTGCAAACATCTTAGGTTTGCTGGTAAAGGTTGGCTGTATTTTATGTGCTATTACAGGAAACGTATGAGCTGTTACAGGGGATATGTTTGTCTCTGTGGTCTTAGCACATTATCTTTAGATCTTATTAAAAGTTCATTCTCATTTCAGTAAAGGCAGTGTTCAGAATTGAAAGCCTGTCTCTAAGATAAAAATAGGTCACATTTGAATAACTGTGCTGCTTGCCTCGTAACTAATGCTGGAGTGTGGTGGTACCGGCATGGTGGGACAGCAGCATAAAAAATCAGCGACATGAGAACCACCAGAATACCCTTTACTGCCCCTAAAATGTAGGCTTGTTTTGGTAATTTAACTTCTTATTTTAAACAAGTTTTTCAATTTATTTCTGAACGTAGCAGAAAGTAATGTTGAAATTTATGTCTGTGATATTTCAAGACATAGTTCATGAAGAATATATCAGCCTAGAAAAATTTCAGCGCTTCACAGAGGAAGTTAGAGCTGTTAATGACAAAATCTTTGCTGAGGTTTGTTTGGACTCAAAGAAATCAGTCTGACAGAAATGTGTCAGCGATTTGGGATGTAGTATTCCCATCCTTTGGTATTTATGGCTTATAATACATTGGGTTTTTGGTAGTGTAATGAATTTGCTGACAGCATTT
This sequence comes from Tinamus guttatus, assembly GCF_059628265.1. Lineage (NCBI taxonomy): Eukaryota > Metazoa > Chordata > Aves > Tinamiformes > Tinamidae > Tinamus > Tinamus guttatus. Next base: position 550,463 of record NW_028288923.1, read on the forward strand.
GATAGGATGTGCTGAAAGTCAGGGCTACAGCAGTTGGATCTGGTCAGCTGGCGTCGCTGCGGTTCGGACCAGCTGAAGATCTGTTCTTCAGTTTGGAACAAATTTTGTACCTTGGTCTTCAATTGATTTGGACTCAAGATATTAAAACAGAAATATAGTTTCCCTCTGTTTCCTATTCCTTCCTTGTTTCCTAGTTTTTAAACATCCTCAGGAAGGGGCCGTCCTTCATCTTTCTGGAATGAATCTAACAAATAATTTGTGTTCAGAATGCCAAACAACAGTAATGGAGCACGAGAGGGAGAAAATGACCCATTATTCACACACAGAATTAAATAGAGTGCTGGTCCCTTAAAAATATAACAAAAAACTGCCCTGTGGATGCCTTACATTTATAAATACTGAAGCATTTCATGGGGATTCTTATGTGAGAATCTGCCTCAGTCTTCCCTCAAGCAATTACCTCTTCTTTCTTTAAGCGGTTTCTGAGTTTCCTAGAGAGGGTTGTCGGAAGGGCAGCTGCTAATCAGCAGGGGTTTGTTTTGTTTTTTAATTCATTATCATGAAATGCATTGTAAAGCCAGACCTAATACAAATAATAATCTGCAGAAATAAACAAACAAGCAAGCAAGTAAATCGAAAGGCTGGTGTAAACCCTGTGACCTCCTGGGCTGCGGCGCAGCGCCTTTGGGCACCACGTTCTGTGATTCTGTATGTGAGGGTTGGGTCCAGCAGGAGCTGATGGAAACAGGGGCTTGACTTGTTCTCTGCTTGGCATGTAGGAGGCTTTGCTGGCTTGGAAATGTTCCCTTTTTTTTCATGTGATATAAAAACTTAGGCATTTAAACATGTTTTGTCGATTAAGTTGTTGAACCACTGGTTGAATTACTGCTACAGTGTGTTTTTTAATCCCCTGGTGATAGCTGAAGCTGCTAATGCAAACAGCAAGAGAAACGTTTTTATTTATTTCATTTTTGATTCTGACATCAGCAGCATTGCGTTATTTTCATATGGTCCCCGTTTGCTCTTTCGTGCATGTGTTTGCATTGTGCATTATGGTCCGGACTAATGGTGCTGTCATTAAATAGGTAGGAGACATGTAGGCATTAATCGAGTTGTCTTAATTGAAGAGGAGATGCTTAGAGCTGGAACATAAGGAGCTGTACTCAGAGCTCTTGGCTCAGCCTGCCAGATCACGCTGTCCCCCAAAGCGATAGGTTATGAGATTTTATGAACTCTTCCTTTAACCTCACCTTTATTTCTGCTCTCTGCAAGACAGTGCGGGGCGGAGCATCGAAAAATCACTCAACGTTTAGATGCCACCGCTCGGTTCCCCGCTAACCTTGCCCGCTCGTCTCGGAGCGCGTGCTGGGTGCCACGGGAGGGACGGGGCAGCCGCACGGGGCTGCGCTCGGCACCGGGCGGCCCGCGAGGCTGCAGAACTGGCCCGCGAGGCTGCAGAACCGGCCCGCGAGGCTGCAGAGCACCTGGCGAGGCCGCAGAACCAGGCCAGCGCTCGCCCCTTCTGGAGGTTTCCTCCCTCCAGAACGTGCCCCTCGCGTGTCGCTAGTTACACTGTGGCTTTGGTTTAGAGTTTCCTTCTGCGGGTGACAGAATCATGGCACTAACTCTATCTCAGAGAAGATTAGGGTTTTGCATCCTGTGCCTAAATATACCTATGTTTGGTATACATATAAAATATCCTGCAGAGAAGTTCAGTGATGACTCCGGTTTTGTAAATTTGTTGCATTGCATCCATGGAACTGCTCATTTTTAAGAAAACAAAGCACTTTATTTACCAGCAAAATACATGTAATCAATATTCCTCCTGTGTGGCAGTAGTCAAAATTCATTGGTTTTGCCTGAAATATACTCAGAATTTTATGAGATGTGTCAGGAAAAGCAAATGGAATTCAGATATGAGTTGCTCAAAGGACAAGGTTTTGTGAGTGCGAATCTCCTCAGTTTTGGAGTGAAGGCAGAAGAAAATACATATTTCACTCTCCTTTTCTGAATGTCTTTCGTGTTTCCAGGTCAGCTCTTCTAGTGCTTGGTAGGGACACTTGTTCCTGTTATAATTACTGGCTTGTAGCACATATTGCCATCCAAATAGCTGAGCTCATTTGTATCAGACCTTGTCAGATCAGGTATAACCCAGGCCATAGTTGCCTTAGCCTAGTGCAAACAAGCACAGATGACTGTGTAGTTGTATATTTGCTTCTAGAGATAACCTATACCTAAGTAAGGGAAAAGCAGCGACTGCAGCTAAGTGACCGAGAGGAATACTCGTTTTTTTGGAGCAGGGGAAAGAAGGGTTGGAGGAAGCAAGGCAGTCTTGGAATTATAATGGTAGATTTTATCATAGTTGAAGTTTAATTACTTATACTTGTGCTACCTCTGAAGAGAAATGGAATCCAGGTTAATCTTCCCAAGATATGTAATAAAAATAATTTATCGAATTAAGGGCCCATTACTGTGATTATGAAATACATTTTTAATTAAGTCCAAAGTTGCTTTGGTAGAAATTTTACTTATATGAACTCAAAATGTTTGGACTTGCTCATCTTTCTAAGCTTTATTTCACTTCCATAAAGATCATGAACTTGGCTTAATTAGGAGTTAGAATGTTAGAGCAAATTAATTTCAGTCACCTCAATGGTCCCTGGGAGGATCGCGGGCTCTGCCGGACGCTCTCGTCTGCGGCTTGGAAAATCTCTGCCTCGTCCTCGGCTGCCCCAGGCCTGCAGGGCCGTTCGTGGCTGGTGGCTCTCAGCAGTGGCTCTATGCAACGTGTCAGTCTGCAGGTGAAAAAGCAGCGTGTTCCCAGTTACCCAGTGCAGTCAGGCCGGCATGCGCAGGAGACTGTCACATCGGTGTCTCACATCAGTGTCTCCTTCTGGTCCCAAGGACAAACAGCCATTTTATTTCTGAGATTTTGCTCAGTGTTAGTTTTAAGTGCCTCCCTTCAATTACTTTTTTTTTCTTTTTGGAGGAGGAGGGAATTTGTTTGTTAACTGAGTGCCTTTACTTTGAATGTCACTACACTACTTTGAAATTTAAAATGACAGTGCAGTCCTACATCCTAAAGGAAGTTTTCTGGGTAAGAATAAACACAGTAACTTTCTCTGGGTGTTAACAAATAACCCCAAAAATATGTTAATTGTAAATCAGTGCTTAAAATGCTTTTTGTCACAAAATTCTGGATTTACTCCACATTCTTGGTAGGTTGTAATGAGCTGAATTCATTGGTTAAATTAAAATGCTCTTTCTCATATTCTGTAAATGCAGTGTGTATGCAACTGAACAAAAATAAAATTGAAATTTACATTTTCATCAAATGAATAACCACATGCTGAGGATTGCTCAACTGCAATTTATGATTATGCAAATAAGACAGGTTTCACAACTAGAATATTTACGATAAATGGGAGTTCCATTATTATCTATCAAAAAGGCATTAACCTTGAAAATTATATACAATTGACACGAACATTTCTAAATTATGTCTAAAAGTTGTTAATGTTCTGTCTTTGTACCTCCCATATGTATAGGTACTATATATTAGATTTAGCAAAATAATTCAGAATGAATACTTTATTGCTCTGCCACTTTTTTGTTTTTTGAACTATCTGCAACAACTTGCTAGTTTCTTTACCCATTATTAAAAAGCAGTGAATTCTGCTGAATCAGTCTTGGTCGCACACAAGAACTGGAGTTAAAAAAGCCGGTAGCATTTACTATTTTGAAAACCTGGTGAAGTGAGCAGAGAAGGGGCTGCAAGTCAGTTGGCACCTTCCCAAAAGAGGAGCTTCTCTGTTGCAGATACTCACCTCTGCTTCCTGGGACATCTCAGTGTTTGATGGCTCTACATCAGATTCTGTTTTCTCCTCAGTTTGATGAGTCCTGGTGTCCTCTTCATGGAAAGCACCAATGGTAGGAGGCATAATGAAGTGAGGCTCTTGCTAATGGTCTGATCAGTGATGTCCTTTGCCTGAGATTGGCAAGTGAAAACAAGCAGTAGCCCAAGAGCAGTCATACATACTCATTCAGACAGTTCATGACAAGTTGCAGAGAAGTTTGCGGCATGACCCAGTGAAGTTTCTGAAGTTGCTGTTGAGCTGAAGATGCATCCGTGACCACAGTATGCAGATACACGAAGATGCAGACAGCCTGACTTGACAATTATTTTTAAAAAGCCATTCAAATTAGAACTTTACATGGTTCATGTGACCATGGAAGATGGTATGATTTGGGATTTTTACTTTTTGGAGTGAAACCAGCTCCTTCGAACCACGGACCACTCAAAGTCAAACTGGACCCGACTGATTCTAGTGCAAGACCACAACCTTTTAATAGCAAATGATGATTTTGTGTTATTTTTGGACTTGAAAATGATGTCCAGAGTACATATCTATTGGTGGCAGGTAGAGGAATGCACTAAAAATGGAGCCGTCCATGCTTTTTCCTGAATTAGCGCTTAGTCAACACTGTGTGTACTTTTTTACGTGTTATGCTTTGGACTGGAGACACAGATATATGCTGTGGGCTTAGCAATGCTTCTGCCTTTAACTGTCAAGATGTTAAATGTTTTGTCCTACATGAAGAGTTGGATTAGTGGAGAGTTCTAAAACCAGTTTAAGCCTTTATCTAGCATGGATAGGTGCGTGTAACAGGGGGCATCTATTTATTTGTCGTATCACTCTGTCTTCTTAAACAGTCTTTGCTGTTCAGTGACTCTTCTCAGAGAGAGCCTGTGGGTATTTTAGCATTAACCTCTCTAGGTGACACCACCCATGAAAAATGTGTTCTCCTTTCACTGCTTCTTCCAGCACGAGCATGCAGCTGAGAGGCCTAATAGCGTGGTGCAGTTTGCTTGTAAATGTAAAAGAAAGGAGCTATTTACTCATGCTGGCTGTTGCTTACATTACAAGCTACTGAAACATTTTTGAAAAACAACTTCTTTTTTGTACTTTTTAACTCGCATAAAAATCTGTCACAGAAAAGATTATGACCGAGCACTTCATGTGTTTTTCTTGCTAAGTATGCCAGAGAGCAGCAGAAAGCCAGATCAGTGTCTTATTTTTATCACTTTCTGTAAACAGTCTCCAGATTAATCTCAGTAAATACCAGAAATGCTAATACCTAGTCTTTGTATATGCTTACAGAGCAGTTGTAGGCCACTTACTTGACGGATATATTTAAAAGAAGCACTTGCCATAAACAAAAAAGAGGAAAGGCCTTGTTACCTCTTCAGAGCGCATTTCTCCCAGTCCCAAGCACTGACCGAGTGTTCAGCTCCGCGGGTGTCTGTGGCTGCACCCGCGGCGCCCGTGCGCAAGGGCCCGGCTGTGATCGGAGCGGCGCGCGCAGAGGTGCTGCCCAGAAGCTCCCAAATCTGCCCTAATGCTGCCCAGAGCCTCACAGAACCACGTAACTCTCCTCTGATCTCTCTACTGTGATGTCCATCCTCTCCTTTCTTGAGTAGAACAGCTCACAGTGATTTAAGTACCAATATATACATCTAAAGTACTGTAATTTGTCATGTCTGGTAGTAACACATTTAATGAAAGTGAGAAACTCTCGTTTTGTTTTGCTGGCAAATGTAATTCCAAGGGTTTATCCTTGGGTCCAATCTACTGTAAATGTTGACATTTTGAACCACAGGAGTAAGTTTTTTTTTTTTTTTTTTTTTTAATCATGAAGAATGAGATGCTTAAGCGGCAAATAGCAACTGTAAAGTAGCTTGGTTTGTCCATCTCCTTGTAAACTAAGGAGCCTCAGTAACACCAAAAGATAAAAATACCTCCACATGGTACTGGACTGTTAAGAGTTTTTATAGAGTTTTTATTATCTGTAACTTTTTAGCCACTAGATGGTGGAAAAGTCGCAACGTGCGAGTGCTCTGGGACTTGATCTGCCCTTCCAGGGTTAGTGCATGGACAAGGTTAGTGCAGAACACAGCCCTCCTTAAATTGTTGTGGAATTGTCCATGAGGTGGCATCTGGCTTGTGCTTCAGCTTGTACAAACCAAGTCCCTTTGCACTGGTGAGCTTTGTCCAGGCTAGCAGGGCAGTTTTGGTGAAAGGAATTCCATGTAATTCTGTTTAAATGCAAATTTCCCCTACTGAACTGCACGCTACCGTAAGACACTGCTAGCCATGCCTGTTTTGAAGCTAGCTCTGGTATCTCCTCATGCCTGCATGTCCTCTGGGTCATTAAGTAGTTGACAGGATTCCTGGGACATTCGTAAGGTGAGGACTAAGTCATTTTTCCTTCAGTAGCTTCTGGGACTTGCTGTGTGAAGGGAAGATGTGCACCATTCTCAAAGAAATATTGAATGTGGGGGCAAATCTTTCTATCTTAGTGCAGTGGAGTTTGCTAGGCGATTTTTTTGTGCAGACGTTTGGAGAAAAATGGTTTAGTTTGAAAATTCTTCACCCAGATTGTTCCTCTCTGTTATGTTGTAAAGGACAGCTCCATAAATACTTCGGTTCTGGGATCCCTTGCCAGTGTCTCTGCTTTAATGTCAGACTCGGCACCTCACCAGCCAGTTCATCTCCCTGTTTGATCTCGGAATGAAATTGCAGTCCTGACTTCCAACAGAAACGACTGTGCTATCAACCCATAATCGTTAAGGTAACTTCAGTGCAGGCATTAGGAGCATCAAACGATGACAATGCCTTAGATTTATATGGCACCTTTCATTCCTATGGATCTCAAAGCACCTATAACTTCTGGCAAACCTGTGTTGAGTTAATGGGTTATGTCACAGTTTATTCAGCAGTAAGTGCTCACAAGAAAGACTGATTAATGGGAGAGATGGCCCAGAACTATAATTAATTTAACCAACAATTTCTTGAACTTGGTAGGAAGCCAACCAGTGGCACAAGTGGAGCTATGAGCTTTCAACCACTCATTGCATTAAGCACTTGGGGGTAAGTTGAAGATTTGGCTCTTTGGGGTTTGTTTGTGTCGCTGCAGCTTTATAAAAGCTTCTGCACTGAAACCTAACATAACACATTGTGTGGAGGGGTTTGGGGCACTGAGTGGAAAACAACACCCTGCCCCGGGAAGATTTTAAATTTGACAACTACTCAGTTTGCGCAGGATTCTTGAGGCAAATATTTTAAGCATTGTGAAGAATTACGAGCAAACAGGTACTCGGGACTCTGTTTTTGCAACTCGTCTGACTTTTTGCCTATGCCAGAAAACTGGTATGAAAATTCAAATCACTTTAGTAGCTAGGAGAATCGGGGGTAACAACAAGTAGGAAAACAACATGAAAGGTGAACAGATTGCTATTTGAGGAGATGTTTTTGAGATTATTCCAGTGTGAAAGTTCTTTTTAAATCAGCAATTGTGATCACACATACGTTCCCACTTGCCGTCCACGCCCCCTTGCACTTTTCTTATGCCTCTTTGTTATTGTACTTTTAAACTTAATCATTTTTCCACAGGAATGAAAATTGTTATTAGCATCTGTTGTGTCTGCATAATTACTATGCCTGTTTGAAGGCTTATTTCTGTTATTTCCAGATCTCTTCTAAAGTCCTTACATTGGCAATTAGTATATCTTGCATGTACTGGCGGAGAGAAAAGGATCATGGATTTTCAGCATAAAAGAAGAACTGTCTCTGATGACTAACACTGTACAGGGACCTTAGAAAACAAAGTGTTTCAGAAAAACAATAATCCCAAACTGTATTTTACTGTAAATGTTGCCACGGAGATCTGGGTTTGTGAAAGACTTTAGACCTCCTTGAACCAACCCCAGGAGAGATGTTAAGAATGTGATTTTTTTTTTTTTCAGCCAGAAAAAAATGTGACCTGTGCAGATGTCGGAGCTGCATCCTTGGAGCCCGCAGGGGTGTCGGGGCGGCTGCTGCCGCTCCAGCTCCAGGAGGGCACTCGGGGTAGCTGCTCTTCTGGGCAGCAGGGCGGACGGAGCAGGGGCAGATCAGGAGGTGGCCTTGCTGCAGGCTGCTTACTGCCTTGGACGTGCTGGTCCCTAATGCTTCAGCGTGGAGGGGGGACATCCTCCAAGCTGCCCTTGGTGCCAGCCTGTGCTTGCAGGGTTGTTTCACAGGGCGTCGCAGAGGTGGCCACACAAGCACTTACTGCCCGGGTGCTTCGCGAGGCCTCCGGCCATGGGGAGCCCCATGCCGGCTCCCTTGCTCTGCGCTCCAGAGACAGGGGAAGGAGAAGAGGACATAACGGAGACAACTCTGTCCTGGAGTCTCTTCCAGCTACCTTTATCCCTTGCAAAGTTAAATGCCTGCACCTAAAGGTGTCTCCATCTTAAGCTTCTCTCCTCTTTTGTCTTTCACAGACAAACCTTCTCAGAGCAAAGCCGGGGGATGCTCTTCATTCCCGTGCCGTGCCGTGGGGTGATAAATGTCTGCTCATGTTTCAGTGTCTGATAGCAGAAGAGAATTTAACTGCTTCTTATATTTATCCTCAAAGAATAGTGACACAGTAGTTTTAAAGCATCGCCCCTTGGTGATGTTTAACCCCTCACATAACATTTTCCCTTGTAAACTGGATTTGGGTCATGTGAGAGGAGCCCTGGGAAGGATGCAGCATCTTTGTCTTCCCTGTCCCCTCTGCCATGGCCTTGTCCTTGGGTCAAAGACAAGTAGAAAGCCATGAGTTTCACCAGCACAGGACAAACTTTGGTTGGGAAGACAGATTGGGGTATGATAGAGAGCTGTGCAAGTCAGCAAAAGTAAATGACAAGTATCTGATAATGGAGTTGAGCTTCATGGTCTTTGAGGCGTGTTGCTAAGTGTTATGTTCACATGTAATTTAAAATTTACCAAAGTAATTTGGCCGATAGTTCTGCTGGTAGAGATAGTATCATTTACCTATTGCTGATTATTTGTCTTTGTATTTTGTTAGTGTCTCAAGGCTTGCTTCTGTAGTCTGTGTCCTCTCTTCAGTTGACACCTTTGTCTGTTACTAACTCAGAGCTAAATTGTCTTGCTACACTGGAGATGTGTCCTTTCTTTTAAAGTCACCTTTCCCAAGCAATGTCACCAAAGCGATCTCATTCTCTCAGTGGCTTAAGTGTATGAAAGAAGTCTGCAAGGGACAAAAAAGCAGCTTCTAGAAGAACTGTTAAAAGATATCCATTTTTCACAGTTAAAATAGAACCTCATAATTAATTTAAATTAAATTTGTTTTCCAGAACACAGATTTTTGGGTGTAAAGTATGCCCTTTGAGAGAGGCAATGGAAACAACCTTTGTTATTTTTGATTACCTTTGTGTTTTGCTTTTAACTCATTATGCAAATTTTATGTTAATAACCTTCTAACATTAAGTTTTACTTTATACTGTATAAACTGACAGCACGATATTTATCAAGCATAAATATTAAAAACACTATGAAGACTTTTAGGCTTCTAATTATTATGCTAATTTATCTCTAAATTATTCTTGTACTACTACCCCACAGTTCAACTTGACACAAAACTTGTAGAACTTGACACAAAAATGGTAAAATACAAAAATTCTATTTTTAATGGTATTAAATAATCACATAGGAAGCCCTGTCGATGAATATATGAAGCCCTGTTTATAGCACTGTGAATATGAAGAATTCAGCTTTTCTGGGGAGCTACTGAGACTTTGCTTATATTGTCATAAATACTAAGGAAATCCAAAGTGCTTTTTTATTTTAGAAGAGCTGGAAAACCTGATATATTTGATGGAAATTTTCTATGTTGAGCCAAATTCTTAGTATTTCTTTTCATGCCAGTATCTTTATTGCAGTGCATAAGACTATTTGTGTGGTTAAAGTGTGTGTATCTTGGTCTCTCTGCAGCTTTCTGGTGCACCATGTGGGGTCAGATGAAGTCCTCAGATCCCCGGGCTGCGTGTTCAGTCTAGTGACTGGATAAGACTATGGTAAGGAGCAAAATCTCTCTAATGCATAGAAGAGCTAATTAAATATATGCCAAGTATTATAATTACAGTGCATTCCTTCCCAGCCTGGCAATAAGCACTTGGGTGTTATCAGGAGTGAGTGGGTGCTGAAAGGCAGCATGTGGACCCACCAGAACTAGAGCCACACGGCGTGAAAGCTGCTCCAAGGCCTTCAGGGGCCTCTTATCAAGCCAAACCCTGTTCCTGGCAACATGCCCAGGTGGTGACCAGAGTCCAAAATCAGGACTATGCCGAGGAGACTGGTAGAAAATAGAAATTTTCATTAGAAAATAGGTAAGAATTAATCAGGTGTAATGAGCAGTGGGCAGGTCCTGCTCTCTGAGGAGGGATGGTGCTGTAGGAATTAGGTAAATGGGCAAATTGCATGTGGGTTGAGTAGCAGGGGTTAAGAGTTTATATGGGTGGGAGGGGAAATAAAACACTACAAACACAAACGTTTGGAGGATTGGCACTCTAAATATCACCCAGGGCACCACTGCTTCATTTGTCGGTTGTTTGTGCCTTAACATTTTAGACAACAGTCTTGGAAAGACTCAGGGTCACTAGGTCTCATTACCTCCTTAAACTGAGTTTGGAAGATCAGGGTGCCATTAGGCAATGAATTCCCCCTCTGTATATGAATCTACCTATCTGTGGGTCTATGAGCGTATAGATAGATTTACTGCTTAGTAAGTGTTTTTGCTGTTTCATCCTAGTAGTTTGAAAATACAGTCAATACATTCAAAAGGCTTTCTTTTTTCAAGAAGAAAACAGAATTGACTTTTTTTTAATTATTTGTTTTTGTATGTAAGAATCTAAATGAAATGGTGTTACTACCAAAAAGAATGTATTTAAAAATAACAAGAAAGTAATCCTGCTGGAGAAATTCAATAGCAGTTTTGTGCAAACAGCTGTAGTCTGAAATCTTGCTTTTGCAGAGAACCAGCTTTTCATCTCACACTGATAGGGGATGATGCCTGTTTCAGCAGGGGACTTGGCAGTGACCGTGAGGCACTGAAGTCGCAGCCCATCCTCTCTGCCCATGTCCATAACCCTAGTGCCAGGGGGAGACCGGGCACGGGGCACAGCCCTGGCTCTCCTGCAGCCCAGTTAACGTTTAAATGGGCAATCCCGGGCACCCTTTCTAACCGTGCAGGTTCTTGTTGGGCCTTGTAGACTTCCTTCCACAAACAGCACACAAAGCTTAGCCTGCAGCACAGTAACGAAATGGAGGATGGACAGAGCGAGGATCTAAATTAATTTATCTGATATATGCAGAATTCTGTTCTATTTAAACATCTTGAAGCTGAGGCTCCAGAAGAATTCTTCTGATTTCCCCTCTGAAATGCAGTGTGCTTAATTAAATGAACTCTGTGTGTGTGTGTGACACAGAGAGAGGGAGAAAGAGAAGCAAGGTGGTTTATCTTTCCACTTTCGGAGTTTCTTTTTGTTAGTTTTACAACAGAGAATCACACAGATAAACCCAACCCTTAGCACAAAGTAATTGTGAAATCAAGTGGTTATCCAGCAATTCTGAGTTCTGGAGTTAGCTACTGGGGGGAAAAAAATAGGAACACAATATATGAAATACAAATCCTAAAAGATCAGTAATGTGCCAAACAGGTTATTGCATTCAGGAGAGTTGATAAGGATGATTTAACAGGCCGGAAAGATCACCTCTGCAGATCAGAGAGGGAAAGGACTGTGAAAAGATAAAAGGAGGCACACACAATAGAGAGATAAGTGAGTGTTATCTTTTTTAAAGGTTTGAACTCAGGCCATGGTTGTTAGCATTTTGTCTTATTTCCATAATCAAACTTCTAAACATTTAGACGCAGACCACTCTGACCTTTGCTCTCACATGGAATCCAGGAGAAGCAGCATTAAATTAATGGAATGGTTAATGCAATTTGGCTCTTGGTTTGGATATTGCTTGACAACAGACAAATAGGCAGTACCATCTCAGACTCCTTATTTAGGGGTCTACTTCTGCATAGTGATAAATCCCAAATGCTTTATTTTTATTTCTTTTCTGCAAGCGTAAGCTGAATACCAGATTTGTAAGTGTATTGCTCCCAAATAATGGGTGGTTAATGGCCGTCACAACTGTGGCTCCTTTAGATGCCTAACTCAAATAAATACCCTGTTTGGATGCCAATTTTTGAAATATATCTTCTACCCGCAAAAAAGGAATTTGCCTTTCTGATGAAGCGTCTCTTTCAGTAGAAAATTCTGTAATTACCATGGTCAAAAAAGGAGTTTCAGCTCCAAAGAATATGCCTTATACTATAAACCACCTATTTCACATACACCATCACTCATGGAACTGCTATAATTGTTTTTTTTTTTTTTCTTTTTTTTTCTTTTTTGTAAATCACTTTTTCTCAGACATTCTGCAAATTTTGCAATCTGGAAAAATTCCCAGGGAACAGTTTTTCCTCTTTTTAACTTTTTGTTTAGTTTAACTTTCTGGGATTAATTTAATATGATTAATATTCTTTCTTTAGGAAAAAGCCTTACTGTAAAAATAAGTTCACTCTCTTGTTTGCTCATCTTAAACATTAATTGTGTATCATGTGTACCTGGAATTCAGTGTAGAGGGCAGAATATATCTGCTGAGAGAGTATTGATAAAATGAGACATTTCTGAGTTGAAGAATGAAGATCCTATTCCACTTACATGTAGTAGCAGCCTGGACCTTCATTCTGGGACTACATTTGTCATACGTAGAATAGAAATGAATGTATTTTATATAAGTATATTTTGAAGTCAGAGGCTTATAATTAAAAGTAGGGAACCATTTGAATGGTCAAGTAGCTACGTTGGTGTTCAAGTGGGCAATGCTGCCAAGTACCAAATGAACTGCAGGCTTCACCCGGGCTGCTGCCAACCATGTTAGTTAACTTTTGGGGGTAGCATTATTTATTATATATTGACGTACTGTTGCAGTAGAAGAGAAGCTCAGATTTAAGTTTGAGAATATCAAGAATAGTTTCTGGGAAGGTTGTTACAAGGGATATTAAATATGATGCTAAGGATATGGTCCTACTTTAAAGAATCATTTTCTGTTGCGCCCACAACTTTGTTCTTTCATCTTAGTGACAGCACAAATGTTTCCATCCATTTCATTCCATCTTCTTCCCTCTCATCTCAGATATTTATATGTTTGGATGGCCCCATCATGATGAAATCCAGCTGCCTCCCAAATAGAAATATCATTTACAATTTCTCTGGCTTTCTTCTTTCAGACTCTTCAGGGAAATAGCTTGATTAATTCACAGGTTTTCATTCCTTCATTTGTTTGTTTGTCTGTGCGAGTGAGTGGCTCTGCTGCGTAAGGAGGTGTGTGACTAAATTATTGAGGGAAAGCTAAATCAAAGAGATTAAATTTGTCTTTGGGGTATATTTAAAGTGCAGACTGCAATGCAGAGATACGCATGCACCTTGAAAGGAGCTGGTTTGGGCCGGGACGAAGGCAGGAGCCGGGTCCCTGCGGTGGCAGCCGTCCCCAGGAGGGCAGGCCCGGCCGCGGGGCCGCTGGCGCCTCAGGGAGGGAGGGAGGCCGCAGCCTTGGGCGGCCGCGCGGGGCAGGCACCGCCCTCCGTGCTGTGCAACTTCCATAGCTTTACAAAGGAAAAAAGAGATTTTTTGACTAAATCTGCCACATCTTTCAACATCTATCATTGGTTTACCGATATTTCTTCTCTGACTTTTAAATTCTTGGGGGGGAAAAAAAAGAAGAAAGAACGCTGGGCTTTTTAAAAGCTGTTTTGAAAGATTCCTCTTCTTTTTTTCCTCACTCCAATTAAAGCTGGTTCCAGTGATCATATGAGCAAAGCAAGTGTTGAGCAGGTCTCACGGGTGGGTCTGCTCGCATCAGCCCAGCCCAGAGGACCTCAGTAAATGTTTCAAAGTCCTGAGCCCTGCCTTTGCGCTGACTCTGTTTCATCCATTGCTCTGGAAGCAGGAAAGACTCCCGGGAACCTCCTTGTTCTTGTCAGAAGACAAGGCAATGTGGAGAGGGTGAGAATGGTCCTGGGGTCTGTGCTGAGCAGATAAAAGAAGCCATAAAATATTTCTCTGCTCTCACAACTCGTTTACGAGCAAGGAATCAACTGTCATGAAATACCCCAGACCTCGTAACCTCGCTGACATCGCTCGAGTCCTTCTTTGTTGTTGGTCCCCATTGATCACCAACCAGGGAACAGGGATTAAGTAATTCAAACAACCTTCTTGAAAAGTTGAATCTGCACTTTTTGAGCCTCTGTGAGTCACAGGAGGTCGCTGGAGGTGCTTTTGGGGAATCGTGCACTTTCACATTCCTTTTCCAATGTCTTGTGCAGTGCTAAAGAACAACAGTTTTCCCTCTGATGGAGCCCCTCCAGCATCTCTCCAAAGTTTGACCCTTATAAGACTGATATGGGTGTTTCTCATAATTTGCTCTGTGGAAGCAGTTTGTTTTATAATCTTTCTTGAAAGAGCATTTTAGAGACCCGTAAAGGAGATTATTTAAACAAAGTAGGGTCTACTAATAAACACCTTTTGATACTCTGTCTTTTTAAATTTTTTCCTCACAGAAATCACTGAATTCCTTATTAAGATTCTTTTTGAAGGCTTCGTCTTTGCTAGACCTCTTAGATGTTCATCTGACAGGTATCTCAGCTGTGGGAAGCTGTCAATCTCCAAAGCTTTGGGAGCAGTAAGTCTGAGCTGAGTCAAGAGCTCACTGCCCCTGACTGCCCAGGCGCTGGTCAGTATGTTCCCAGGAAGACTTATTTATTGGATACAGCAAAGGTGAAAATGATCATTTGTAGATGATTTTTTTTGGTATCCATTCATCAAAGGAAAAGAAAAAGCTCCAACTGTTTCTTCCACTGAGTAGCCACAATTCCCTTTCTAGAAGGCAGTGATTGTGAAATTATCATGTGTGTGAACAGGCGCTTGCTTTGCTGCTCTCACCAGATATATTATGGGCTGAGTTGACCCAGGGAGCAGAACTGACGGCCTGATCAGCCTCCTTGCGAAATTAGCAATGTGAATAAAAGCAGCACATGTGGATTATCCTGGGTGGTGCTGCCTGTTCCTGTCAGTGGAAGCAGCTCTGCAGTAATCTGCTTCCACCATCAACATCGGGACCTCTGGATGTGTGAGGATCAGCTGGAATGCGCTGTATTCCAGCAATCTCCAGCTGGAAAATGTTTCCCACCTGGAGAAATTACACCTGGATAGAGATAAATTAATGACAGTTTCCTTTTGATAAAAGCACAACACTTCTGGAAAAAAAAAAAAAAGATAGGGAAAAAAACCTTTCATGTGCATTCTGTGTAAGGAGAAATGAGACTTGGCAAGCATCAGTGGGGCAAGGAGAAGCAGCCTCTCCTGAATGTTAGCGCAAGAAATGTCACCAGCATGTCTGCTAGCCAGGTTTCTAACGAACCACGCAGGCTGGCAGTGTGTGGCACAGAATTGGCTGGCTTGATTGACGAAACTGTAGAGAAAAAGAAAAGGGGATTTTGAAATGGCGCGGCCGCCGCCGGCCTCCGCGGAATAGCTGCAGAACCGACAGCTCCGCTCTGGTGTCTGCAGGACCTGCAGTGCTGCCAGAAACAAAATGATACTGTTAATAGCAAAATGAGACGGTGACTTCTCTGTTGAAGCCTAGGGAGGTGAGGATTGCTCGGTGCATACTAAAGAGTGGAGAAAAGTCTTCAGTTGAGGAAAAGGGATTTCAGAATGGGAGAGGAGTAAACAGGGAACCAGTACTTACATCATGCTCTTCCAGATTACTTATTATATTATTGCATAAGTTTATGTAATGCTGACTTATACCAAATGGATTGTTTTGTTCCTTCTTGGAAAGTGGTTTATTTTTATATTTAGGTAAGTTGCCACGGGAATGCCTTCTAAAAACCACTGAAGCTACTATTACTTTGTATATTCAGCACTGGAGGCCTTTAACAGCTCTTGGTGAGGATGATCTGATTCCCTTTTTGCCTGTTGTTGGGCTCTGGTTTTAGGCAATGATTTAGGCAATATTGTTGATAAACATAAGGAGGAAGTTTAAATATTATACACAGGAGAATGAATATCTTCATTTGTTTAATAGGCAATATGCAGGAACTTCTTCTCCTTATTCAATAACCTCAATATTCAGTAACATAGTAAGTGTGAGTAATTGTCTGTTACGTATTTAGAATATATTAGTTTGTGCCTTTAGGATGGACCTCAGCAGCAGATGTCTGTAAATTTTACTGCTGCAAAATCATCATATAGAGACTTTGACTCAGTCTCCTTCCTGTGTTCTCTTTTGCTTCCAGTGTGATAGTAATTTATTCTTCACCATATGCTAGTAGCAATTAAAAAATTCCATAAATACTGGCAAAACAGGATGGTACATTGGAGAGTAAAAGCATAAAGCCAAAGCTATCAATTACTCTGGAGATTGCTAGTGTTCATTTTTTATATCCTTACAAAGATATAGTAGTAGTCATATCACCCCATTCTATTTCCATTTGGGTAGAAATCCCTCCCGTTTTTGCTAGATGACATCTGCAATGTTTCGGGTTTCAGGTCTATCCGAGATTGTGACAGTTCCTGTTGCCAGAGTTCACTCATCCAGAGGCAGCACAGCTGCTCTGAGCATTCTTCCCCCTCCACAGCACTGCAAATATGCAGGAAGAAGGCGGTTTCATAGAATAATTCAGGTTAGGAGGGAGCTCTAGAGGTCCAGCTCTTGCTCAGAGCAGGTCCAGCTAGATAACATTGCTCCAGTCATGCTTTAATATCTCCAAGGATGGAGGCTCCTGGGCCCCTCATGGTAAAATTTCTTATCTTGTATTTAATCAGAATTTCCTATGTTGGAAGCTGGATTCAGATTACTAAACGAGTCTCCTGCAGTCATGGAGCACCTATAGCTGCTTGTTCTTCAGATCAGCTCTGCAACCCCATTTATCAAAAATAAGTGTTTGGCTTCTAATGAAACTTTCTCTGTAAAAGTTGGTTGATTGTGAAGCTCCTTGGAAGGCTTTGAAAAGGTTATAGCCTCAATCCTCAGCTCTGAGGAGAATGTCAGAAGGCTTTAAAGGGTCATTTTATATCCAGCAAAACACTAGGCAATACAGCTACATACTTTTAACTTGTCTTGGGGAAATATTTTTTTAAGCTGCAAAAACGTTGTATTTATGCTTTTAAATGTATGCTGTATTATTAAGCTCTGACATTAAACACCTTCATGTCAGTTTGAAGGCACTGAACTTTCCTAATCATACAATAAAAGAAGGGAAAGGGGAGCTTAGTGAGTCTCAGAGCTCATTTTTTTTTCCATATTATCTTGCAGCTTGCTGGACTGTGGTTAATATTGAACTGATCAAAACTTGCAATGGATGAAACTAAAGACATAGGAGCTCAATGATTTTAAACTACACTAGCTACATGGATAATCAGTTCTTCACAGAGTAAAGGCTTTTATGTTAGTGATCATCATCTCAATTAAAATATCTTCTATGTCTATAATAGGAAAAAGAATGGCATTCTTATGACTCCCATAGAGCTACCCAGCTTGGCACACAACTGATCATGACTTAGGCAATTAATTGTCCCTTGCCTGGGTTTACAGACGATGTTATCCTCTACAACTGAGCCCGTTCATGGGGAAAAGACTTCCGTTCTGCTCCCATCTATAGCTTGACAGGCAAGTTAAATATTTAGAAACTGCGCAGAAGTGACCTTGTAGACTGAGGCAAAATAAGTTTAAATGAATTGAATAGCAAATTCCTAGAAAAAATGAAGCATTGTTCATCTTGAGACTACTTGAGTCTGCCAAATAACTTCAGCTGGGAAAAAAATGTTAAGGGCAAGATTAACAGAAGAATCCAACAAGTCAGCATTTAGGGCACTCCAAGGTTTGTTTAACCCACTGGTTGTACAGGCTTTCAGTGCTCTTAACCTCTTCTGTTGGAACAGTTTTCCTTTGTATAAATACACAAGCAGTGTTCTGGGACCTGCTTCCACCCCCATGGTGTTTTAGCTAATTCTTCCTGAAGCACAACCTGGACTGCTGGGGGTTGTCTTCATCCAGAGACCAAGTCCAGGTTTGTAGTGAGAGTTCCCACTAAGACATGGGAGACTTAAGTATAGTTTCTGCTCCAGTAAATGTTTGATTGCCTAAGAAAAATGGAAAGTCCCTTCAAGTAGTCCCTTCAAGTCACCAAAAATGATGATTAGAGCATTTTGTGTTGGTGGAATCTCTCTTCTGGCATTCAGGATTTGGTCTCCTTAGGCAGAGGGAGGAATTGTCCTGAGATTGATTTAAGCTGTCCGTCTGTCTCATTGTAAAATAATCCTTCAAGGTGAGTCACGTTCTCTTCAGCTCCCAGCACAACTCTGCAAGAGGAAAGAAAGAAACCCAGCTGGGTCTCCTCACAACCTTTGGAGGACCATTTCTGGTTGGCCATTGGCTCTAACTTTTCTCACCTGGGCTCCCAAGTTGGCAATTAGCCTTTGCCTCCAAAGAGGCTAATTGGCCTTTAGTGTTTGTGTTTTAGGCTAATTGCCAAACCAGCCTATCTGGCTGACACAGAGTGGAGGTAACAGGCAGGCTCCTGGCTCAGCCAGGAAGGGGAAAGGCAGTTTGTCCTCCTTCCCACCTAGACCAGATCTGTAGCAGATCCTCCTGCCAGAGAAATTGTTCCCGAGTCTCTGATGTCCATGGAGGAAGGCGCTACCTGCATGACAATTCTGGTATTTCCTTCATTGTTCATAAAATAATCCTTTTGTGATTCGTACCTTTCTCTAGACTACCAAAACATTTATTTATTTTTAGTTTTTCATTTCATTCCCTAATGGAATAGTTACACAGCGGTAAACACTAGTTATCGTCCTTGGAATTTTCATGCTGATGGCTTCACTCGCTGGAAAACAATTCTGTTTTGGTTTTGTCAAATACAAGAACATAATCCCATACTAAAGGGAAAAATCCTTACAGCCCTGCAACAGATAAGTTCCTATTAAGGAAGAATTGGCATTTATGTAATTATTATGAGAAGTTTTGCTTTTGAGCCTTTCTGGAATATCACCAAAAAAAAAAAAAAAAGGGAAAAGCAAAAAGTTTATCTAGTCAGTTATAGGCAGTACAGTTTACATCAACATTATTCAAAAGAAAACCAATTGCATCCAATTATTACCATTTTCCAAAGTGAGCACGGCTTTTGTCTTGCATGGCTAATTCTAAGCTGCTGCCAAAGTGCCCTCTGTTGAATTCATCTGTTGAATCTTAATAGCTATAGATGGACTCTCCTGGCAGTCACTAGTAAAATAATTAGAGGAGTTGCACATATTAAATCTAAATTAGTAATTTCAATAAAACCCTTCTCTTTTTCATAAGAGAAGTAAACAATATATGAAATATATCATATTTTTGCACTTTATAACATCCGACAGGACCATCTTATTATAAGTAAGTGTTGAATTTTTGCCTTGTATGTAATAATAACAGGCATTCTATAAATCCTGGTATTTTCATGTGTTGTTACTTTAAACTGAGCTGTTGTCATGATGAAGTTCTTCCTCTTAAATATATTGGATGAGTTGTTTAAATACCTGTATGATTGCCGTTTGGAAAGAGTTTTTATATTTTTCTGCATTATATCTTTAAGAATATACAATAGCACGATATGTAGTTTATTTGTGGATTGAAAATGTCTTGGAGATGTCTGAGTAGCTAAGGAAACTCTTGTGGGAGATCATGTTCAAGAGATGGATATGTTCAGTATGGGTATGTTCAGTTGCCATGGTTATTTCATGAAAATATATGTTTAGTTAGTTAAGTCCTTGTACAGTTTAACTTGCACAATAAATAAAAATATATGGTTGCAAAACTTCTCATATGAAACAAAAGCTTCATAATCCTAGGTCTTATGGTAATAAATTCAGACCAAAATATATATTGTGCACAGATATACAGAAGCAACAGCAGCTAAGGCAACAACGTTCATCATTTTTACTTATGTATCAAAACAGGTCAGAAATAAGAGAGTTTCTAGAAGCAGAAGTGATGATGTGAAATCTGAATTTGGGAAATAATTTTTTGGCATTCGGAGTCAAGAATAATGAACTTGGATCTTATCTCTCTCTCCTTTCATATCGCTGAAAAAAACAGCAGGAGGACGGGCTAAAGCAGTAGAGACTGTTGGGTTGCCCCAGTGAACACTTACCTTTAGTTAAACTACTAAGTCTAATTTCTTACCTGAGGTTTGCTAATCTTTACTAATTTTTATATTTCTGTTTAAGCACAGAATAACCATGATAACCAAATGTGAATGATGCCTGAAAGGGAAACTAAAGTTTGACCAATTGTTTTGTGTCAGTAACTGCTTACGGATTGTCTGACAGTGCATTACCTTGCCGAGCATTTGCTTATGAGCCCCTGTGCCTGGGATTTTGATGTGGGCTGAAGGAGGGGGGCAATCCCTTAAATGCCACAAACGAGGCAGCCTTCATCTTCTTCTGCTCCCTTGAAGTCCTTCTCCATTTCAGCATTCAGTGGAATTTAATGTTAGAAGTATTTATATGTGTGCCAAAGTCATCACAGGCTGTGAACAGAACTCATTTTTTTTTTCCGAATCATCAGAAATTGATTTTTTTTTTTCTGATTTGGAAGTGTTGACAAACATGAGGTCACAGAGTGTGGTGATCTGCCCTGCGAAGGGGGAAGTGGCTGCCCTGCAAGGAATCAGATGGTGTCTGGAAAAGCTCAAAAAAAAACTGGGAAAAATGTTGAATAGAGGCTGGCTTCTGTGAGGGGCCCTGCAACAGAGAGTCTTATTTCAGTCCAGAGAACAACTGTAAAACTGTGTTTTGTGGTGCTCTGCAGGTTGGTATGTAAGCTGTGCTCAGTGAATAGAATTTGAAAGCAAACAAACAAATCGGGGCACTCTGAGGACGGGGGCGCCAGCCCTGCGGGGCTGCCCGTGGCTCTGGGCGCTCCACGTCTCGTGAGCCCCTGCGCGGGGTTTTGCTGCAAGGTTTCGTGCTGCTGTGCCGGGAAGGATGACACTGCTGTCTGTTGTTCATGAGAGAGGGGTGTATTTCTGAAAGTAGTGTGGACCTGGATACAGAATGTACCTCTAGTCTAGAATAATGTATGTATATAAGTGTTATAGAATGAAAAGCAGTTTTCAAGGGGAAAGCAAAAGTGTAAGAGAACCTGTTAGTGAAATAAAAAGGATAGGTGATCTTAGCAGATTAAAGGTGCAAATTAAAGTTAAATTGATAAACAACAATAAGTAGGCATACTATTATTGTATAAAAATAATACAAAAATGTGATCTGCTTTGGAGGTGCAATAGAATTTTAAATTGGCTACAGATATACAATGGAAGAACCTAATAATCCTTTTGTTTTATTTTTCACCATTAGATGTTTTAAATGCAGAGGTAGCATCTCAAATATCAAATAATATGGAACAGACTAAAAAAAATTGTTTATTTTTGATTGGATGTGTAAAAAAGAATGCAATGGGTATTTGATACTACATGATGGCCGTACAGTGTGAGCAGCGAAGTGTAACTCTGGGAGAGAATGGATTGGATCGTGTTTAGTGATTTCAAATCCAATATCAATTCTAGAGCGAAGGACCATGTGTGAGTTCTGGTGATAATGTGGATAATGATTCTGTCAAGGCAAATGCACACGCCGACCGTTATAAATGACTTATCAAGGCCTTGTGAATAATGTCCTAGTGATGAGCCATAAATCAAAGTGCAATCATCAGTCCATCTGCAGAAGGAGACCTGGAATAGTTTAGTGGTAACCCTCAGGTTGGTACACATATTAATATAGCAAATAATGAGGCTGCCAGCTTTAAGTAGGGGGTTGCTTTGGATAAACACTCTGTTAGAGTTTGGGCAGGCCGAACAGTAAAGCCAGTTGACAGATTTGTCTGTCACTGGAATAATATCTTAGTGCATTAGAAAGACTGGCAGTCGATTGCAGGTCAATGTGATGAATAATATATGATTCTAACAAGAATCCTGGTCTATTACCATTTTATTAATATAATTATTATCTACTAACTGGATTAATACAGTGCTCAGGCATCCTGGTTGTAGGCAAGGATGGTTTTGGTATCACTAGAGACAAACAGGACAAATGGGTGATCTCTGTATGAGGCAGTTTGCAACCTAAATCCAAGATGAGGCACTGGACAGAGAACGCTAAAAAATGAGGCAGTTTTGGTTTGTGAGATAAGCAACAGTTTCGGTAATCACTGTCAGGTTTTTACTTATTTATTTTTTTGGTCAATGTCTCAGGAAAGAAGAACGTTAAAGTAGTTTTTGAAGGGGATAGTGCATTGTAGGGCGGGTGTTTATGGAGGTTCCTCTTAGTTGTGGGCCTGTGGGGAGGCAAGAGGCCTGCAGGTCATGTTTTTGGTTGTTTGTAGGAATGAAGTCTTAGGAAGTCTCACTTTAAGCATGGGGCAGGGGGAGGGAATGTTGTCTGTCCAACTGGAACTAAATGTAACAAAAAGTACGCTTCTCAAAAATAGCAAGTTCCAGAGTTGTCATGAGCGTAGGCAGTGAGTGCTAGAAAGGGCTATTTAGTGCCACCATAGAGGGAAAGGCCGAAATCCCGCCCCAGGAGATTTTCCCCCTGCGCTCAGGAGAAAGCAGCCGTGATTTCCCAGCAAGGCTTCTGCCTTATTAAACAGCAGAGAATCCAAGCACACAATTTAGATCTATAGAAACCAGGGTGCACTGGTCTAGGGCTCAGGCATTCACTTGTTCCTGTTATTAATTCTCCCAGTGGCACTTATTTCAGTATAGCTTCATGGCAGTACAAGATGTGTTTCATCTACAGCCACGCTGTGAAAACCTCAACCTTCTATTTATTCCTTATTTTATTGTATCACATAGACAAAAATGAATTTTTCACTGAAGTCAATTTTGCCATAAGGCAAAAGTAGCTTCATCTTTCCCACTTTGTCCCATCTTATTTTCCCAAACTGTAATTTTGTCTGTGCAAGGTAAGAGATAGCGATAAAATACTCTGACAATAATCACATCCTTGTGTTTTGGTGCTTGGAGCTGAGCTGTCTCCTTTGGCATCCTTTATGCTCTAGCTAGGCCAGTGGAGCCGCTCCCAGGGAGCAAAGATCAGGTCAGTTTTCTGTCCTTCCTTCCGTGTATCCTTCCTGCCTTCTGTGTATCCTTCCTTCCTTCCATGTATCCTTCCTCCCTGTGTTCAGTGGTTCTCAAGGTTGTATTCTCAGAGGAATGAGGCCAAATGTAAATCAAATTATTCTAAAATCTCTTGTAATAGTTTTTGGGCTGCAGGTATTACTATCTGGCAGATACTTCTACAGAATATTCCTCCTTGTCCAAACCCTTTCCTGGCCTTGCACTCAGGAATAGCCTGACTGAAGCTGAAACAGGGTTCATGACAGGTAGGCTGGGAGTGAAGCTCTAAAAGCCTAATTGAAAACAAAGAAAGCAAAAACGTGTGTTAGGATTTTTGAAAATCAACTGTTTGTTACAGATTGCTGTGTATAGGTAATCTTCTAAAAATAAAATGTGTTAAAACAGACAGCAAATAAATATTCCTGCAAATAGATTTTGTTTTAAAATATCTGTAATAAAAACATAACTGCAAGGAAAATAATAGAAGATGACTTCTGTTGACTGTGAGGTTACTGCATTGAGAAAATTACCAGCTAGGCACTCTAATTACTTTAGGAGAGAACCAAATAAGACTGCTTCACATTATTTAGACAATTTGATTACTCTTACTCATGATTTCAAAATGTGATAATCTAAGTGTTGCTTTAGCTTGAGTGCTCAACCATCCTCCACAGTGACTTGTACAAACAAATGAAATGTCAAATTGAGAAGTTCCAGATTTAGCTCTCCTGAAGCTCTGTGTTGTTGCCCTTTGTTAGAGGTGCTCTGTAAACCTCCTTGCCAGCCAACGTCTGCTATTACAGGTCTGAGTAAACCATAAGATTTCTGCATTGTCTCTAAATTTAAGTCAAGATCACTTGACTTTTATGCAACAATAGAACTTCTATTTAAAAGAAAAATAGTCTTAACATAAACCATATACACGAGAATGTCTGCAGTGCTCTTTTTTGTCTTCTAGGGAAAAATATGAATTTAGCTAACATGATCCGTGCTCAAAAAGAGAGTCCTTAGACCCCCCCCCTCCTATGGGAATGTGAATTAGCATCCTAGCAGTGAAGTAAATGGCTTCATATCAAAACAGCACAATGAAACATGCAACTGGGAGGCTGGGAAAATGCTGTTCTGCAGTTAGCAAATCTGAACAAGAAGAAAGGGAGCAAAGAAGGCAGTTACAACAATTTATGGCCGAGAAGATCAGGTGCTTCTTTTGGAAACGGATAGGCTGGTAGCCCTAACAGGATGAGGCAATGAAATATGCCCCATCACAAGTACAGAGGACATCTATATGCAATATGAAGGAACAAAAGAAATTGTATTATTCATCTGTCATTGTAGAAAGAGTCCACATTTGCTGGGAAAAATGTTCATGTCAACACATGAATGTATTTGTTTTTCTGGACTCAGATTTCTACACCTCCTCCTCACTTTCCTAATGGAATGGAGTGCTGGACTTCATCCAGAGACTAATAGAATCAGCCTGGCTTTGGTTTGCCGTTCCTGCGTGTGGGTCCTGAACTCTTGCTGAGCATTTAATACTGAGAAAGTGTTGTGAAATGAGGCCCCAGCCTAGCCTGCCTAGAGTACATCTAGTTTGCATGAAAACAAATATAATATTTCAAGTGCTGGCTACCATGTAGACAAGGCAATCAACTATGTTTTAGCTAGATTTTTATTTTTTTTATTTTTACTTGGGGCCAAGGGAAGAGACATTTACTGTTTATCTCTCCGGATTTTCATACTGACAGATATTTGGAGTTCCAACTGCAGGACAGAGCTGTTTGTGTTAAAACTGTCTTTTGTCCAATGTAAATTGTGGTGTAATTCCAGGAGTAGCTGCAGTTCCTAGCGTACCGTTAAAATGGGATGTTGCTGGCTACCTAGTGAAGCTTCAGACTAGCAGCATTGCATAAATATCCAGAAAAGCTGCATAACCTCTCAAGTGTGATGCATGCTTGACCTCTTTGCCTCCAGAAATGATATATATTGAGTTTAGATTCCTGTGTCTTATTCTTTCTCCTAGCTAATGAAGCACCCTGCGCCTGGCCGGGGGGCCGTGGTGCGCGGGCTGGGCGCCGATCGCGTGGTTTCAGGGTCGGGCAATAGAATCACAGATCAGCAGCATCCATGTTTTTATGGAGCAGTAGTAAAACACCGGTGCTTGCTAACGGAGAGGGTGATGAGGGACTGAGGCCACTGTTACAGTCCTACCTTTTAGTCTATTTCTAGTTTATGGGCTGAAAATTGTCTATAGTTATTTTTTGCAGTGCGGTCTATGCAGTGTTTCTACTCTTGCAATGCAGAGAAGGGATGAAGAGATTTTATCTGTCTTCCTTTCTGTCCTTTTCTTTGTGTCCCGGTTTGAGCTCCTGTTCGGTGCTGGTTTCGGAGACAGAGGCCCCTGGGATGTTTGGGCTATTTGGGGAACTGGGCATAGGGTGGCTGTGGTGATGCGGAGCAAGCGCTGCAAGGCAGGGCGAGGGGCTGGGCAGCCTGATGGGCGCTCGAGAGGCCCTTCCCTAATGGGGCTATAGGGCAGCGGTTGTAAATGCAGACCTAAATCAGGAGAGGGATGGAAGCTAGAGATCAAAGCAAAGAGCAGGGATTGAGGGAGTATGGCAAGATAGATACGGTAGGGAAAACAAGTTAAAATGAATAGATATCAAGGAGCCAGGCACTGTCGATCTGTGATAAACAAACAACATTGAAGGCTTATTGAAACCAAGAAATCATTAATTCCAAATTTCTCCTATGTATTGCAAATACATAGAGATGTGTGTGTGAGACATTTTGCTACCAAGTTGCCTCTTAGAACCAAGTATCTGATACTGAACGGGATTTGTCTTACAGAAGTTTGGATGCTGTGTGACATATTAGGTGAATTAACATGCATAACATGTGTCCTCTCCTGAAATTAATAAACAGCACATTCATTTCTTTCCTACTAATTGAATGTTTAACTTGTTTGTCTAAGGCCAGTGTGGGTCAATAAGGGGTTAGCGATATATATTGCTCATTTCCTCCAGGGCCTTGAACCGTCACTGCGTTTTGTATTTCCTCCAGCCTGTCTCTTTGCAAAACTATTTTGCAGACAAATGAAAGAGATTCTTTCATTATTAAACAAAAGGGCAAGTAAAGAGTTAGGAAACTGATAATTATACAAAAACTCTTTCCCCAAGGGTAAAAGAAAAAAAATCAATGTGTTGCAATTTTTCTAATATATTTAGTGACTTAATGGTAAGAAAATTAGTATACATATTTTCTTTTCAGGACTCCAGTGCAGCTGGAGTTTATAGCTAGAGGATACTTGCTCTTTATATCATTCTTAGGGCTGGCTAAGGCGCCTGAACAATGGGAAATGAGGAAAGGACTCAGTGCAGTTAAAAAAAACATTGGGTAGCCATAGGCTATGTAGATAGCTGCAGCTCTCTAGGCTGCTTTGTTTGAAAGCTGGATTTGCTGTTGTTTGAACTTCTCATTTGCCTAGGCTGGAAATTCTTGAGGGCTGACAAGCAGAGAGCCTGAGCAGTAGTAGGTAGGAAATAGCTCTGAGTTTTTTCAGGTGGTTTTGGCACCAAGGTGCAATATTCTCCTCACTGCACTGTGGGCATCTAAGGGGGCCTTGTTTTGTCAGGCACTGTCAGGAGCGAGTGGAGAAGATGAATCCTTTTTGCAGGCAGAATATGAATTGCCCTCTGGTTGCATCATCCTCTCTTCATTGACTACATTACGTAACTTATGAGTAAGATTAGATCCATGTGTCCGATTTCGGCAGGAGATGAATCCTTCTGCTTAATGGCAGCCTCTTACGGTACGTAGCAGGGTGGAGGCAGAACAGTTGCCTAGAGGGGGTTTGGAAGAAAGTGCATGGGTGTCCATTCCAAGTAGTGAAGTGCTTTGAAGCGGCATCATGGAAAGTCTCTCTCAAGTATGCTTCATATAAAAGCACCTGAATTAACTGCAGGGAAAGATTTAGGAGGAGCAGATTAGCATGTAACACGTCTCCCAGATGGTGAGCAGAGAGCCTGCTGAAACCTTCTTTCTCTCACTGAGGCTCAGGCAAGGAGAAAGGCATCACAGCGCTCACTTGGGGACCTGCCCTCAGCAGCTGCTCACTCTTAACCATCATGCAAGGAGTGGGGTTTCTAGCAACACGGCAGTCATTTCTCTCCTCTCTTTTAGACCTGCTTTGGAGTATTACTGCAGGGCTTGTGCTGCAGGTGTACAAGCCTTTCTCTCCTTTTGGATAATCCTTTTATATGAGTGACACGGAGGAAGTCAAGAGGAAGTGTTGTTAATTCTACATTTCTGCAGTATCTGGTGAGAACACTTTTGTGACCTGAAGGGAAGACTCTCTTTTGAGCCACCTGTGTTCACCATCTCTCTGTACTTTGACCGTGGAGACTAAACCAGCATAAGCCAGCTTTGAGTTAATAATCCTTTCATATCCTCTTTCCTTGCTCATCCACTGTCTGCCAATATTGTCTTATGAACTTATGCTACCGTATTGCTAGCTCCACACTGATCTTTGCACTCCCTAATTCCTTTCAACATCCAATTCACCCATTCCATTTGGGCTTCCATTTTCCCTTCCTACCAGTAGATACTCTACCCTTCTCTTGCAAGAGAAAGAACCTTATTTTTATCCTTTCCTTTACTTAACCATAGCTCCATCAGTTCCTCTAGAAAAGGTGGATCTATAGAGCCTGGGCTGATGTACAACTGTCACGTGTCATTCAGGAGGAAACCACAAGAGCTACTTGTGCCCAAGGATGGATGAATACAAGAATACAAGAAGAGAAAGTGTATATACTTATTAAAGAATCGAAGTTTAAGAGCTGCCTGGAGGAATGGAAGGACCTGATGCACTTAGTGCAAGGTGAAAGCATCTCATGATGTGCAGGCAGCTGAGCAAGTAAGAAGGCATTAGTGCAGAGAAGTGTTAACGTGGTCTGGTAGCTTGTGAGAGTTGCAGGCGGTTGGTCTGTACCCAGCCAGCCAATGCATGGGCATGTGCAGTCAAAGAAAAGAGACCAGTGTCAGTTCTGTTATTCTGAATTTAACTGGTGAACAGTTTCCACGTCCAGAGCCGTAGGTGAGGCACAAGGGAGGTTTCTTGCATGCCCCAGTGCCCCCTGACTCATTCTTGTGGGTCAAAGATCCATTTGTAAAATCGCAAATGTAGAATTCTTTCTGTTGTTTCCTCTGCCTTTTCCATTGTGGTCATTTGGAGAAAAGGTCCATTTTAAAGGGTAATCTAGCAAAAAGTGAAGCCAGGGATGCTTTTACAGGTTTGATTTGCTGGAAATGTACCATTACTTATAGGGCAGTGTCCCTGAAAAGGTTCATCGGAATTTAAATAAACTAATAGATGAAAGGTCGTTCCTCCAGCCTGTAAGCAAATGAAAGGCAAATGACAAATGGAAGATTGGTGCACTTCATTAACAGTACAGTGAGGGCTGTTTCATGGACAGAAAGAAAACACCGGGTAGTCTGGGAGCTAAACAGGGAATCTTTGGATGTGCCTTGATACAGAAGAGTGGATTTATGACTTAAATTAATTCATCTCATGAAGGGCAATGGTAATTGAGACCTCTCCGTGTGTTTTATAGTTGGAATACTAATGTAATTAAATGCTTAAAATTAAGAATAGATAAAAACTTGATCTGACAGTAGTAACTCCATAAAGACAAATTGCAGTGCACATAACTAGTATATGAATTTGTGATTAATTTATACAGCCATTTATAATGTACTAAATAGCAGCATGCCAATTATTATGGAAACAAACTGTGTTTATATTAGCATGTCTGAGGTGATCATTGATCCCAAATAGCATTATTTGAAGACTAATGGAGAGAATAATGAAGGAATAACATTGTGCCCTGCAGCTGTCCGATGCATTTCAAAATGGAAAGTGAAACTGCCACAGTTGGGTTTTTATTGATTTAATTGGGGAACGAACAGAAAAGTCTCCTCACTTTTCATGAACAAGATTTTCTTGTTCTTATCACAAGCAAATAGCAGCTTTCATCATTGACAGCAATAACAACAACAACAAAATTTTGGGCATGGAATAGAAAATAAAAGGGCAAGACTTTCCTATTGTGAAATGGAGTTCTTAGCTGGGCTCTTACTCAAGGTGGAGATGTACCTCAGTGGAAATTCTTCTTTTGTATCTGAACAAATCAATGAGGAATGATTGATTATTGAAAATATACATGATCCTTTTTCTGTGTTGTTTGTTATTATCACTCGAAATAGCTGAGGTAGGAGGCAGGGCTTGCTGCTTATGATTTTGTTTGCTCTTTTGCAATGATAAAATCTGGTTCTAATAGCCACTGCAGTAAATAAAGTTTGTGCATACTGCTAGGTTTAAGGAAAATTGAAATAAAGGTATTGTTTTAAAAGAACTTTAATAATATAGAGAGTGAAAACCTTGATTAATTTATTAAGCTGTGGGCAAGATATCTGAAGCTATGGTCTTTTTCATTTGGGTTTAAATTTCAGTATTGGAAGCCTTCAGCTCAAAACAAAATAAAAAAGGGGAAAAAGAAAAAAAAAATCCTCATAGAGCTGCAGAATTTGGCAATGATACCATGTAGTGCAGTGATCTCATGACTATGATCCTTGCAGAGTGTATCCAGTAATAGGAAGGTGTCGTGGTTGTCTGAAGTAAGTAATGGGCTGGGTGCGTTTTGCTGGAGAGAAAAGGAGCAGTCAGAAAATACTGAGGGAAAGAACTTAAGCAGATACAATTACCCTTCTTAGATTGCTATTCTTCTCCATAGGAGCTCGATGGTCCCAGTTGCTTAATGAAACGGGCACATTTGCATTTGAATTTTGAGGGAAGGCCTCAAAACTGTAGCAAAAGTCAATTTAACAGCTTGTTAATGTAAACCATATCTTAACACGGAGGCATTTCCTAAGGTAACTTTAATTAGCGAGCACATGAGCCAAAGCTCTGATGCGCTATCTCCAGAAACACCACTGAGGAAGAGCTGGAGCTCAGGAGATCTGCAGTGTTGAAAATGATAAACAACTGAACCTGAAAATGTGTATGTAGGGGCTTGGCAAGACACGGACTGGAAAACACTGTCTGACCTGCTTTAAGATGGGCTCACGCAGCCTTCCAGTTCTACCACTGCAATCATCTGTTCACAAGTGTTGGTGATTTTATGAGTAACTAAAAAGCAGACTCTTGCAATCAGGTGATTAAGCCATAACTATTATTCTTGGCTTACTCTAAATAACATCTGTGAGATGAGATGCCATCTTTCAAAAATCAGACATGGTAACTTACTACATTGCCAGCTCTCTAAAATGCTTTCCATCTCCTATGGAGGCTAGTTGTGCTTTTTAGGCTTTTTTTAACATTTTGATAAATGAAATTCTTTTAATGATTAAACAAGCTGTTACAGGACTTAGTGAGGCTGTGAGGTTTCGTGTTGTTTTGTTTTGTTTTGCTTTTGACAACAGTTCTTTGCCCCTCTTTTTCTTGTTGCTTCAATAAAGACTCTTCTGGAGTAATTCGGAGGTTATCCCCTTTCAATAGCAAACCAGACTAGAAGAAACCTTCTTTTGCAGGCTGTAATTTATGGAAATAATTATCCTGGTTTGGCTGATTCTACTCATTTATTTTTTTGATATTTTGAGAATGTAGCATGGAAATGAGGACACAAGAGGAATTTTCCTTTTCTCCAATGTTCCCAGTAGACGTACGTGTGGGATGTTAAAACTGCTTTCAGAGATCCACTTCTTGTACTGATGAAGCTCTTTGGGAGCTGAAATTACTTTCTGGGGGTGCCTTTGTTTTAAAATAATTCTCTAATTGTAAACTGCCAGGAACTGTACTGAGACTTCATGGCTTTATCTGCTTGAGCCCAGCTGAAGAGATGTGATAAATGCAACCTGTTATACAACACAATAAAACATAGAAAACTGTAGAAGGAAAAGACTGAAATGATAGGCTATAATCAAAGGCGAAGGAAACAGTGCCACACAAATACCTCTGAGAAATTTGTTAAACAAACTCGAGCTCTTATATAATTAGATGACAAGATTTATTTTAAACTATAAGGTATTAGTATGACAGCAGTATAATTTTGCCTTAAATAATTTCTTCACACCCAACAAGGCACAGTCTTCAAAGCTCAGTCCTTCCATGGGTTTCCTAAAAATAAAAACACACATTTTTACACCTAAATTGATATATAAACTGAAATAGAATTTGCTAAAGGGCAAGTTTGAAATTTCCTTTTGAGATTAAAGAGATTACTACTTTTAGTGAGGTGATTTCCCATGTTTTGCTATCTGATTTCCTCTAACATAATCTTGTTGACAGCTCTTGTTTTATTTTGCATTGTGAAGGGATGTGCACATGCAGAGCTAGCTTAAACATTTTGGGATAGGGCATCTCTGTCTGTTTCTCCCTTCACTCCCTGTGTTACTCGTTGGTGCCCAGAATAAACAGTGCAAATAGAAAGTTCCCTCCTTTATAGGGGATGGAGTCTGTGGAAAAGAAAACAAGTAGCTGCACTGCAGGTACCATCCTTCTCATTTTCCCTGTTCTGAAAGCGAGAAGGATGTCAAGAATGAGACAAGGTCTGGTAGACCTGTACTCTGCCATCAACTGAACATCCTTTTGTCATTTTTGTGGACTCAAGATACCAAAATCCAGCTATCCATTCATTTATTGTGTTTTTTAAAGAATTCTTTCTCTGGGCATTTTTCACAATGGAGGTTTCACGGTAGAGATTTCAGTGAGCGTTGTCCTTGCCGGGAGCGGAGCGCTCGTGCTGCTCATGCACGAGCGGGGCTTTCCCGCGGCCGAGGAGCAGGAGGGGGCTGCGCCGGCGCCGCTGCCCTGCGTCTCTGCGCTGTGTGACGGTTTAGGGAAGACACCCGGGCAGGTGGAGTTCTGTTTCCACGGCTCTGAATTCTGCTTTCTGCAAACATTTGTGGCAGTCTATTGAATGCTTATGGCAAGGTGAGTCAGTGTGACCAAAGCACGTGTCTATAAATATCAGAGGGAAAATTTATGGTAACTTTTTGCTGTATTCCTGCAGCCTAGTTACAACATATGCCTACATTATTCTTGACATTTGAGCTCTTCTGCTTTATTTCCTATTGTTTCTAGATTCTAGTACATTTCAAGCAAAAATGCTTGCTGGCAGCACAAAACTCCTGTCTTCCACAATCCATCTGCCATGTGGAATAGTATGTTCCGACGCTGAGCTGGAGACCCCTTCTTTATGAGCCAACTTTTCTCTGCGTGCAAGCTGTAATGAGTTTTTGCTTTCTCCTTATACTCTGGGTGCTTCTATGCTTGCCACAGGGTCTTTTAAAAATTCTGCATCCATCACTGATATGTCATGAGGAATCTGAAACTTATTTGAAAAGGAGGATAATCAGCTTTATGTTATTTGTTTATGTTTTTGGTGTGTTTTATCCTAACTAGATAGAGCTGTTCTGAACCAGTGGCGATCCCAGAGGAAATCAGCTGATTTGTTGTGGTGACATAGCTGGGTAGCCTTCCTGACAAAATACAGCAGCGCTGCTCTGTGCTGCAGCTCTCTGGAGGTAGCGCTCGCAAAGCTAGAGCTCTTATATATTCATGAGGCTTTGAATTCATTACTTTGAATCTGTTGTCTTGTCAAGTCCCGTTCTAAGAAATGCTAAAATTCAGCCAGATGTCTGGTGTTACCTCCCCTTCTTAAAAAAAAAAAAAAACCCAAAACCTAAATTTTAATCTCTGAAGTTGATAGTCAGTGAAGTTAAGCAGTTTTAGAGTCCACTCTGATACCTGGCTTTTCACATGGCTTTGAACATAATGATTATAGTTGGGTCAGGAATTTTCACTCAGCAAGATTTCCCTGAGAAAAATGATTAGAAGGGTGTCTGTCATGGTTTATTGGTTGAAACCGTGGATATATGACACATTTGCTAGTCCTGTAAGGCTGCTATTCTGTCGCCCTTGGTAGTGGAGTGATAAAACTTTTGTTAGCAGGTTTTATGCATGTTCGTACCAGGGGAACATCAAGGTTCAGAATTTCTGAGTTCAGCTCCATGTTCTGGATGGAAATGTGTCCTGATAGATCTTCCAATCCTCTTTCCCTGAATTTATAACTAAAGATTGTAATAATGTTTGCCCCAGGCTCTCAGTCCTAAGGATGGTGGCCCAAAAGCCTGGGAGCTTGAGCTACACCTCTGATCCTAGTTCTGCAGCAGGAGGCTTTGACACCAAAGAGCTTTTGCTTCATACTGAGCTTACCAGTTTGTGACAGTGAATGTAGCAACTTGTGGACTGCTCACTCAGGCCGGGACCATCAGATCTTCTCCTCAGCAAAGAGCCCCAAAGCCCTGGATTTCCATCGATTTGCTCAGTGTCTTGCAGTGCTGGGTAGGTGGCAGTTGTAGTGGAGGGGGTCAGAGTTGCTGACTGTTGGGATAGCTCTCCTAGCTTACTCCTGGATCTCAAGGACATCCAGAGAACCCTGGACTCACAGCCAAAAGCTATGGCATTGCTAAATGGGAAGGGATTTTTCTTCTTCTCCTTCCTTTTTTTTTTTTTCTCTCCTCTCTAGTATTTTCAATACTGTTTTTCTTAAAAAAATCTTAATTCAAAATCTAAGCAAAAGAATAACCATTTTGCAAAATCTAAGCATTTCAAAATATCTTGTTCTTCTCAGAACCAATCCTGTGTTTGAGTCTGCGCTCAGCTATAACCAGCTATAGTGCTGCCATACCCAGCACTTCTAAGCTGCATGCTGGAAACCCTTCCAACACGAGTGCTGCAGAGCTCCCATATCTGCCAGCACAGCACTTCCTTCAGTTTTCTTCTAACAAACCTTTGTCTGAGGGGCAACAGCACTTAAATGACTAAGACAAGTTTCTCTGGGACTTTGTGCTCCACAGCACCCTTTGAGACGTTCTTCTGTAACCCACTTGCTCATTGTGGGCTCCGGAGAGGTGCTGGAAAGGCGGCCCGGGATACCTTCCTTCACCAGACATCTTCATCACCAGTGGTTGCTTATTGATTCAGCTGCCCATGAATCATTTAGAGATCCTCCTGCAGAACAGGCCTTTCAGACAGGATCCCTGATGTTACTAAACTCTGCTCTACAACCCCTTCCAGGCAATCCACCCCAACAATAGCTTGTTTGATCAAGTGTCTGCTTTAGATTTTTTTTATCATGAAACCTTTATGAAACCTCTGTTTTCAACAGAGTTCAGATAGAGAATCCTGGGCTTGTATTTTCAGGTAAGTGTATGTTGCACTCTGCTTCATTTCATTGCACTCTATAAAACAAAATCAAGTGCTGTCTAAAAGAGTGAGATCGTTTGCAAAGACAAATGCTTCGAGCTCAGGAAATGGAAGATATGCAACTTAATTCAGTCACCTGTGTTTCTGAATTATGAAGTATAAGGCTGTATGATATGTAATCAGAGTGCCTATGTGCAAGGGAAAGCTTGTTCCTGTTCCTCAGTTCTGCCACCCCTGGCTTGTGAATACTTTTGCAGCATTAGCAATTCAATCTTTTTGAAATATACTATCTGTGGTTCTCCCCAAACTCGTAAGTTGTCTAAATTTGGTTAAATTTTCCACTTCTTTAGCCATTGACTCAGTGTAAAACATCAGGCCCCTATTCTAAAGCAGAAAGCACCGGAAATTCTGAAAACAATGGCAAAATTTACCATGGCAAGAACAATGTATTTTCCACTTATTTTATTCTCCAAAAAAGCTGAATCATTTTTGCTGAAATGTGTTTTAAAAGAAAAAAAAAAGCCTGAGGCAGACATCAGCCTGGAATGGAAAATGTCAGTCTGAGCAATTAAAGTGTAGAAACCTATAAGCGACTAAAGCAGAGCCGTGTGACAGTATCTAGGCAGTCCTGGCTGCGCGCTAGAGCCGGTATCACTTACCCTTCCATAGGTGTTATAATAGCAGTAGCACATACTAAAGCAGATACCCTGTCAGCTGCTGCAAGGTCCCATATGCTTAGGGGAGTGATTGCCTAGTTCAAACGGGTGAATGTTGGATTAGTGATTGCTGCTGCTGCTGCAGCGTGGACACGGAGCTGTGCAAGTCAGTAAGGAGTCTGTACAAGTGAATGTGTGCGACGGGTTGAGTTTGTCAAGTTGAGACCTGGTCCTAATACGCAAAGGAGAATACTGCAGATTGCTGATCAATGAAGCAGCTCTTCATCCATACTGTTACACAGCATTTTGGGACAGGGTGTGTGACAGATATTGTAAGTATGTGGTTATTCATGCGGTGTATTTGGGGTGACCTGGACACAGCAGGACAA
Source organism: Tinamus guttatus (assembly GCF_059628265.1). Taxonomy (NCBI): domain Eukaryota; kingdom Metazoa; phylum Chordata; class Aves; order Tinamiformes; family Tinamidae; genus Tinamus; species Tinamus guttatus. Next base: position 585,868 of record NW_028288923.1, read on the forward strand.
TAGGAGGTAGCAATGAGATAGATAACTAGCCAGAAGAGTCAGTTGTGGTGATGCCAAAGGTGCCATAGTGATAGTGTTACAAAAGGATCTGTGAAGTTTTGAAGGGAAACTATAAGGAATTACTGAATACTGAACACTGAATAATTACTGAATTGGAGAAAGCTTCTGCGGTCTGCTAGGAGATACTGCAAGAACAAAACCCAGGTTACATGCAGTGAATACATTATATCTTGTGATTTGCTCAGTTACAGAAACACTCTTTTCTGGGAATGTGTATAGGTGATGAAAGGCTTCGAGTATTGTTCAGATATCAGTTCTGTATATTTCAACTTCAAAAATTTCCATTTCAAATGTAAAAAAGAATATTTATAGTATTTTCAAACTAATTAAATATTGCAAGTTAAAAGCATTAAAAAAACAATTAAAAGCCCATGCAGTTAAGCTTTTTAGATGTGCTATATAAGCTCACCAAGAAGCTGGGTCCAAAATTATCACTGTCTTGACACTGTGCACCTCACTGCCAAAGGAAAACATGACTCTTGCTCATACCCCTAATCATATTCTGCTCTCTGAGGTGGAAACATGACAGGCCAGTAAGATTTTTTCAAAAACACTGAGAAAATGCATATAATTGTGGGGAGTTGAAATAAATAAGGTCTTTTCTTCCCACTGTCTTCACAGAGACACTTCTCCCTGCTGTGTAATTACCTCTCAGCCCAGTACTACACTATGCTTCGAAATAAACCCAGATACTTAATAATCCGAAGGTGCTTCCTCTACAAGAGGTGATAAATGTTTTATGGCTGAGTACTTTTTATCACTAAAGTCTATTTTTTAGTATTGCTGTCACTGTTAGATCTTTTTAAAATAGGAAAAAAATATTTCTTTTAATATTCTGCTAACTCAAGTTAATTGTTGGGTTTTGGAATGTATTTTTTTGGCATAGGAGAGCGAATTGCCGCCTTTATCAACACAGTAGCAGCGCCCATTTTGCTGTAGTATTCCCCAGAGTAATAATGATGTTAAGTTATACCTGTGTGAGGTGTTAAGAAATGTTTTTACATCATGCTACCTCACTTATTTGAGAGCATGAATGCAGCAGAAAATAATCCTGTCAATACCCATCTAGACATATACCATGTACAGAGGGTTATGTCTATGTAAGGTGTGTGGGGATGCTGCCAAGCAGAAAAGTGATGTGAAGCAGAATGCAAATCCGAAGGCTCTCAGAGTGCCAACCAACTGGCTTATCAGCTCTAATTTTCCCTTAGTAACATTCATGTGTCTTTTTAAATTTCTTATTATCATGTAAATCTAGTGAATTCAAATTAAAGGGGATAACATGGAGAAGGATATTCTACAAAACTAGTAAACGACAAAAACAAAAAGAAGTGGTGCTGCATGTCATTAAGGGACTGTTCATAAATCCTAGAATTTAAGAAGATTCATGGGCCAGATTGCACCGGTGCGTGTGACGTGCAAGCTTACTCCTTATTTCCTGCTTTTATCTTTTCTACTCCTTAGTTCCTACAATTCGGAGCATCCTTTGCCATCTCGTGGTAAGAGGATTTCATGGATTGGGAGCGCTGTTGTGGATGGACTGGTGTGCCCCTCCAGTCAGCATCTTCACTCAGAGCTTCAGGTATTCAGTCTCCTTCCTCTGTGTTTGCCCACTGTACATTGCTTGAGACTCAGTCGCCTTCTTCTGTAGCCATTACTGGGTCAGGACACATACAGTTAGTTTCCAGAAAACTTCTGCTTTTCTTCATTAGTGATCAGAATGGGAGTGCATCCCTGACATACTAGAAGGTTCTGGTCAGGCGCACTGAAATACACAGAAATTCAGTGCGTGTTTTTGGGGAGTTTCTCTGCTCTGCCTCTCTGTTTTGTTTCCCTTCATGGGGAAGGTCTAATACTTCCTTACATGGTTTCAAGTTTTAGGGTTGATTATGTTTACTGCAGCTGTCTAGATTTGAGAATTTTTACAGTGTAGGCAGTAGACTTAAAAAATGATTTTGTTGGTTTGTAAGTCTATGATTTGTGAGTTGATCCTTTGGTTTGACACCTTGTTGATCTAACTGCATTAATGGGATGGTATAATTGAGGCAGGCACCAGTGTCAAACGGTTCAGAATTTTATCTTCGTAGGCTGTTTTTCTCCTCAACAATTTATTTTGCTAGTTCCCATTGTGTTTAGCTGCAATGTGTTTATGAGCATCTATTTGAAGCATGCTATTTTAACGTGATGTGCCAGGATGGGTAAAGCTGAGGCTGTACAGGATAATGACAATGTCATTTTCAAGGCGTTCTAAATGATATGGAAAATAACTTGAACAGATATTAGTTTCCCACTGTGCTCAGTTGTTACACAGTAGCTAATTAAAAGGCAGTTGACAAGTACATAAGACAAGCAATGCTTGTTGGAGTCCTTAGCAAGCTGAAAAATAATCTAATAACCCTAGAATTAATTTAGACCTGAACATTTCCCTGCGAATGGTTAATAGGCTGATGGTTGAACTGGTGCGCTCAGATGCTTTCCACGTGAAGTAGTACATGACCAGTTTAACTTTTCTCCTATATAATAAAATTATACAAATCTAAATTATACACACGTCCCCAGTTCCTAGACTTCATTAAATACTAGGGGATTAAAAACTTGTATAAATTAATCAATGTGCTATAATCCTAAAAATTATAAAATGAGCCCTTGAGGAAGTAATGTAATACTGTCTTTTTAATTAGTATGACACCAGAGATTCATTGTTCTATAATGTTAGTCATATGTTTATGAATTGTATTATCATTTTAAAATAGAAAATAAATGCTCTTGTGTTACTGTTTGTACATAATGGGTAGATGCTTACGGATTTTCATCCCATAAATGCATCTTCATGAGTGGGTTCAGTTTGGGCTCTCCCAGGGAAACCTGTCTGGGTGTACCTTTACATTCATGAGTAAGTAGGTGCCATATGATGTGGTATCAAGACCTTTGTAGCCTTCTCATTGTATAATCCTTGTGGTGGATGGAAACCCCACTTGTGAAGTGCTACTAGGGCCTATAATATCAGGTGTCACTTTGGTACGAAAATGTCCGTATTTTTTTTTTTTTTTTAAAAAGTAGAAATCTGTATTAGGTACAGTGAGTTTTGAGAAGTATTTACTATGTTGACAAATACTGTGTCCTTTCAAGATGTGAATACTTCATACAAACACATTTTCAGAAGTCTTCATTCATATTCTTTGTTCATCTTCATCCTACAGGCTGTTGTCGTGGTCATTGTTACGGGGATGAAAAGCACTCCCTGCTATCGTACAGGGCTGGGGCTGCCAAACGACACTGAATCTCTCCTGCCAGACTTGTCAATAAGCCAAATAATAAATCTGGTTTGAGGTTAACTTTCAGTGTCTAAGAAAGATAGCAGCAAATTCTACAATTGTTCATGTGAAAACATTGAGCCATTTACTTTTTATGAAGGTTGTTTTAGAAAACATAGTGCATGGCCAAGTGAAAATAATATTTTAAATATATTGAAAATAGATTTATAACTATGTACATTTCTGTTCCAATGTAGATTTCACATTTCTTTCGCTAATGCAAAGCTAGAGCCCAGATTTTCAATCCGACTGTAAGTTAACCATGCATTAACTGTACCGAGACAACTGAGTAATACAGTTGTACTTACTGAATGTTTCTAGTGCATCTGTCAGAGTTTTACAGGCAATATTAGAAGCTGCTAAATCTGAGACTTCTTCCAGCAGCATATTTATTTCACATTAGGGTTTCTAATTGTTTAGAGACTAATGTTTCCACGTCATATGCTTTGATTTCATATGAATTGCAGTCTGTAAATTTAGCTTAATCTGGTCTAGAGAATCTAACCTAAGCTTATTTTTAAGGAGAACAAATGCTGTCGGGCCAAGGAAGGCCAGATTTTTTTTTTCTTATATGATTCTTGGAGAGCTACTGGGAGGGAGGCAAGATTTCTATCCTGAGTATCGTGACGACAAAGATGGTTCTGTTTATCCTCTGTTGTTTAGAAACCTCAGCTAGTGTAAATAAGCACATCCACAATGATGTTGACTGTGGATTTGCTCAATTACATCCTCCATCTGGGCAGCAGAGCCATACTTTTAATGCTAAAGCAACATTTCTCATTTTTTTTCTTCCTTCCTTTCTCCCTTCCTGTTAGAGTATTTAAATAATTCCGTGTAAGCAAATTATCACCAGGATATCCGAGAAATGTGTTGTTATGTCTTCTTCTGTTACTATTTAATTTTACAGTAAATAGCCTATTAGCATAAATAAAGGAAGGCTCATAGTTCTGGAAAACATGTACTATAAGCTTTAAACTAACATAGCTTTCAGCCTTTTCCCAGATTTTCATGGAAATTGAATGCCCAATGGTAGAAAGAGTCCATGATGGGTCATTACCAACACGCTACGTTATTTCATCTATAAATATTTTCACAGAATCACAGAATGGCTGAGGTTGGAAGGGACCTCTAGAGATCATCTAGTCCAACCCCCCCTGCTCCAGCAGGGACACCCAGAGCAGGGGCACAGGGTGGTATCCAGGCAGGTCTGGAAGATCTCCAGAGAAGGAGACTCCACAGCCTCTCTGGGCACCCTGTTCCAGTGCTCTGGCACCCTCACAGTAAGGAAGTTCTTCCTCATATGGAGGTGGAACTTCCTATGTTTCAATTTGTACCCCTTAGTCCTTGATCTGTCACTGGCCACTACCCAAGAGAGTTTGGCCCCATCCTCTTTACGTTCTCCCCTCAGGTACTGATACCTGTTAAGATCCCCTCTCAGCCACCTTTTCCCCAGGCTAAACAGGCCCAGCTCGCTTAGTCTTTTCTCATATGACAAATGCTCCCATCCCTTAATCATCTTCGTGGCTCTGCGCTGGACTCTCTCTAGAAGCTCCATGTCCCTCTTGTCCTGGGGAGCCCAGAACTGCACCCAATACTCCAGGTGCGGCCTCACCAGAGCCGAGCAGAGGGACAGGATCCCCTCCCTTGCCCTGCTGGCAACGCTCCTCCTCATGCAGGCCAGGATCCCGTTGGCCTTCTTGGCCATGAGGGCACACTGCTGCCTCATGGCTCATTTTATCAACTAGCTTAGTGAAAAGTCAGGAAATTTGATTCTGATCCCTTCAAATTTCTAGAAATACAGTATATTCTGAAAGATAAATTTTGCTGTGTTCTCTTCTTTTTAGTATGATTTTCATCAAATCTTATGGAAAAAAATCTAATGTTGGTTATTTATTTTGTTCAGTTTTCATATTGGGTCTCTTATGTTCAAATACTTCAGGGAATGAACCAACATGAAGTTTTGAACATTGTCTTCAGGACTAGATTTTGAATGTATAAACACTCCTCTTATTATCAAGTAATTGCTAGAAGAGCACTTGAGAGGAACCCAAACTATGATTTTTTGTTTGTTTGTTTTTGTTTTCTGTACGCAAAAATAGCCACACTTTTTTTTTTTTCTTTTTTTTTCTTTTTAAAGAACAGGAAACATCGCTTCTGGTCTACTAGCTTGTATTCCATATTTCAGGTCAATGCATTTTGTAGCAGATGGCACAGTAAATTCTGAAAAATAATCCTTAGAAAAGAAAGGTAAGTGAATTTTACTGATACTGTAATGTTGGCTGCAGTCTGTAGAGGAGCTAGTCTGTAACTGGCTTATGGAAGAGTAGGAGCAGCTCCGTGGCTACTTATTTGCTTGTAGGCAAAGAAAGCTCTTCCAACTACACGTGAGCCAAGAGCCACATCCCAGATGGGACACCTACCACTACGCATATCCTGATTTTTCACCAATCCAGTTAATAAATTATTTGTAGATGAAATAAGTAGTGTATTTTGAAGGGTCCATGATCCTTCATGGAGTCTTTCTATCATTGGGTATTCAATTTACATGGAAATCTGGAAGACGGCTGCAAACTATGTCAGCTGAACATGTGCTGCTGCCCCCTCTGAGCCACCACTGCCATGGGATCTGTTGCTCACATGCTGATGGAAAGGGACCCAAGATGTGCAATTTGGTTGCTAGAGTGCCCCAGTGTCATATTAAGACCAATGACTCAATAAGCAGCTTTTAGAAGCAAGAGGTACGTGTTTTTCACAATTTCTGAGTTATTTAGTGTGAACAACTCCTTGAAGTTACAGGGATTAGGGACAAGCCTTGACTGCAATGTCCTCTTTCTCCTGGAGGAAATCTGGTTTTGTTAAGCATATGAAGCAGTAGTTATTAAATAAACACCATGGCTAAATGGTGGCCTTTAGTTCCTGCTGCCATCAAGCTGTCAGCTAAGGCAACATGTGGTAAAGTTTTGTTGTTAGAGCACTTCAAAAACCTGCTTGTAATTCCTCTGTTTATATGCACCATTCAGTGAACAATTTGACTCCGCTGGCTATCTTCCAAACCAATAATGCTGACCAAATTATTTTGAACATGCAGATGGTAAAAAAGGGCACCAGGTGTTGTTTTATTGTAATAAAGATGTGCAAACCTTTGCATCGCACTAAGTTATTTATCCACATAAATCATGAGGATGCTAAGCTTCCTACACCGCTTTAGTAAATTTTGAATAAGAGGCATCAGCTGTTTTCCGAATGTGCCCTTCTGTACATGCCACAGATATTTTGCTTTGGGCTTATCTTACATACCATGACCCAGAGAGGCATTCACTGGGTCCCCTTTTTGATTTAAATGATTACTGAGCGATCGGAAGCCCAGATGTTCAGTGGCTTAATTGCTAAGTGTTAGCCTATAAAAGAGAGTAGGCAGTTAGTATCTGAAGGGAGGATTTTATTGCGTATAAATGTTATTTGGTACATTAAGTGACATTATTTACATCCAATTTCTCTCTCTAAGGCGGCAACCTGAGGCAGTAAGTTGCCCTGATGGAAAAATACCGCTTGGTTTTGCATAATTCTATGTCCTCTTTCACAAATACAGAGAAACCAAGCAAGCAAACAAAACACAGGCCAACAGGAAGACAATATTGGTCATCAAGAAAAGCAGCACCTTAATGCACCAGCAGACCAGTTTTTTGTAGGCCTTTTAGTATTGTATTGAATGGCTACAATACACTGTCTACAAGAAGGATCCAAGATGCAACAGCAAATTCACAAAATTGAGTGCTGTCTGTAGCCATCAACAAAGATCAGGATCTGGTGGGATCAGGAGAAAGAAATGACTATTTCTTTCTATTGTCACTCTGATGTATAGAAAGAACTGAGAACTTAACATGGTTCAATATCAGTCAAAGCTCTGCAGTAACTAGTTCATTTTGCAGGGAAAGAAATTAAACTTTTAAGTAGTTTAGAATGCAGAAAAGGAGTCGCTGAACAGATCAGAAATGGTTAGTGGTGGCACAGATCATACCCATTCAAATAAAACTTATCCCTAGCCATCTTCAAGAATTCCTGTCCTAACTGCTGAATCCTCAGGGTCAACTCATGCAGGAATTAAATACAGGGTCTGATTCTCTCTTTTTTTTTTTCCATAAATTCTTGTCACCTGTTGGATGCAGGAGAAGAAACGGCCTTCCATTCAGGAGCAGAAATGTAAGTTTACCATTGCCAGAAATAAAAAGTGAAAAATCCTCTGTGGGGGATGGAATCAGGTCCTCTACATTGATTATATCATTGCTGTAGCTGGTATGCTGCATTGTTAGTGCATATTATGTTATTTTTTAAGTGTATAAATGCTTGTGGCAGGTTCATGTATTTAAGTGTGTGTGTATATATATGTTTTTTTTTTTTTTTTTGCAAAACTGCAGTTACTGAGGGTATGGAGCACCTGCAGCCATCATTCATTATGATAACTATGATTCTCTGGCATGTTCTCATCAGCAAACACACTGTTCCTGTTGAGATTATAGTATATTGTGTCTCAAGTGACAACCTGACCTGGAATTCTAGGGACATGGTGCTGCTGCCTCTGAAGGATGTGGACAAAAGGGTTATTTTACATCTATAAGATTTTTAAAACAAGTCACACGGGTTGCAAAATATAGTTTAAGCTATAATTATTATTGTAACTCAGGAAATTAGAGATTTTCCTGATGTAGTGTATAATTTGGTCATTCTCTTTTTTTTCAGTCCAGGTCTACCATAATCACTGACATTGTTTTTTTCCCCATAGAAAGGAGAGCTGAAAGATGACCCATTACTAGTCACAGCACGTTGCTCTCACTGATTGGAAAGCAGTCACACACCACCAAGCATTTATTCTGTTTACTGAGATGTAGCACCAAGGAACAGCAATTCACACCTGCAGTGAAGTTGTTATACTTCCCATTTCTTTTCATTATTCTATTTTTGTCCTTCTTCATTTTTCCTGTTTCATTTTGCTTTTTTTTTTCCCTTTTAATCTTCTCTGCCTCTCCTTCCCCCCACTTTCTTCTGTGTTGGGTGTCAGTGCCAGTCTTGACACTGCCTTTAAGCCTGAAATGAAGGAGACACGTGGGTCAGGAGTCCTTTCTCAGCTATCAAGTGAACACTGCCCTGGCTGTAATTGATGGCTTTTCTGTTGGGTAACTAGTGTAGATATCTCTAAACCTCTCTCTAATGTTTGAAGTATATATACATACATACATGCATACATACATATATATTCCCATGTAAATAGCTTGGATCCTAATCATTTATATCCCTGGCTGTGAAGTATAAAAAGGAGAGCTGCCTTTGCAAAATGTGACGTGCGATTGGAGTCCCGTGAGGGCCAGGACCATGAAATGATGGGTATCTGGGAATTGTCAATTCATTCACAGAATCATCAATTCACAGAATATTTGAGATTTGTTGTGCAGAGTATTTCTACTAGACAAAATATAGCTGAAAACTATTGAAGTGTTGTTAAAACCTTGGAGCAGTCCTTAGAAAACAAGAAATAAAGAGGACAGTTAGACTAGCTCTTAGGCAGTAAGAAATTTTGTATGAGGATTCCAGATTTACTGTACCTTGCTTGTAAGGATCATAACCATAATAAGTAAATCTAAGATAGAAATGTCCCACCTGCTCCATGCTAATCTCAAAACAGCCCGGGAAGCCTAGGATTACTATTCTTACCTCTACAAACATGACACTTAACCAGCATAATGTCTCTCTGAGGGTATAGGTGAGCATAGAACTGGCATTGCTTTAATGTTTTTGCTGTAGGGAGAAACAGAGACCTGAGTAGTAAGAAAACATTGTGTTTGAATTGGTCTCAAGTGTTAAAGAATGGATATGTGTGTATGTAGGGTATTCAAATGTTTTTGATTTTTTATGCTGCAGATTAAAATTCCCATTAGTATTCCACCTCTTCAGTTTTGCCTGGGGACTGTTAATTATATTCCTGAAATTGCAACCAAATAAAAACTTAACAAAAAAGTAACGAGCAGATAACATTGTAAGTAACTGTTCCCTACTCTTCCTTTTCCCCTAAGCAGGGTACTGTGATCTGTACAGCCCTGGCCTAAAAAGCCATCTGCATTAATTCCTACTCTCTGTATTTCCCTGTCATACATGAGTTCACTATTGAGGCAGAAGAGTCCATTTTATGGACATCACAGGTACTTCCCTTGAGACGCTGATGTCCTGAAATGCCACTGATGTTGGCAGCTGGGATGTCTCTGGAACAAAACAGTTGGGATTTTCTTTGTTTTCATCTAAAGCTCCATAAAGTCCAATACCCAATACAGAGAGGATTGACTAAGTAATGATGAAGTTCTACTCCATAAACCAGGGCACTCAATTACTTTTTAGAAATGTTATTGATATTTCACTTCTGATGCTTTTCACTTGTAAGGGTATTCGGAATCTACCACTTTATGCAGTGTTTTAATTTATGTGGACATTAAGGAAAAATGGACTATGCTGTTGTGGCTGGGGTCCAAACTTCAAGGCTTTGTCTATTTTCAGAAGAACAGACCTGTTTTCTAGTAACAATATCAGCTCCAGCAGGAACTAGGTCTTGTAAGATGAGGCTGGCCTGCTTTCATGTTTGCACTGTGAGCTTGCGCGAATACTGCATGAAGGACGGCCTTGTCTTTTGTGCCGCTTAGCGGAGAATTTGGTATAACAAAAATTAGAGAGTCCAGGGTGAGGCTTTTCCTTCTCTTTCTGCAGCACGGGAGGATGGAAGCGGCGCCGATCCTGCTGCGTGCGCCCAAGGAGCAGAGACCCTGGCGAACGCCGGCCCCGTGGCCCTGCGCCCGGCGATGACCGCACCGCCGCGGGGACGGCTGCTGCACTGCCTGGCAGCTGCCATGGGAGCAAATACGTGTAAGAGGTGCTGCCCATAAATGTAGGCCCTCAAATTACTGCTGAACTCTTCTTATAGCTTATTTCTGCAATCTTAATTGCAGTAAATTTTGCAGAATTGAAAGTAACTTCCAAGTGCCTGCCTCGGCTTCCCTCTCATGAGCTTTAAATTGTGTTTTTATAATTAAGCTATAAATTTTAAAGCTATTTCAACTATACTTTTTGAGATGCCACAGGTTGCACACCTGTCAAAACCATGGCTCGACTGTCATAGATAATTTTCTTTGGTGTGCTGCATGACCTGAAGCTTTTAAGATGGCGAAAATTCCTCTAAATGAAAATGGCGTGTGAAGTTGTGTCTGTGCAGTGGCATAATGCATAATGCTTTTAATATAGATACAGAAAAAAATGAAGCGAAGAAATGATACAGGATCAGAGTAATCTTCTGAAAAGTATTATGTTTTCTGAATTATATATGTTTTTACATTTTTAACATAAAAATTAGCTGATATTGAATGATTTTAGACTGGTGCTTATGACAGTTACTGTAATATAACATTTGTTTGGTACCCAGATGATTTTCCAGAGAGAATATTAACAATTCCCGACTTTCTGTAAACTAGGAATCACATGTCACTCACCAAGAGATAAAAAATAACTCTCTCAGGAAAGTAGTGAACTTTTATCAACCGTCCTAATGATCACTGAATATATAGAGATACATGATAGAGGTGGATGATGTAAAACTGCCAGTTAACATATGTCAATCATGTTGCTACAAGTCTGTAGGTTTTCTGAAGAAAATGACCCTGGCTAAAGTGGGAATAACCTTGATTTTATGACATATTTATGCTGTGTCTTTCAAATGCTATTGAGATTTTCCATTGGTTAAGCATCCTGGCTGCTTGTCACTGATGTGTTTTCTTAGCCATGAAATTGTTTAATATGCTTTGATTGTTCTGATTTTCTTTCTAGTTTAAGGGCAGGATGTGTCGTAGAAATGATGTTTTCTTCCTTCTGTCCATTTTCTTTTACTATACTTTGAATTCAAACTATCAGTTTAGACTTAATGAAATTGGGTCTGGTACAGATAAGGAAGCCGACAGTGGATTTCCAGATTTTGTGTACTTTAGGGAAGAGAGTTTAGGGACACCTGTGATATCAGCTCCTCTAATTTCAGCACTAGAACCAACTAAAGTAATTTGCTGTTATGAATACCTCTGGAGAGTCACCGTGTGCTGCACTGAATTAAATATCTTGAGCTAAGTAAACATAGAATGACAACCCTAACTTAATACTTAATTCAACTCTGAACCTCTGGATTCAGGTTTCATGCTTCATTTTACTGAAGTATATTTGTATTTCATCTTTGTTGGGAATGATTGCTTAGTGTACTCAGTATATCTTCTGTATTTTGCACACAGAAGCCGGTGTGTGTTTTTTAATCATAATCCACCGCAAGGTGTTATGGAAGCCACCTTACCATTAAGCCATTCTTACTGTGTCTGAACTGACACACTGATCTTGCGCATTCAGCTCCCATCTGCCTTTTTTCCTTCCTTTCATATCAATGCAGATATACCTCACGCCTTTAATTCCTTTGAACTGGCCTTGTGAGAAGTATTTTCTCTCGGCCAGCTTTGTTTCCCGCTTTGGGAAACCCTTGTTAAGACTGCTGTTTTTTAATGCGTTTTTTCTTTCTGGGCTGAATGCCACAGGGTGGCCCAGGGTGCGTGAGATCCCGCTTCAGGTGAGAACGGATATCTTGAAGTGCTGCAGATACCCTTTCTTCCTAGATAAAATCTGCATTTTATATTCGTGCAAATGAACGGTCAGCAGAAAGCAATCCCTGTCCTGATCCAGAGTGTGGCTATGGGGCAGCCCGCTCTGCAGGCGCCGTTTGCAGCGCGCAGGCCCCGCGGCCGCGAGCTCGGAGCAGCGCAGCGCCGGCGTCCCCTCCGCCCCGGGAGCTGCAGTGCCAGCACCCCCACACGCCTGCAGACAGCCCCAGGGTGGCTTTTTACTAAATGCTCTAAGTCAGATCCAGGCAGTGTCACAAGTACCTGTTTTTACACACTTAGTGCTTATTTATTATCTGTTGTGTGGTATCCCTGTCTTCAGTGAGCAGGATGAATAATTTGTAATCTATGTGCTTGGACCAAGAAATCCAAATTTGAGTTTCACTGTGAGCTTATGGTACTTTAAATTCCTTCCAACTACATTTGGCCTCAACTGCACAACCTATTTACTGAGACAAAAACAAAAGGCCGATGATTTTCGCTGGAGCACACCTGCAATAATGGCTCACAGCATTTAATTTTTCCCCTGGTTTCCTAGTAGACTTTGTTTTGACACCTGCAAACAACCTTTTCCAAATCAAAGTGAGCTTTCTCTCTCCATGTCATCCTGCCACCCAAGTTGAGCTGACAAAGTCCAACTAAGAAACAGAGCAATTATAAACACAGTTTCCTCTGGTGCTTGTGCTGTTTTTAGCTTTGCAGCTCTCCCGAGGAGAAACCTGTGCCTAATGTTTCCAGCCTAGCATGCAAAATTAATAAAACCTGACAATTAGACTGAGCAACATAAAATACAAATAAGGGATCCTTTTCTGTGTGATTGGTCTTGAAGATATTAAATTGGCTCCTTACTCGTAAACTTTTTTTTTCTTTTTTTCTTTTTAACACAGTGATCATAAAATGTGTATCTGGAATGATAAACAATAATTGGCTCTAGGCAGCCTTTTCTCACAGAGACAAAAGAACAGTTGTTATTCCTCTACTTCTTTCAATAAATACATTTGTAAGCTGGAACTCAGCTAGGCTGCCCTGAAAAGAGGCACACTTTTGTGAGAAACAGAAAAGAGATCAATTTGGAAGTGGGCATGTAGACAAAGGCTTTTTTATATATTGAAAAGTATCATCTATACCATGAAATGTATCTCCAGGAAAAATGTCATCAGTCTTTTAATGTTTATAGAAATAATGGCTTAGCAGAGATGCAAACCAGATCCTGGTCTGGCCCGTAGGTACTTTAGGGATGAATATTCCTATAAGGATTTCAAATGTTCCTTTGGTTTATTTTTGGATTTCAAGGCTCAGACACAGTGTTTCCGGGTGCTAGCTTAACAGAAATGGTTGGCTTTCAGTTTGTATCCATGGCAAGGGTGTCTTCCATTTTCAGTGATCATTAACACTGGTCACTGAGCTTCCTTCAGTGTTTCTTAAAACGTTGAATGTGACTTGATTTTCTTGATATTCTCAGTATATCTCAAAAGTAAAATCTTTCATTTAAGGATACATGTATGTATCCTTTCCAAGTAACCAAGACTGAGTAGAATTCAATGTTAATGTGTTAATTTTTGGTATTTTTGTTTTTACTTTTTTATGCAAGTTGGTGTACCGCTTTCTGTTGCCACTGACAGCAGAATTTCAGCCATTTGTCTAGAGTTTGAGGGATTTAGTCCGTAACTTCTTGGGGATGCTCTCTGATCCCATGCAGTTCAGACGTGCCTCCCTTTGAACGGAGTGTGTGATCATTAACCGGGCTGTTTGGCTTGGTTAGATTTCCAGATTATTTCTTACAATCATCAGCAAATTAATCCTGTTAAATTCTATTTTAAAGCCAGAAGGTAAAACGTAATAGGAAGGCAAAGGAAGATATGGGACACCATTTTGTACAAGATGTTTTCCTTAGAGAGAGAAATATTGAAAAATGGTGTCAACCTTCCATTATTCCAATTAACTAATTTTATTCAAGGCTTGTCTGCTTGTAGCAAGAGATAAAAGCAAGTATGAATTACTTTTAAGAAAATGCTGTATCATTCATTTGTAAAAGAAGTGATTGTTCTAAAGGATTGTGAGTTGACAGTTTAATTTATTGACTAAATACCTATTTGAACAGAGGCTATAAAAGACTGCAGAAGAAGCTTTGGAGGATCTTTTAAGATTGACTGGGAGTCTTAATGAAGTCAGCATCCCTTGCCCTTGCTCTGTATTTCTATTGACTTTGGGAGGCGTTAGATGAGTCCCACGATGACTAGAGCAAGGATTAACGATATCTTTTCCAAACTTTTGCAACTAGGAATATGCTCAGCTGGTTGTGTAGCAGAAATGAGCCTATCCTAAGCATTTGGGAGGCCCTGGGCCTCCCAGAATCCGGGAAAGTGGCTGGTACCTGGGAATGAAAGGGAAGCTGCCTCTCCTCCATGCAGCCATGCATGAGGTTTCATTGCATAAAATGCAATGCATTGCAGCAGGGGACCTCCTGCAGGCACCGCTGTGCCCAGGCCACGTCGTGAAGCAGGAGGACACAGAAGGATTGACAGCATGAAAAGTGGGGAATCTTCAGTATTTTGCGTGTTCTTTATAACAAAATCATGGCTGATTTTGTCCATTTTAGTTAAGCAAATCACTCTTCTGTGAAACACCAAGCGTTTACAAAATGCTTGGTAAAATCCAATGTTTACATGAGATGATTAAAACCAAAAATAATAACAAAATATACGGAAGTGTTGTATGCAGTAGAATAATATATAGCCCTGGTGTTCACCATTTTTTCCTACCCTACTCTGAGAGTTTTTTTCCTAACACCTATGCTGAATTTCTGTGTGCACTGAAAAGAAAGCTTACTGTCAAGTCTGTATTTCCTGTTTATTCTCCTGAGTCTGAGTGCTTTTAAGTAAAGCATCTTAGTAAGGCCCTGCAGAGATTGTGTCTGCACGTATTGTGTACATTAGACATTTCCAAGTGGGGCATGAACGGGAGGGTCAGACCTTAAGGAACAATTTGGTGTCTTGAACTCTTAGCACACCTCGTTTTCCTTAATCCTGTCCCTTTCCACTCACTAGCACTGTTCATGGTTGTTCGGGTTTACAAAATAAAGGTTTGTATATCAGAAGCAGGGTGCATACTGTAGCCCTTCAGTAAAGCTGACAGAAGAAACAGAGACTTTGACAAAATGAGAGCGTGTCCTTTTCAAAGCTGATCTCTATCATTACTTATTTAAACAATAATGTGAAACATTTACATTTTAGGCACATCATGTATGGCACAGTATATCAGCAGATCTTTGCTGACAAAAACTGACAAAAAGCAGTTCCCCAGTGTCAGGGTAAAATAGTGATTACTGTGATTATGTTCTTCCAGCAAAGGGAAAGTTGATAATTCTCCTCTAGGACTGATGATGGTGTTTTGTGATGGGGAAGGGACTGAAATTAGGAGAAGTGAAAAAAGGAGATGAATTTTGAATCATATAGCATGTAAGAGCAGGCACCTAGCACCTGCACCTTGGACTTTCAATTGGGTATTTGGATAATTGAAAACTGGATAATTTTCAGCTCCCAATCAGGCATCCAAATGAAGATTTCTAAAACTCGCTTGAGGATGGGAAGTGGAAGCTCAAAGCTGTTCTGCTTTGTTCCTGAAGGACAGCTGAATTTCTTGTAAAATTGTGGCTGGTTATTTAGCAACTGTTTGGAAATCTAAGATTTACTTTTGCACTTTTAATTTTTAAAATCCAGAATAATAATAGGAAAAGCATTTGAGTACTGACAATTAAAATAGTTTGTTCTGAAAGCTTCCATTATCCTTAAAGAAAATTTGGAAGGGGTGGGAGTCTGCCCGTTGTCCGAGAGCTCTGTTCACGTTACGTGGCCAGCTCTCTGGTCAGAGCAGGGACTTGCCTTGGGTGTGCTTCCAGCTTGCCGTTAGCTCATGTTGTTTGGCATCAGCCTACATGAGGCAACTACTAACTACTTATTGGCCCAACTTTACTCTTGTCTTATCCAGTGGTCAAGGGATGTGTAGGCATGAGTTTAGTGTGCTTTAGTGTGGTTTTCTGTGGTGTCTGTTTGCAGGAGAGATGTCAGTGAGGAGGTGGTGCGCAGACCTAAGTGCTGCTGTGTGTCCATGGCAGTGCGGGTTAGCCCTTCCGTGCCCAGGTTTGGAAAGCCTCCTTCTTAGAGGAGTCGGTGAAATGGGCTCTCTGAAACTCTTCAGAGATTCCAGTATCTTTTTATCTGGGGGGAAAAAAAAAAAGATATAAAAAGCATCTGGGAATAAAGCATAGCTGAACAGATGAGATACACAGTCTGTTTTCTCCTAAGTGAAAATAGAGATTACTGTTCATTTTGAGACTGTGATGCAATAAGAGTTCACTTGCAATGTAACTATAGCTTATGCTCCAAGAAGAGTTACAAGGACATGGGAATGCTAGTTATTCACCTTCTTTGTTGCCCTTTTGCAAGAGGTGTTAATGGAAAAAGCTGATGTGTGTGCTAAAATGCTATCCAGATTCTTTTTAATGTTTATGAAGATATTCTTATGTGGTAGACTTTATGTCAAAATACATAAATCACTAATTCTCAAATAAAACACCAATCAACACTGCAAAGATTGTACTAAAAACATCAGGTATTTTTTAAAAAATATTAACTGTTTCACTAAACTGCCAAAGTGTTAGGCTTAGCAGATGTCTTCTTTCCAGCTTTTGTAAACATTTGCGGTTCCAGCAAGGTATGTGAACACTTATGTTAGTGAATTTTCTGTAGTTATGCCCATAAATTATTTGCGATTCATGTAAATATCTTTATATGCCAAGAAACACTTCATATGCCAAGAAACTACGCCAACATCGGTCATCTATTTAGAAACACCTTGTGTGAAAAGAGACTGCTTTAAAGCTTTTTTTTTTTTTTTTTTTTTTCTCCCCTCCGTAAGACCTGAATTAACTTAATCTTCTTTTCCCTTGTGGCGAGTACTGGCCTTTTATGGGTGTAAAACAAAATTTCAGTTTGTAAGGCAAGAAACTGCTTCACTTTCCTGATTCATCCCTGAAATACTCCAATGTGGGTCTGGCCTTTCCTCCAGCTTTGGGGCCATTGAGGCTTGTGAGTCACGAGCGCATCCCTTGCTCTTTCCAGATCTGTATTCTCCTCGGGATGCTCTGGAGGAGGCCCCTGGTACCTCCAGGGCTTCAGGCACCCTTGGGTTCCAGTAAATACGGAGGTCCCAAATACCAGCAAATTGATGTGTTTTGAGACAAGTGTCAATCTCTTCCAAATAGCTTTTATCCACAAAGGTGTGTTACGAAGTATGCAGTTCTCTTACCGATTTTTTTAATATTGTATTTTTGTGGTTGCAAAAGAATAAAAGTTACCAGTAATGCTACTGCCAGGGTGAAACAACAAGAAAAAAAGCTCTGTTGAAACTAAGTTACTCTGCTGTAACTGCCGAAATTAAGAAAATTCCAGAGAATGGAAAACTTTAGAGAAGTAAATCATGAAACATATGCATCAGGTTTTGAGAAAGTATGAATCATATCTTCTAGCTGAAATCTTTCCATTTCTTCACCATTTTGCTGTTATAGCTTTGATTCAGGAACTAGCTCTTGAGCAAGTGTCTTAATTTAACTTTCAAAGTCTCTACGTTGTAAAAATGACAGTGTTATGTATATATAGAAGTTACATATTTTAGTCTTTGTCTATGTAACAAGCTACCACCCAGAAATATCTGAAATGACAGCAGACAGCTTTATTTTTCAAATAAGCCATAAAAATGACTAAACAGCAGAACACTTAACATTATGAGTTGCAGTTAGGTGTTGTGATACCAAATGGAGAACATGGCAATAACTTTTCAGGATGTCCAACTTATCTATCAAGCGTGCCATAACATATACTTTCCTATAGTTTATTGCTTAATATTATTCTGCTAGGTAGTTCAAATCATGCTGTGATGAAATTCCTTTCGAGAAAATTCTGACAGTGTAATGAAGAACAATGTTTATACAGTACTTACTGATACATTTCTCCAGCTAAAACTGAACAGTTGGATTTTATATTTTGTTAATTGAGAATATGAAAAGGATGGATCATGTTGGTCACAAAAAGCAGCTTGTCTTTTCAAACTTTTCAAGCTACATACATTTGCTTGAGAGCAAAACCTAAATTATTTGAACTTGATTGTGAAACTGCATATTACAAACAGCAGTAAAATGATTATGTGGGGAGCAAGAGATTCACGGTGCTTTGTCATAATTCAAAATATTTTAGATTTGAGAGATCATTTCTTGAAGAAAAATGGCTTGCTGAGACAACAGAGGAGCTCAGTGATTTTCTTCAATTTCAATAATTGTTCCCTTGATAAAAAATGGATATAAATATTGTTGAAATATCACAGTTCTTTTTCTAATGAACATTCCGATGACAGAACAGATAAGTTTATTGCATATTTTCTCTTAGGTCAGTTGTGCTTTTTTAAAAGGCAAGAGGGAAGAGTACATCTGATGTGTCCCCTCCTCCAAATGGAAATCTTGCTGTTGCTTACCCAAAAGCCCTGACACCTGTAGACTACACAGGCCCATCCATCTCTATTTTTATATATATATATATATACATACATACATATATATATATATAGAGAGAGAGAGAGAGATCTGAAAATCTTGGGCAAATTAAACTGTGATAGTAATCTCACCATTTTTGGCTTTCTTATGGCTGTTTGACATTTTCACTTCCTGGGCCTGAAATCGGAAGTGTGCAGGTGGGCAAGATGAGAAACACCCCAAAAGACAGATCTATGCACTCTGCAAAGTTCATGACAGATTTTGTTCGAGTTTTTGATGGTTTGAGTTGTTTTTTCTTGTTCTGTACCACTTCTTCCACCGTCTGTGCAATTTCCATTAATAGTTGTGAGTTATTTGTGTGTCTAATTCTTCATGCAAGTGTTGAAAATCTACCCTCGAGCTATGAAAAAATAATGGAAAAGGCATGTATAATTGAAAATAGCCTTAATCACTGGAATGTTGAAATCCACATGGCTTGGAAGACTTGAAAGATTTCTTGTTTTAGAAAAGTTGAATTGAAAAGCGCTGTCATTTTCTTTAAATACATTCTTTTGAATAAAACATCCATTCCTGGCGCCAGCAGCAAGCTTCTAAACATGTTCAAGATGACATGATTGATAACAAGAATGCTCTTCTCAAGATGTTCCTGATTTCATCACTCTGATTAGAGACTATTATACTTACAAGATAATATATGATATAATAACAAATATTTTTAAAGGTTAATATTTTTCTTAAGACTGGGTAATAACTGAAATTGAATGGATATCCGAAAGCTAATTACCAGCTCCAGAAGGGAGGAAAATTCTAGAAGCCACTACCTGTGTACAGTTTAAGTCCCATTAAATACTGCAATAGTAGGCTTACTGCTAACTTAAAAAAAAATGAATTCTCCCTGTTCATTTAAGTAAAGGTCTTGCCAGGATTTATTGAACTTACACTGATAGGGTAGTCCCTCTGGATTTTGCCTGATCTGAGGAAGGTAGTTTTCTTACATTAGGATGCTAGTTAAATCTCAAGTAAAAAATGTGGGCTTTTTGGCTTCTTGGTAAGTCTGTACCCCAGAGCTTCTGGTTTTGGAAACTTTTAGTGGCCGATATCTATCCATGTTGTGATGTGATTCTTTCTCTAGTTCAAACCTTTTTGTCAATGATAAAGTTTACAAACATAAGTCTTGTTGTTTAGGTCAGTATTGGCCCATTTCTTTGAGTGGAGAATCTGTGCCCAGAAGCATGTGAGATTTGCCAAGGAAAGAAGCTCTGCTGGAGCCTTTTGAGACAAGGATAAGAACATCTTTGTCTAGATTTGGGAAGCAACATAGAAGCCCTGTTTTGTAATGTGAAGTCAGAACCATCTTGAAATATGAAGAGGATCTTTGACCTTTTAATAATGGTGTCTGAACCAGATCAACTCTCATGGCTTGTTCGGGGTTTTTTTAGATTAAAGTTGTCATTTCTGGACGCTGTGAATTTTTAAAAAGGAAGACTTCCATGCCAAGGCATCTTCTATCTACTTCTCTTAAAAATATATATATCAGAAGGAGCAACCGAGGCATTATTAAAGACCTATGCATTGCAGCCACAGAGATCCTCCCAGTCCAAGAAGAAGAATCTACAATCAAAAATGCAGCCTATGGACATGAGCGGATGGCAGATACACATGCTTGAAGGTCAGTGTCGTTTCTCATCTAGTGCTTGCCAGCTGGCAACCTCCACATGTAAATATCTGAATTAACATCACTGTTTTAAAACAATTAAGTTTCTGGAACGATACGTAGCTGATTAATGGCAGTGAACCTTGGTATGGGAAGGGACTATCTGCTCAATTTTAATTTAGACTGTGTCACCACATGACAAACTACATGACAAGGTGTTATGTTACTGTATACCAATGTCAGACAATGACATTACTGTAAATAGTATTAACTAGTTGACTTAGGGAAAAACAAGAAAATTTACAATTGACGTTGCCAATTATGGCTCAGGTTTCAGCTTCAAATTATACTCTTGTCAGAAAACACGGCTAAATAAGGAGAGTGAACTGCTCATTAGTTTGAGATAAAATGAAATTGCTGCCCTGGATATTAAGAGGGGAAAGTGTTTTGGGTCAATCAGAAACCAAAATCTTTGCAACTTTTCAGTTAAGTCAAAAATATCTGTGAGGGAAGGGACTGTCCACCAACGATCTCTCTGTGATGGTCTCATGGAAGCAGGAATAGTTAAGTGATGTCCCTGGCACTTAGGAGCAGGGCCAAGTGTGTTACTTCTGTGTGACCTGGTTAATGGACTGTATGTGGAAGCTGATTTCCATCTATTGAAGTTACATCTGTTTCTAGAGAAAGGCCTTTTTTTTTTTTTCTTTTAAAAATATTTTAAAATGTGGATTTTTTTCCAGTCCTCCCTTTCAGTTGTTGAGACTCAACCCTTTTAAAATTCTCTTCCTGTTAGTAAAGTGAGTAGATAAAATGCAAAATTTGACTAGAAAAGAATAAACCACTTCTTAGAACAAATGAAAAATAAGCAAAAAAAAAAAAAAAAAAGCAGGTCAGTCTGTATCAATTATATCAGAATTTATATGGATAGCTTTATAGAAATGTGAAAAAAATCTTTATCTATATGACTCAGAATAATAAATGCAACTGGCAAGGAAGGAAAATCAGATATTAAGGCAAGAAAACAAAATCAGAACAACCTTAAAACCGGAAAAAATATATTACACTCTACAACTTAAATAGGTGATTTATAGAAATAGTCTCTTCTAACCAGATCCAAGCAATTTTGTCTGCAAGCATTTAAAGAGACAAAAGATGAAATACCATCATTGTCACCTGGCAGATGTAGAAACCTTAGGAAGTCAATAATTAATCACTTGATGACATAGCAGAAAGCGAGCGCAAGGCTTTGCCCTGGCGTGCCCCAGGGTGGCTGCCCGTGTCCCCTCCTCCTGCGGCCCCTTCCCCAGCCCACGGCCTGCGCTCCGGGCTCCACACCTCGAGTTCACCAGGCCCCGGGTCTCTGCAGCTGATGCCTGGATTCATCAGGCTTTTAACTAGTGCTGTGAAATGGCTACTCAGACCATCCTCCCGAACACCAGGGAAGAAATCATGGAAAAATACAAGGTATTTATACCAAATACCTAGTAATATAGCTCTTATAGCAGTTTCAACCTAATGTATATTTTGAATACTTAATCCAGTATGAGATTTATCCCTCTCTTAGATTTCCAATATAGCATTCTGTTTTGACACTGATAACTCATTGCTTGCTTGAAGAATAGTATCTTCTTATTAACTCTAATATATAAGGAGAAGCCTTGAATTTTAATTCATGAACATGTTATATATGCATAATATATATGTTACAAATATTTAATATAAAGTTATATATAACATGTTACAGATTTAAATGAAAGATCTATTAGAATGTATCAAGTAAAATTATTCTCACAGAACAGCATTTATAATTCTAATTATATTGGAGGACAAGCAACTGAAGTACTCGTACTGGTGCGTGAATCCATGTGTAAAGTCTTCACAAGGAATGACTGGTTTTGCATTCATATCCTAGATTTTTTTTTAAGCAGCCACAGAATCAAGCAATATTCAATTAATAAGCTGATTAATATTCTTTCCAAGTCTCATGCTCCTAAAGAGAAGAATTATCTATCTAAGATAACTGGGTATGAGATTGGCGTTTAGTCAGAGCTAGGGAATTTAGCCTTCCCTAAAGCCCATAGTGATACAAAAAAAAACATCCTCCAGGTCATTATCTAGATAGGTTAAACTGTGCATCATTGAAAATTGATACTTGATGCTGTCCTCATTTCTCTAGGGGAAAAATTTTCTGCTCCTACAACAGGTCAGCTCCATGGTACCTATTCTAGTAGTTCACAGATACCCCAGAACCTTGCTTGCTGCTAGATCCAGAGGGATCCAGTGCTCATTAGGGATAAGAGGATAAGCAAATTCTTTGTATTTAGTGTGTTAGAACCCTGCGGCAGGGAGAGATTGGGGTGCTGTCACCTCATGGTGAGCAGAGTGGAGCTCTGGGTGCAGCCAGTCCTCGGAGGGGAGCCCTGACCCACCGGCCCCGGCAGCGACGCAGGCTACTAGCAATAACCTCCCCGCGCGGCAGCCTCGGTAGCACATCACCAAAATCCCAGAAGCTGCAGCCAGGGTTTATTTTAGAGACAGTAGCAGCTCTTAAAATAATCTAAATTTAATTTGAATTGCCATGATACCAATTTTGTTGTTTGTTCTCATGCAGGTTTCAGCTTAGAAGCTTTTATAAATGGAATCTACTCCTACCTGGAATGCAGAATTGTGACATTTAAGATGATTTTAGAAAGACTATTCATGAATGCAGCATGGAAGGTTTCGCTGCAAACTCTTATCACGTAAGCTACAGCTACCTTTTTCTCTCATAACACTACCTTTTTTTTCTGTAATATATGGATAAAAATTAAGCCTTAAAAATTGCTGGTTATTAATTTGCAACAATGACTTTTCTGAGGACTTCCATTAACTCTCTTCCACATATCTAATTATGATAAAAATTGATAGAATTTTGGACAGAAAACCCTCCCTGAGTTTTCTGGTATATCTTTACATATAACTGGAGAGCACTGGATTTTCTCTGCTGTCCCTTTGTAAAGGTGAAACGCTAGTCATGAATTTTCACATGGAGCAAAGCTCAATAACCTAATGAGTTAAGTCAAAATTCAGACTCAATCTTAGTTTTCTAGGGAGAGTGTCCAGAGGTGCTACTTATTTGTGCTTTCTTCAAGGAAAAAGTTCTCTTGTATATCCATCCTTTAAAACGCATCTTTACTCACTGTGGTAAATGTTCTTGTGTCTAGCTCAAAGTCATTAGTCTTGGGCTTTCTGCCCTGAGTTACTTTGAGCAGTTCCTTGGCATCTTTGTTTTGTTGTTTTATTTGCATTCTACTGATAATATGCTCTGTGCATTATCATTTTCTGCTACCCAGTTCTTCAAACTTAATGGTCTTAAATACTTAGCTTGTGTAAATGAGATTAGCTCTCCTCTGGCTAGGAGTAAATCAAAGGGACCGCCATAGATTTACACCAGCTCAGGATCCATCCTGCTGTCTTTAATCATTTATATAGCACTGCTCCAAGTAAGCAATGGCATTTCTGTATTGCAGAACTGTGGATGGAGCTCCAGCCTTAGGAGAAAATCTGCTCTTGGTTATCTTGATGGAGTTCCATTTAAGTGGCAGCCCCACATGTGTACCTAGGGGAGCAGCATGGACTTCCCTCATCTGAGTTGTCCTTCTAGGACAACTTCTGGGAGGATGCATCTGTGTGCTTTTTAGATGTTGACTCTCAGGAATATTTCCTATTATTATCTTAGAATCCTCTAGTCCAATGAGAAAATTTTAAAAGTAGATAAAAGTAAAATCAAAAGTAGATTCACAAGGGAAGAAAGGAAGGAGTTAATTGGGTTTTAATTGCTGCCAGATTGCATCTAGTTTTCAAATGCTTTCTGGGGGAGGATACTCAGATTTCCCATCTCCAGCTGGGTTTGGGTTTCCAAATCTCTGTCAAACTAAGCCCGTCTCCTTGGTAACTATCTCACTCTCCCACCTATGCATAAGGACAATTACTTCTTTCTGCTGAATGATGAAGGTGGAGCCAAAAGAAAAGGGAAAAGGTGAGTCTAGCACCCAAGAACCCTCTTCATGAGTGGCTGGGTCTCTGTGGGTTATGTAAGGGTTAGGTAAGGCTGCGCAAAAGACGCTGCGTACAGCGTGTTTGCTTCCGGATTTCTGTACTCCTCCATCTCAATTCAGTTTCATGTTATTATCAGCTGCAATGATAAATAAAAAATGTCTATCTTTCTTGCGTGGATGCTCAGGCAGTATTTTTTCCATCTTTAAAACATTTCTTTGTTTCCCCTGTGATTGCACTTAGCTGTGCCTCAAATCTATACCTCAAGTCAGTTGCTGATTTAGAACTGGTGAAGTTCACTGGAAAGCGTGACTCTAAGTCTGGAATCATACTTTAGAACAAATATTGTGTCATTATTTTCTTCATTATTGTGCTAAAAAATCAGGATTAGGCAAGGCTTTGAAGCATTTCTCAAGATGTTTCCGTATATTTGCTTTAGAGTTTAGATAAGACTTTAGGCCGAAAGAATCTTAGTTGAATTCATGATTTTATTTCTTTAGTGCTGTGACCAATTCAGAACTTTGTTCTGAAGACCTTCATCTGCATCACGCAATACTAGTGGAGCTCCACTGCCTTGATGGGATCTGTCTGTCATGTGTGGTGATGTGTATGTTATGCACTGAACCTCACTGGATCAGTCTGTCTATTCCAAACTCACTTATACAACATAGACCTCAGTTTACATTACATAAATGGGCTGCCACTTTAATTATATTTTTTAAAAACAGTAATAGACTGTTCAAACATGATGAAGGCTGAAACTAATTCTCTCATTTTTTTTTGTCCCAATTCTTCATCTTTTCATAAAATGATTGGCTGCTTCTTTTGAATCAGTTGTTATTTTTTAATGCAAGATCACAGGGACTATCTGTGATATTGCTTTAGATCATACAATAATTATTTAATTGCTTCATTCACCCATTTGTCCATCTTTCTCACTTTCTATATCTTTCTTCAGTTCTGTTTAGCTTAGGGAACATTTTCATACA
The DNA here is from genome assembly GCF_059628265.1 of Tinamus guttatus. NCBI lineage: Eukaryota > Metazoa > Chordata > Aves > Tinamiformes > Tinamidae > Tinamus > Tinamus guttatus. The sequence continues at coordinate 611,145 of NW_028288923.1, forward strand.
AAGAGAAGATAGAAAGTGAACTTCTACTCATGCTTCCCACCAGGACGGGCACTTCCTGCATTTTAGGCTCTATGCTAAGAACAGCGTCAAGGCCAAGGTACCGAAGATGAGAGCACTGGAGGTTTCATTTAGTCCCTACTGTGGAGAAACAGTGGGAGCTACACATAGACCTACTGTGACAATTCCCAATGAGGTTGGTTGCCAGAGGTTGGCTTTTCAAAGGCCAGTCTTAAAACCTGGAACCTCTTTTTCCTAATGTGATCTAAGTGTTATATCTATAGACTCAAACGGCCTATAATCCAAAGAACCATGCAGAGAGTAAACAGGAGACTAATGATATCTCTGGTGTGCGTATCATGTTTACTTTGACTTTTATGAAGAGGTAATTTGCAAGAGTGGAGATAATCCCACTATACTTTATAATTTAAATGTCACTCAGAATGTATGCTGACATGCACCTGATTAACGGCAAACTTTGGTGGCAAATTAATTAGTATTTAATCCAGAGGCTGTATTAAGATGTGATTTGATAAAAATACCTTTTTTTCCAGTAGTCATTCAATTAAAATGCAGAAATGATCTCGACCATTTTCAGAGTTTTTGCATATTTTATTTAAAAGCTTAATAACTGTGTCTCACTTTTATGAAAGTTGGCACATGCACAACAAATTCCCAAGATACAGCTTGGATTAAACGCGAAGTGCTTATGATAAAAGAGCAATTGTACTTTTTTGGAAGAAAAACAAATGCCAATAAATATGGCTTAGATGACTTTTTCTATTTGTTGATCTTAGCATCTTTTGTATACTATTTATACTTCTCACTCTTCCCTTATTTTGCTAAGTGCGCTGCATGTAGTTTTTAGACTATCATTTATCAGCACCTCTTTGTTTCTATTCTGAATTCAATGGTTTAAAAGAATGTGACTTTAAAAAGGATTTTTGTGCTTCTAGATGGGATCTGTGTAAAAAATTTATCATCTTGCAGTCGTTTTCTGTTCGTTCTTCAACATCCTTCCGTCTACTTCTTTCTTACTGGAGCCCATAATGATATTCTCTTTTGCAGATAAGAGATGTTCTGCTGCAGGCTCCCTGCTAGAACTGTTGTGCCTTTATGCCTTGTACCTTTATGGTGAGAATATTTAACGCAGAATTCTTGCCCTATTCAACAGGAAATATCCCAAAATATAGTTCCAGGATGGGGGAGAAAAAAAAAAAGCATAGGCAATGGAACTGCATGTTGTGAAAATCTATGGATGCCTTTCAATAAAAAAAAAAATATTCAAAGATTTTTCTCTCACTTTTTTTTTCTCTCTCTCTCTCTTGCTCTCTCTTTTTATTCAGTGGAACTTCATGTTTGTGATATCTGGATGTGTATGTGTTTTCTCACCATCAGAATATGAAAAAAAAAAAAAAAAAAAAAGGCTTTCTTACTCATCCAGCTTTTCTCTAGCAGCACCCTTTCAACCGAAGGTGATGTGGCTTTCAACATCTCTGATTTTATAAGATCTTTTCCAGTTCAGGTGCTCTTTAATATTTTACAGAAACTACTTTTCACATACCAGGACCAAGTACTTGGATACCCAGTCATGTAGGCTAAACTCCAAACTAGTAACCTCTGTAAATTATGCCTAGGGTAGTTGGTTTTTACAGGTAAAAATACCTGCAAAGTTGCATTATAAGCGCTGGACAGCAAAGCGGTTAGTTTTAGTTAGCATGGCTCACCAGACTGACAGTAGAAATTCCAGGACTGGAACTTAAAAATTGTTCCTGAAGCATGTAGCATCATTTGATATCTGATATTCATAGGCTGACAGGCCTTTTATATATCATTGTTTCCCAGAGCACCTGTTTAGATGTGAGCAGGCAGTCTCAGGATAGAACAGTGGGACCTAAATTACGGAATTCCTGTTCTGCACTCTCAGACGTGTCTGTTGTGTTTGCTGACATATGTTATCATTACTTGCAATCATAATCAGTGTAGCTATGTTGTAATACTCTTCAGAAATCAGGAACTGTTCTGAAATTGGATTTATTTATTAATTTTAACTCTTTTAAGCTGACTTATTTCTCACAATGGGACGTCCGTAACTTATCTCTAAATCCAGTGTACTAAAGCCACATTCTTGACTGGTGTAAATCAAGCCAGGTTCGGTTAGCACCAGGTCAGCACAGCAGCTGAGGATCTGGTCTTCAGACCTCAACAAAAGCACTCTAGAGTGGAACATGCAGTCATCACATGGAAATTATGGAGGAATTTCCCATAGGTATCTTGCTTCGTGCTCTATGTGTGGTCATTTAAATAGCAGTTGCTGTGATGCTCTGTCTAGTGTTTTAGTCTTTTTTCCTCTTTGCCATATTTCTTAGATATTGCAAACTTTCTTTTGAGGCTTTCTGGCTCTCTTTCAGCAACGCAAGTCAGCCTACTGTTGCTAAATGTCAGCAACACAACTACCCACGCGAGGACTCAACACCTCCCCTCCCTCTGTCTGTCTCCTTTTTCCATGTGGCGGATTACAAGTTTTCAGGAAAAGCACAGCAGGGGCTTGTGCTCCCTTTGGTCTCTCTGAGAGCTTCCAGAACTTCCTGGTATTGAGCGGATGTGATGTTTCCCTAAAATACCCTCTTCACCCAATTACCAATATACACTGAGCCAAGGAATTGACATCATTTGACAAAACATTATTCTCATCAGGTTCTTAACTAAGGCAAAACTATGCCCTGGAGTGAGTGAGTGTTTCCTGTTATTGTGCCGGAGCTCTCTGAGATTTAGTTCCCAAAGGAGATGTATGTTTTAGCATATATATTTAATCTAGTATAATGTGTCCTTATTCTTGCTGGGAAAGAATAGCATCCACTTTTACCCTAAACTCTATCCACATACCCTTTTTACCTTCTTTTGCTTGTTCTGCCTCTGCCTCCTCACATATGCAGTGTTTTGCACTGCTCCCAGCTAAGGCTGAGGGGTGGAGGTGCTGAGTGAGCACTTGCTTTGCCACCACGAAGCGCATCTACACTGAGGGCCAAGAGGAGGAAAACAGCCCCCAGGGTTGTGGCTTTGCATTAGGCAGGAGCTGGTGATGAGGATGTTGCCTCTGCGGCAAGGGGCGAGCGGCGGCTCCGGCCGTGGTGCCAGGGGAGCCAGCCGCCCTCGGGCATCATCCGTGGGGCTGCGTTCGGCCGGCTCCTCCCGCCCGGGAGCGGAGCTGCCGTCCCAGGGAAAGCTCTGGCGGCGCCTTCGTGTCGCGCTGCCCCTCCTTGTGTCACAGGTACAGGAGGGACTTAGCTTAACTAAAACAGCCCGAGACATCTTTAAATTGACTGCTTGGGATTCAGCACCATAGTAACTGCTGGATCACTTAGCATGGACTGGAAAACCCGTTTGGGGTTTGGATGTGACAGGCAGCTGAGCTGCTGGTTTTCATGATGCTTTTCAATAGATTTCATCAATACCTTGGTAGTAAAATCCAGCTTGAGTAGGGCTGAGTCCTACCTCTGGCTGCAGTTATGTTACACCATCTACAGACCTGTTTTAAGAAGCAGTTGGTTTGCAAACTCGAGACGTGCCTGAAATACAACCTAACCATTCTTAATGCATCAGGTTACCCTATTGATTTCTGTAATGTAGCAGTGAGAGGCATAAGTTAATGAAGGATCTGATTATCAAATACTCTAGAAAACTTAAGCTTGACTTGGATTTTCAGGAGAGCAGGGATAGAACTATGAGTTAGATCATTCTGCTTTGTCTTTGCTGCTGTTACGTGTGTAAGGCTTCATGCTGATTATCCCAAGAGCATAAATTTGTATTGCAGGAAATGTGCAGGAATACTGGTAGGAAATCTCTTCCTAGTTTGGTCATTTTTTTCTTATTCAGATTCCTTATTCAGTTTTATTACATGAAATCTGAATACCTGAGAAGGTGTTCAGGATTCCCCTAGTCATGTAATCTAGAAATTTTCTGTCATGTGGAGCTCTTAGCGTCATTATTTCAGAGATTTCGCAGTTCAGTAGAATGTTGCTGTTCAGTTAAACACTCAATGGACTGATTCCTTTCATTAAACAAAGAAATACCTTGATCGGATTTCATCCTTATTACCTTGCATGTAAGTATGAAGCATGCCATTTCTTCAAGTAAGGTTATAATACTTATAGCTTGAGTTTATAGAACAAATTCCGTTGAGTTGATCAGATACCTGTCTGACTTTGGTAGCAGATTCACTTGCAGATTGATTGGAATGTGAGATTTATGTAGCATCTTCCAAATCACTTTTTTAGAAATGGATGTAATTTTACCCTTATTTGATCCTGAAAAATATTCCTATCTTTTTAATATGTTGCATAACAGAATAATAGAGTGGTTACCTTGTGTGTTTTCCTCGCAGCACTGTCAAAAGCATAAGTTAAAATGTTATCAAGAGATACACAGAAGAAAATGTCTTTATTGATAGAAATTAAGCTAAGAGGAATAACATTCTTTTTGAATCCTGTATGTGTTTTCACAGGTATATCTCTGTGTAAGAGAGCTGATTTTTTGGTTTTGGATGAGAAACAGAGCATCTGCCAAAAAGTCTAGGCCGGTGGGCCCTACAGGTCATTCAGATAGCAATAGTAGTGTAAAGTCTTATGCGAAAGTGCTACCACGCATTTGCTTTGAGGCTACATCTGGTGTACTTGAAATACTGTGTTTTGCCCAGTGCGCTGCAGACAGATCTGCACTGGATCTAGAAGGCCGGGTCTTTACAGCACCCAGGAGGAGTCGTGTCTTCTGTGAGATGTCAACAGTGGGAATGACTTATGGGAAAGGTTTTGCCTTCTGATTAAATGTTAAAGATGTGGAACAAATAAATATGTTTTTCTATTGGCTTGAATACCTAAAATGTTTAAGATAAAGTTCATTCATTTCAGTAGCTGAACTGGTATGAGAATCTTTAAACCTGTTTTTCCTGTAGCACACTGGTAAGTACTGTCTTCACCACTCACCATTTACAGTGAGCCAGATTATCAGGTTTTGAGTACTTTGTTCTGGTATCTGCAATTATTGCTTATGCAAGACAAAGAATAAAGAATTTTTCTCTGGAAAGTTTTATAGGTTTTGCATGCACTAATTCTTTAATCTAGTGCTATTGTTTCAGTTATTTAATTGTTTCTGCTAACACTTATATCCTGTACAACCTCTATGAGGAATGTAGCTATTTTAAGAATATACATAAAAGCTGACAATTACATTGTCTTATCAAGTTTTTGCAGCCTATTAAGTTGTTCAGTGCTATTGGAAATGATTAGGCTCAGTACTGTAGGAAAGACACTCTAAAACAGGAGTCTGGGCTTTTAAAGCTGTGACATCTTGGAAAATTCTACCTGTGGAATAGGTTTAAAAAACACAGGCAAGGATAAATGCATTCAGAGTGGAATTCAAAATGTGCACAGGTTTTAATAAAAGTGGCCATACATTAAATGCTTTCAGACATACAAGGTGGAAAGAAGATTGGATGGGCATCCAATGCAGCTTGGGGAGGCTCCTGCTGCTCTATAAGGGCAGAGGTAATTTAACCTGTAAGGTTAAACCGACAGGGTTACCCTCATGGTAACTGTCTGATAGTGCTGGTTTCAGGGTTGATTAAGGGGACACAAGAACATGAGTGGCTTCTAGAGCTGCCAGTGACAGTAAAGGAAAGACTCCAGTCCTCCTTGTATGGGGCTGCTGACAGGCACGTCCTGAGCTCATCCCTGCACGAGGGGCCAAAAGCTCCAGGGCAGGCAGAGGCTGCCGCTTCGGTGGCTTGCTCCTCCATTCCTCCTCTCCAGTCTGCTCTTGAGTGGGTTAGCCCAGTTATTTACCACTACAGCATTTGTTGGCCACACTAAACGGAAGTGGAAAATTCAGGAAGGAAAAATACTTTCACAAGCCAATCAAATTTTAAGAGATGTTTCTTTAGCCAAAAACAAACAAAAAAACAAGGCATGCCCAACTGGTTTACCATGAAAAGAAATGGACTGGTTTGCAGGAGAGAAGGTCAAAATAAACAAAGCTATACAAGCTCCAAAAATATGAAGCAAAGAGAACCATTATGCATAATGTTAGAACAAAAGGCATTGCAATATCCATATGCTTGGCAGAAAGGACGACTAGTGTGACTGCAGGGACAGATGAATAACTATCAGTCGGCCTTTCAGTTTTATCAGTGCCTGAACGGCTTGGAGCTTTTCATCTGTACAGCTCATGAGTTTAGTATATCCCTTTATTTTCTCTTTTTTAAAATTAGATGTTTTGTTTCTGCCAGATTCTGTACAAAAAGGAATACATTTCTTCAGGGAGGTAGAGCTGTAGGGGTGCAGGAGGTGAAGGAGCTCAGGTTAATATGCTGGTCCCGATCCACTTGAGTCTTTGCCTGCAGAATGGAAAAACTTCATAGTCTATAGTGTTCTAGTTGCAAAATAAACTACTCAAGAAGTTGGAGACATATGTTGGGCAGCTGCTGCACGTCAGTGCAGCATGAGGGTGGAGCAGGCTGTGTATGCTCCCTGAGTAGCTATCATGTCGCCAGGGTCCAAAAACTATAGAAAGTTGGATGTTGGTTTTAGCTGGAAATTTTCTTTGCCTAAATTAGCCCTTCCAGATGCTACAAAATAATTCAGTGAAGATAAATAATGCACAGAAAGATGCTTCTAGAAGAACTTTAATAACTTTCAAATGTGTGTGTATAAATATATATATATATATATATATATGAACTTAACCAAACATTTGCAGTCTCTTTCTGAGTTTACTCAGAGAAATCTTCATTATGATTAATTATTGTCAAAGACTTTCTCTGGAGAGATAAATAGATATACAATTGTATATTTGTACAACATCTGATTTTGCATAGTTTATAAGAACTTATTTCTGAACATCCCTGTTTGAACTTACAAAAAGTCACTCCAGCTCTTCCTTTTTAAATAGTCACCAGCTGTGTTATTTTCTTTCATTCATTCAGCTAATTTTTTCCACATTTAAATAGCTTGAGAGCTAAGTTAAGGTTTCATTCTTTTCAAAAATTAGATTAGAATTCTGATTTCTGCGGTGCCTGGCATTTTTGACTAGCACTTTAGTGACTAACTCTGATCTTCTTACTAAAGAGTTTACATGACAGTTGCAATTTTAGTGGGAAAATAAAAATAAGCAAACAGCCTTTCCCTACTGACATGGCTGTTTACAGTGCAGTGCAGTTCTTGTCTGCATGTTCACGATGTAGTCATGCAATTCTTTCTTCCTTTGGGGACACTGGATTACTTATCTAGAATATATTTTTATTATACTGGATACTATGTTTTTATAAACAGAATATGAACAATCTAAAGAATGGATTTGGCTAGCCAAGCTGCTTCAGAAAATAAAGGCAGACATACCTGTATTGATTTCTCATCTTGATTTCACTTGCTGGTTTCCATCAAGCAACCAGAAAGAAATATGAGGTTGTAAAGCGAGAGAAAGCAGCTTTTGTTGAAAGGTGCAAGATCCATCCCAGCTCCTTACCTTTGACTTCAGTAAGATTTGGCAGAGACACAGAGAGGCTAGTGTGCAACATGGAAAAAAAAAATCTTTATCCTAAATTTAGTTTAAACTACTAACCCAAAACATTGGCTGCAAGCTTTTCTGGAGCAGTCTGAAAACTTCATGACCAATGCTCTTACTCCCATCTCTCCCAGATGTCTGTTACAGCAGGATAGATTCTTTGCTCAGTTTAGAGAAAATGAAGTGCTAACACAGCTTCGCAAGAAGATTTATTTAAAGCATTTGTTCTTCTTTGGAAGATAAAGCAGTAGATTTAAGTGAAAGCTGCAAGTATGGATCATGCTGAAGATTTGCAACTCAAGCCAGCACTATCCACCTTGTGGAAACTCGTCCTTGGGCTTGTTTGAAGAGGAGGGAGAATGGACAAATGATGGTAAGATCCTTGCCATGATTATTTGTCAGAAGATTATGTTCATTTTTGAAGGCCGTGGCAGCTACCCAGTATGTGGGTGGAGACCTGTGCTCCAACGACCGTGCTGTGGCCAAAGGCTGCTCCCCTAACCTACCTTCCTGGGGCGGGGAGGTGACGGCACCTGAGAGAGGGTGCCTGGCCTAAGCTGGGGAAGGCCTGAATGATTTTGTTTGCTCTTGGAGGCTCTGCAAACATCTACCTGTCTAAAATGATTTGAAAGAGACAAAGTTGTACAAAGAACTAAAGAAAGAAGGTCTATGTTGTCAAGCCAAGATCTAATGCTTCAAATTAGCTATTCATATGGGAGTAACTCACAGTACTACCTGAGAGGGCTAAAATGACAGTAAGAGTCTTTAAACATTTTCAGCTGTGTTCATGCCTATTTAAATGTGTTCATGCCCAGTTCCATCCTTACTCACTTTCCTTCTCCACTAGTCTCCCGTTTCTTCGGCTCTTTCATGTTCTTTAGCCTATAGCACCTCCTGTTTCTTTCACCTTGCTAGTTGATCAGCTCATTTCTTTCTCCTTTGTATACCCAGTCATCCAATTCTACTTTCATTCAGTATTCCCCTTTTCCATCCTGCAGCAGCCCACCAGCAGCCCTGGCCCCTTGGCAAGAGTGATTCAGGAATTCTGTATTACGGAAAAAATATGGCTCTCAGGATGGCCCTGCAGTACCTTTCTGAGGTAACTCTGATGGAGTGTGGCTCATTACGGGTTTCTGTGTCAGGTAGGCTACCAGGTGTGGTACAGATCCCATAGGAGGATGTTTCTTTACTAGCCACTGCCGTAGTTTGCTAGTGCCCTGTAAGAATTAACCATGCTGTCAGATACTGGCTGCTTTTCATGCTGTTTCTAAAGGCTCCTCCCCTGTACAGAGACCAGCTTCCTCATCTGTTAATACTGATCACTCGAGTCAGGCTGGCTGCCTGTTGGCTTTATCAGTGTGCTGGACATGAGGGCCCTCCTCAGTCTGTCTGATGGGCGAGAGCCATATGATGTACATTAACAATGACAGATGCTTAGAGTTTGGTAGATAAACCCTTCTGAATTTATATTGCAAGCAAAAAGAAGGAGGAGAGACAGAACAAGAGGAGAGGGAGTAGTAATATGATCAAAAAACAATATTATAAACAGAGGAGTTTGTTTCCTAGTCTGAATCTTTAGGCCTTTTATTATTGAAATTTTCCATTTTGGATTATATGAAATGATGCTACCTGCCATGTTGATCTGATCACAAGTCTAAAATACAAGTAGTAACCTGTATTTTAACTAATAGAAGGCAAAAGCTAGAGTGACAGTATAACATCTGGCACATTTCATTTAATGTTTTTGTATCTACTTGCTCTTTTTATAATGTGCTTTTACTAGTGAGAATGGGATTAAAGGAGGGCAAGGAAACTGCTTTGTTTCTGCCTTTGGACTATCATGAGGGTTGACTTACCCACAAACTGCAGTGAGTAGTCACTTCTTAGAACTGGATGCATTGTAATACTTCAACATTTTATACCAAATTCTTCCTATCTCGGTTATTAATTTTTGGTGAAATGTATTGTTTGCACATGCACTATGGAGATGTGTCAGGTGGCCACACTGAATCCTGATTTAGGACATCAAAGCTAATGGGAGTCTTGGCTTTGCTGCAGTAGGAAACAAATTCTAAGCATGAAAAGTACCAAGATCTTGCCTATCCAGAGGAAAACTTATTTGCAACTTGTTTTATTCATAAGAACAGAGAAAACTCTCTGGATCTGAAACTGAATATTCATGTAGATTGTAGATGAATTGGGCAAGCTGAAAAACAAAAAAACCCAAAACATGGATTTTCTTCTGGAAAAATTTTCCAAAGCACTTCCCATTTGGTCTTTTGTCCCCATGTGAGATGAAACATTTATATGTGTGTTTTTTTTTTTTTTTTTTTTTTTTACTATAGTAAAGAATATCCATTTCCAGGCATTTCTGATAAAGCTATAATTTAATCTGCAGCTTTGATAGCACCAAAAGGAGAGATTGGTACAAACATAATCTATACTATCACCATTTCCTTACTGTGATCTATCAGTTCATAACATCAAGGTCAAAGCTAAAAAATTTAAACTCTTTTTATTTTACAAAATGGAAAATGTCAGAAAATGTCAGGATTAGGAGCTGTGTTGACAGAATCAATGCTACAAAGCATCATTCATGGGAGCAGCAGAACATAAACACTATGGAGTTTTTAGCTTTTAATAGAGCAGTATGTTTTCCCCTCAACAGAGCAATATGCATTTATATTAATACCCTTACTCAGCAAGGCTTTATGGCAGCACGGGTTGCTACCAGCATATAAATCCCTCTGATTCAGGTTTGTTTTGACTTCTTCCTTTCTCCAGTACATTCCTCTTTCCTGTGTTTGGAGCTAGAGATCAATTGAAGCAACCTTCTGCCCTTCGAACCTCCCGTCTCGCTGAACTCGAGGAGTCTAAAAGGCTTCTCCCCAGAATGCAGCGGTGCCATAAATGATCGCCACCCTTTGCCCATGTGTCCTTTTGCTTTGGAGTGTGCCTGCAATGGAAAAAAAAAAAGTTATGTTTTTTGGATGGTATTTCGCTCTGCTTTATTGCTTGCTTTCAGTTCCTTAATTAAATTATCAAAGTTTCTCTTTTTTTTTTTTTTTTTTTTAAAGCAATGATCTGTCTGAGTTCAGTAAAAGTCCACAGGAAAAAAATAAAGCAAATAGTAGTAGTAATAGTAGACTTTTCCTGTCATTCCATTAAATACTTAAGAACATACTTTATTTGGAATTTCAGTGAGACTAGCAAATTATTAAAGATCTTTCTCAGTTAAATTAGTTTAAAAAAAAAAAAAAGTAAAGAAGGCAGCAGCAGCTTAGAATTTTAAGCAGCAGACCCCTTCCCCTCCAGTCTTTCCAGCACAAAAACTGCAAAATAAATGCATGGTAAGCAGATGTCTGAATTCTGAACAAAATATTTTTAAACAGAACTGTCTGGCCACATAACTGTCTGGCTGGAAACTTGGAAGGTGGCAGTGATCCCAGGAAATTGTTTTATAAGAGTATTTTTTTTCCTCTAAAATTTCATGCTGAATTAATCATAATTGATTTGTTCAAACCCTTCATTCCACTTCTTTACAGCCTTGATGAATGACTCTTTCTCCCACTGGTTAACTAGTCAAGCCTCTGCTTTTCTGATCTGAGGCTTTGGTTTATATTGGTCCAATTTGGACCAGTATTGGTCCAAAATGCTTGCTAACTATTTTGGGACAAGCGAAACTGTTGTGGAAGTTAAAAACTGTATTCTCGAGAACATGGAGATCAAATCCCCCGCAGTGGCTGCAGTGGTCAGATTGGATTCTTCTGTTTATGTTCTGGATAACTTCACCTCTGCATGAGATGCCGGTGCTGCCTCATACAAACGCTGATCACCCCGAATATTCCTCAGATCTGGTGTTGCCTCATGAGACACTTGGAGTGAGATGAGCGTTGGCTCCAGGATAACTGGGAGTTATCCTTGGCCCTCAGTGCAGCATCCTGGGCCCCAAGTGCAAGTTATGGAGATAGGAATAAAAGGAGATGCTGCTTTTGCCGGCATGAAGGCACCTTCTTCGTTTTTTAGAAAGGATTTCCTTTTTTATATGAGCTGTCTCTGCTGCTGCTGCCAAGCTCATAACTTCCCAGTCCGTTCTGTCTCTAAGCTGTAATTTGGTGTCTTGGACTCCATATCTTATGTTCGTAGCAGCTCGGTTGGTAGTTCTGTTTGTTTTGTTTCTATATCTGCCTCTGTCTTCTTGTTTTGCCGCAAGCAGATTTTTTATTCTTAGTGAGTTTGCAATCTCCTTTGTAGCTTTATAGCTATCCTGCCTTTTTTTTTAATGGATTTATTAAGATTTTTTTACAAGACTTCTGCTTTGTAAGATACCTAGTTCACTCAAAAAGATTCCTGAGTGTGTATGAAAGATTCTCCAATACCACGTTCACTATTCTCATTCGTGCTTTTTTACTTGATAGTTTATTTCTTTTTCTTACATTCCCACTTTATTTTAGTTACATTTCTTGAAGAATTTATTCAGACAGTGGCTTTGTGCAAGATATCACAGCTTTAATCCATGGACTCTCGCTTAGGTGTTTTCCTTTTCTGCTGAAGACACTAATCTCCCATTACAAAAAAACAATTTACTAAGCTGTGGAAAATTGATAAGACAATTTAATTGCCAATGTTTATGTATTTTCTTAGTAAAGCTAAAATCCCACCAAGGGTGGTATTCAAGTGGTACCAGAAGTTCTCAATTAAATAACAAGAGCAGATTAGCAAACAGCGTGGAAAAAAATGACAAGAAATCCTTACAAAGTTTCTTTTATTTATTCAACTTTTATAAATATCAGAGAAAGCGATAACTGGGTTTATAAATTGGAGGAATAAAGTGAATTGCCAACATGAAAAAATATAAACAATTATACTGTCATGCATGTTTGAATTATTAATTATTTAAATAATCTTTTAAGGGGTTTTTATTGTATCTGTAAGGCAAAGAACCATATTTATATTAGTGAAATGTAGTAAATAATTACTGAGGTATGCCTCAGTAACTAATCTTTTTAGTTATTTTAGAATGAATATTCGAAACAGCCACTTCTCTTGATTTTACTGTGATGTTTTGCAGTATTTGATGTGTGCCATCAAGTTCCAAGCATTGAGCAAGTGATTTTAGAAAAAGTCTAACTTATTTTTCAAAGGAAGCTCATAGCTGTGGTGATTAATTTAGAAAAATAAAATGTTAAATAACAAGATGACAAATAAAAAGGTATATAAAAATATATTTTAAACATTAAGATCTACATACTAATGTTGAAAATTCTGAGTTTGTAACTCCACATAAATTACTACTTACCATAGAGGCCACTGTTGTCATCCTACAGTGAATATATATTTATATGTTTAAGGTTTTCATATATATCACTACTAAAATAGTACATATATATACACCATCTCTATATATACACATACAGATAGACTTACATATATATATATATATCACTATTTTATATATAACACTACTGTTATATATGTATATATACTACTACTTAAGCCTATATATATGTATGTCACATTATATACAACTTTGAATTATCAGTTACTTAGGATTATCACCTAGAAATGCATCAAATTACCTGTCAACAAAATAAGCTTTTTAAATAAAATAACCCTACCAATGAAACAGTCATAGTATAGAAAATTAAAGCAGTAGAAGAGAAGAAATGTACAAATGGAATACCCCAAACCATGAGTTATGGTGATATTAAAAGTCCCGCAGGTTTATGTAAGTTCTATCCGTGCATATATTATATAGTGAATATATATTCATTATATTCACAGTATATATATTAGAGACCTGTGCAAGAGAGATCTGCAGTCCATTCTGAATTTTCTGAAATAGGAAAAGTTTCAAACACAAGTTAGGGTGAATTTGTGGCACTGGAGTGAGAGGAGTATTATTAAACATTCAGAAGTACAGGTAAGAAGAAATAATCATTCCAAATGATCTCTTAATGCAAAATTAAGTCTTTTAGTGAAATATTCAGTGCATATTCAGTAGCTGCGACTCAGATTTGATGTAGTCCCAGCTCTCCTGATCCCTGGGCTGTTAACAATTAGTAGGGTCATGATCAAGACAACCAGTTAATAAGAATAACTTTAATTTTTTTTCCCATTGACTTCATTGGGATGAACATTTACTAACTAGTTCAATGTATACCAATGCAGGCAACATAAAATATTTGAAACTATCATGGAAATACTGTGTAAGTATTAAAATTGATAAAATAGAAAATGATCATCACTAATTCCCAGGTTTTGGCTTGTACCTTTCATCCTTCTAGTTCAAAGTCATTATTATTTGTACATTTTCTATTAAGAGAGAGCTCAGTATTCTGTTTTAAATCCAGTGAAATTGGCAAATTGATTTTTTTTACTGTGAGTTATACAGATTTGAGAGTAAAATACTTCAAAAAAAATTTTTTTTTCCCTTCTAATCTGGTACAGTCAAATAATGGGTAATTGGCATCGAATGTCCTTTTTGCCTGACTGCATCTGGCTATCAAACAAATTGTCCTATTAATTGTTAAACCGTGGGCTTCCAAAGCAGCAGTGCAGTCACGGGTGGTGCATGGCTACCTGCTCGGAGCTGGATAGTCCGGGAAGTGCCGCGGATGCCGCTTGCTTGGAGTGGCGATGATGCTTTGGAGCGGTGATGATGCTTTTGGCCCTAACACGAAGCCGAAACAGCAGCAATTTCTTGGGAGCAGCTGAGAGCAGCAAGGCTCCCACAAGGTGTATCCATAGCAAGCATTAATTTGTTATTATTTGCTGCTATTAATTATATTTATTGCAACTTCTTGGTAGAGGTATGTGGTGCTTACCAACGGGACTGGAAAAGACACCTGCTCACGGCCTGGCAAAGGTGGAAAGGAAGGTAATGGGGTGTTACATAGTGGGGGTGGCATAGGAAGAGCAGACACGTTCGGGCAAGGAGGGAGGTGAGAATTGAACACACTGCTGTGTAGGGCAACATGGGCAAGATGTAAACACGATGTGCTGAAGAGATCATTTGGATACAATTCATGCATATGATAACAGGAAAAATAGACCTCTGAGCTTGGTGGGATGCCTGACAATATAGGTTTGTTTTATGAGAGACTTTTGTCAAGCTTGCCAAGATCATATGCCTTAAAATTCAGCTTGGGTGCCTGGATTTGTTTGGCTAAAGCCATTTAGAGTCTTGCATTCTAAAGTGATCTTTTTTTTTTTTTTGGCTGAAGTATTAATTAAAAAGTAAAAATAGGCACACTTTGACACAATATTTTGGAAAACGGCTCTGTCATTTGGAGAGTTTTGTCTCTTGTTGACATGAAGTCCATTAGAGATCGTAGCAAAGTGAACACTTAATTGATCACCGTCTTGACACTATCAAGAAAATTATTTTAAATTTTTGCTTGAACTTGTCCCTGAAAGGATCTCTTTCTGTCCATGCCTCCCTTTCTTTGAGAAAACCTGCAGCTGTGGTGCTCCACTCATGCTGAAAGCCATAAAAATGCAACAACAAAGAAAAAAAAATCAAAAACATTGAAAGAAAGAATAGCTGCTATTCTGTTCCCTGGGCACTCTGCTTAAGAGCGCTATTCACTTAAAACATTTTCCAGCTTCTGAAACACTTGATTAAAGTCAATTGGGAAACAGATAAGCTCTTAAAAGTGCTAATTTGTGTCTCAGAAAACTTGAATAAGTCTAAATATGAAATTCTCCATTGCTCTGTATTCATGATTGCACAGCTTGTTTGGAGAGCGTGTCAGTCTGTATGCCTAGCTCTTCCTTGTGTCGTGTGGTTTTTAAGGCATTAATTTGTACTGCGCTGCAGTTCAGCCATAAGCTCCCCAACCTCCTTCCAGTCTTTCGAGCCTTTAGAAAGTCTCTTTTAGATACAAGTCAAAAGTTCTCTTTCCTTATTTATGCTCCTACAAACCCATCTACAAAAGATAGTGCCTCATATAGTAGCCTATCAGTTAAACTCATATTCTGGCTTAATTAATGTCCTGTCATCCTTAGGTTATAGGGATGAAATCTGTGAACAGACCCCGAACGAGCTGCATAGTCGCTGGTGTGAACCAACAAGCAAGCTGTGTCTTGAGAAGGTAAGAAAGGAGCGCCAGAAAGTGAGTGTTCAAAGCACGACAAGTTTAACTTCATCATGCAGAAGTGTGTTTGCTACTGCTGGAGCAAAACTAAATAAGTTTCAGGGAACATAACCTATGTTCATAGCTTTTTCTGCATTAAAATAGCTTACCTTTCAGTGACTTAACCACTTCATATGTCGAGCCTAAATAATTTTAATACTCAAGGCATCCTCTGTGAATGCTCTTCTTTCCCACATTGAAGGTTGCTGAGTGTTTTCTAATCTAGAAATTCCTAACTTTTCTCCCTTCTCTCTTTTTGCAATAGAAAAATAATAATTATATATCTTATAGATAACCCTAGGTCTTGTCTATCACACCTGCCTTCTCCAGTCAACAGTTTTCTTGTGATATATTTGTGAAAATCAACCTTATCAGCAGTTACACATTTGCAAGTTATGCATATAAGAGAGTTTTCTTTTTCAGCAGACAGCAGGCAGCTTTTTGTTTACCCTGGGGCTGTTATTATATAGTATAAATGTTATTATATTCACATAGTGTGTATAAAACATACATAGTCTCGCAGTTGTTACCTGCAAACTGCAGATGTTTTGGTTCACTGATCTTTGATGAACTACTTCCCATTTCTCCCAGTTTCCCGGCTCCCACATGTAGAAAAGGTTTTCACACATGTATCAAGGTGTGACTTTTCTTCTGCTTCTCTGTGTCCCACTCCTTATGAGATTACTGAAAGCAGCCAGTCCTGCAGCGAAGAATGAGTCTCCAAGGTGAACCAGTAGTGGATATTTAGGTTCATGTTTTGCATAGTCTATAGATTGTAGTGCTGTGTAAGATCATCTAATTAATTCAAGTGCTGGAATAAAATAAATTTATGAATAATGTCTGTCATTAGTATACTACTTACATACTAGTATATACTATTATATTAGTATATAACGGTTTGTGATCTGAACGGTGTAGTTCAGATCTCATGAGAGAGGTGCTGGCCTAAAAGCAATCGTGAAGGGTGCTGAGCAGGCCAGCAGGGCCAGTCACTAAAATCCTGCAGATGAATGATTGTCCATCCAACACATTCAGTAGGTGGAAAAGGCAAGTAGAAATAGAGCATAATTACAGGGCAATTTCATCCCAGCTGACCTATATTTAATCTGAGCAAAATGTAACTTCTCAGCGTTATGCAAAGGAAGTTTTCATACTGGAGAGTATGGAGAGTAGTAATGCAAGGATGATCTTTGCCTGATCTTGCCTTTTTTTTTTTTCTCTCTCCTATTTAGAGTGGCCAGAAGATCGAATGCACTGTTTCAATATTCAGACATGACAATCCCTAGTAATTAGCTGTCCCAGAGCTAGGTTATTAGTAAGTTATAAAAAAGTCTCTAATTTCCATCAACAAATACACTCTCCAGTCATTATAGTCTACAAGAATAGCATCAATTTGTTTGAGATTTTCCTTTCCTAAGCATTGGTAGGAAGAGTTATTCCCCTATGAATTTGGAAGGATGATTAGAAAGAGACTTTTCAAGATGTCTTTAAAATGAAGCAGCCAGACATAAGAATGTAAATCATGTTCTATGGGAAGAAAAAAAAATAGATCAGGCTAAGAATGCAAATCATATTCAACGGAAAAATACAGATCAATATTAGAATCTGCCTTGTGTGACTGCAGTAGCATAAAATTATCTGCTGAGCTGCCTGTAAAAATGACAGTAGAGAGGACAAAAAAATTTCTAGCAAAAGATGGCCTGCTGATAATTTGGCACAATTAAGCTAAATTGCTACCCAAATTGGGAATAAAATATTTTATGAAAACAGATGGAGAATACTTGTGGAAGATGTCAGGTGCGTTGTTATTTCATTGTTACGGCAAGGATGGAAGGAATACGAGGTGTTGGAGAGATGAGGAAAATTTCTGGATTGGTATCAGATTCCTGGCAATGGCAGGATGATTCTTAGATGCTGGAAACAACTTGGTGACCTCAATTTCCAAAACAGTGTCTCTCTTCAAAGGCCATGTCTCAAACTTTGGCAGTTGTATTCTGGGGAAAATGAATTTAGGGAAGGTTTTCATTATGATTCACAACTACCTGGAATTGTGAAGAACTTTGTGGGAGGCACATTTAGAAGAAAAAATACTTATATAGATATAAGCATAGACACATGTACATACCTTTTAGATTTTTTTTTTTTGAATTGAAGCAAAATGAACTGACTTCAGCTTTCACAAGCTTCTCAGCCACCACCTTCTGCATACCCCGTAGTGCCCGCTCCCCAGGCTTCAGAGGACATTTCTGTTTGGAATGGAGGATCCAGTTTCCTGATGGTCTTGATGATGCCGTTCTTTGAATTCAATGTGAGACACCAGGCTCTGAGAGGCCGAGTTCAGGGCCAAGTTCTCAGTTTTCAGTTCCCGCTGTGGAGCTGGGCGGCGTCTGCCTCCAGCTACCTGCCTAATGTGATCGTTCTGCGTGGGTAAGTATCCTTCATTTTGGAGCAAAATACCTGATGAGGTTTTCCTGAAGTTGTAAATAAGTTTGCAGAAATTGAAATAGTATTCTGAAACTTTTAATGAATTAGTATTTTCTGAGTTTTTGTTCTTGTTTGAACTCTTGTTTGAGTCTTCTGCTGAGTTTTTTGAAAAATTGGTATAATGGTAAGAGCTGTTAGTTATAAGCAGTTTGGAAAGAAGGATGTATAGTTTCAAATAGGAGAAAAGATTTCCAACATATTTCCATATACATATACAGTAACAAATACTATTTAAAATGAGAGGCATGATGTGAGTGGAGTTGAATAAATAATTTACGTTTGTTAATGCAGAGGAAAAAAGAAGCTTGTGTTTCTACTTATAAAATATCCATTGAGATGTCCTTGATAGTAGCATATTAATGGAACAGGATAATCATGAGCCTGTTCTGTGCAAGTATACAGTGGTTAACAGTCAATTTTCTTCACTAATGACTGTTGAAAAATCATTGTCACATAACACTTACTTTGAATTGCTAAATATACAGGTCCTGCTTGTATAAATTAAGGTGTGTGTCTGAATTAAAAATATGATTAAGTATCAGAAAGTTTGGCAGTTTCACTAATGTGTAAGGAGTAGGATGAGTTAAAAACATATTTTTATTGATGAAATGACATGTTTTGCGTGATCTTCACGCATTATATGTGATTCATGAAGCAGTGAGCTATAGGACAAGGAAAAGGAAATCAGGAATTTGTATCACTGCTGTAATTCCTTAATGCAACTGTATGGCAACCTAGGCAGGGCCCACAGATTTGCCTGAACAGTTATTTAAAACTTCAACAATAAGCTTCCAATTAAAAATGTATCATTTAAAAGTTGGTTTTGATTCATAATAAATTGTTGATATCCTTGTAATCTTCAATATTAATACATTCCAAAATTTCTAACTCTAGTCTAACTCTAACTCTATATGGGGAGGAGTGATAGGGCCCTAGAGGATCTTTCTTTTTAGGAGAGACCTAAATGAATGTACTCACAACTCAGAGGAAGTTACATAAAACCACAGACTGAGGAAATGCAATGCAGGTGAAGGACGTGGCCCTAAGCTACTATTCACACCTACTTTTCAGAGGATTATAAATATTGCCTCAAACAAATCTTGCTTAATTTCTCTATATTGGAAGTAAAAATCAGCTCGGACATTTTGATGAATGACCCTAGGCAGAGATGATAGGTGATTTTGTTTAAATTCTTTTGATTGCAGCAGAACTCAAATTTATTTTGCTGGAGGGCAACTCACCAAGTTAAAGCATGTTAAATCACTCTGCTTCCAAGGGAAACTGAAGCAGCCGATATGTATCCAAGCTGGAGAGGTAAGCTGTCTGTTACATGCTCATTACACGTATTTATGTCTAAGCTGCAAACGGAGAACTATTCATGAATTTTATATATTTTAAAAGTGTTCCCAGGTATGCCTTTGGCTTTTCAGTTAAGTCTGAGTTTGTACAAAGTGCATATTCCCTCCATGCCTGCTATACTGTTTAATTTTTCAGCCATCAGGAACTTGCAGGAGTTCATTGCACGACGGTAGTACAGAGATGGCAGAATGCAGCCAAGCATATTAGAGTATCTGCATTCTGTGCTAATGGCACAAATAGCGACTGTCAAGTCTTTGCAGCGCGAGCGCTGCAAAATGTCTGATCTCGTTACGTGTAAATTAATCTCTGTGGGTTCAAGATCACATTTTACATAAACGTTGTAGGGCTCAGTGGCTTGTGTTGTCTTGTCTTGTTTTGTGGCTGTTACTCTCCAGTAGATCTGCCGCAGAGTGGATGTCACCTGAGGGTGGAAGGACCACCTCACTGCTGCTTGGCAGTGGGTGCTCATTGGTTCTGTTGGCATCCCAGCAGTCGTGGAAACTAGAATGGATTAAAGTGATTTTTCTTTTTTTTTTCTGAGGTGTCATAAAAATAATGGTATGGAAAAATGATGTCACATATTCTGTTAAATGGGAATAGGCATCAGATCAGGCAGTAGATATCAGTTCAAATGGTAATGATTGTGCCAGTCAGGTATGGGCCAGAATTCTCACTTGGGCCAAGTTTACCTTAGGTCTGTTGTGTGGGATAGGTCTGCTATTTGAACACAAATCTGTCTTTCCATTCACATTTATTATTTCGAATACATCTAGTGAAAATGATAAGATGCATACCCTGACAGTAGATATGGACAAACACAGACTTGGTTTATAAACTATACCTAAACCACTGAATTGTTGGAGTTTGTTTGTGTGTTTGTTTGTTTTCATTTGGAGAGAATAGGTTTGTCCAGAAAAATGTCTCTTGTGTCAATGTCTTAGGCTGCTTCCTGTTGCCTATACATGTAGATGAATGTAGTATCTGCCCACTGACAGCATTGCTGATCACTTGGTACAACTGACTTTCCTATGGCTTGCTCAAAACTGTTTTTTCCCATATCCAAATATTCACATTGTAGCTGTCTCTTAAATAGTTAATACTATTTGTATGATTTGATATCATCTCAGTCCATGCTGATCAGCAGTAGCTTGAGTAGTCATTTAATTCCCTTTCCCAGCTATCCTCAAGTAGATGAATCCATTGAAGGTAATTTGGAATTTTGTTTTGATTTTCTGAACTGCATCAATGAAAGAAATAATGAAAGCATTTCCAATGATGAAGTTAAAACATTATTAGAAGATTCTGGTCAAATCAGTGGTAGAGCATCCCTAGGCGTATAGCTACTGGTTTCCATTATTGGAAAAAAGACTTAAATTGAAAAAAATCTCATACACTCCCAAATTTGTAATTTGTCCGTATTCTCCTCTGACTCCATGATAAATTGGCTGTGCTTGTGATGAAGTATTGAACCACATTCTGTAAGACTTGCATAAATAAGAGGAGGCTAGAACCCAGGGTTTTTAATATCTTTGTGTGTGTGTGTGATTTTCTGTAAGTATTCAGAAGAGTAAGATTAAACTCTGCGAATGTGGGCAAGTCCCACGGTATCAGCCTTAGGTTATTTGAAATCAAGGAGTCCCCCTTTCTTTACTAAGAGTACTGTATAATATATTTACAGATGAGGTGTTACTTTGAAGTTGGGATCTTGTCTTTGATCAAAAGCATACAGCTTCCCTCATGTCTTTCAGAAAGAGACAGTAGTTATATCGCACTGGTGTGGGTTTTTTTAATGTTTTGGACAGCAAAAATGACATGTACATGAAGCAGTAATCCTGGGAATGTGTAAGATAAGACACTTTCAGCTATGGTTGAGAGAAAGTCTCAAAAGCAGACTCTGAATCAAGCAGAAGTAATAGCATGTCGTACTCACCTCGTCTTCCTTACCTGCTGATAATTAAAGTGCTGATAAAGGAGGTCTGTCAACATTAATACAATGAAAGTAAAACATGTTTAAAAATTTCTAGATGAAAGTACAATTAATCAGTATTACATCGAGTAAATGCTTTTACTTCAGCATGGTTTTTAAAGAAGTGTAAATATACCACAGCAGAGCCTTTTAATCCACAAAAGGAAGAGGCATTTAGATTGACAATGCAGTAGTTTGCGTTCCTAAGGATCCTTACAATTAAAACGGAAAACACTGAGTCTACTGCTATGTTTTGTGGCTCCTCAAGGCCTTAACTTTTATCAGGCCTGTGTATTTGGATCATTTTCTGGTGGTTTTATATTGACTAGCCACTGGCTCTTGTATAATTTTATATGTAAACATGAATGTGTCTGGCCATAAGAAGAAAGGAGTCTAGAAGAACAGTAGGCCTCGTAAGTGCCACAGGGAAACACTGTTGAGGGGTCTCTGTAAGGATTTAATAAAGAGTTTCTGGTTTATTCTCTAGCAGGAAGCAGAGGGGATGAGCATTGCAGCTGCTCTCCATCCAGAGACAAGTAGTGTTCTGCTTACAGAGGAAAAAGGTAGCTCTGTTGTTTTATTTTTGTGGCACATTAATGTACCATGAGTGTTTTTGGAATGATTCTTTGAGGCAATCAAAGCTTCTTTCCTGAAACACGCGATGCCAGAGCTATCAAATACATTTGTAGTCTGGAGCACATTTTAAGACAAAGATTGCATTATTCAGTTATGGTGTCTCCCTCTGTGTGTGGTTTTTATTTGTGGAGTGTCTATGAAACACTTGCTTACCTAGAAAATTGATATGAGCATGCAGTTTACTCCATGTCAGTGTCCTAATGCTGTCTAATAGCTCTAAATAAGCAAAACCTGCCTTGTGACTAGTTAGATGTTTAGTGATAAACTGTAACACTAGAAAATACTTGTTGCCATCAAGAAACAGGGGTTATTACATATGCATTAGGGTTGTTGCATTCCCCCTTCATAGAAATTAAATGCTGCTGTTGTGAGCTAAATGAGAGTTTCAGTCTCAGCCCATACAGCCATGCAAAGAGCGTTATCCATGCAGGGATGCTTTCCTGCAGTTGTTGCGCTGTTCTGAGGGGGAATCTGTGCTTAGAACAGCTTTCTGCCAATGTAATTTCCTCTGCAGAGCTGGACTGCCTTGTTTTCCAAGGCAGGAATGAGCTTTATCTGTTACAGGAGACTGCATAACTGGTATTTTCTGTATGAAATTATTCTTAAGCCTATGATGAAAGACCTTTTAGCTAAATAACTTTAGTAAGGAGAGGAATTGTTTTGAAATATAACCTTTAACACTCATGTAGCATTTGTGCAAACTGCAAACCAAATTTTTAACTGAAATTTGTACATTATCGCTTCAGATTATAAAGATAATGTACAATGTGCCCTATATTTTATGCTTAAATGTAAATTACAGACACTTAAAATGATGGTGTTCTGTGTATTTTGTGAAAGCTTTGTGGGCTCCCCTGCTGAGCCTGACCTGAGACGGGGGTATCTGTCAGGTGCTAGGAAGACAGCAAATTTGGACAAGAGAAAGAGCAGAGCATGAGCTGTAGCATGAGATGTAGCAGTAATATTACTGAGTTTGTTCTGGATATCTTCCCTTGTGCTGGCTTACTGGGGATTCTTGCAGCAGTCTTCCTCAGAGCATTTCTACTTAAACTCTCCATGTCTTTCTCATGATCTCCCCCTCCACGCAATAATTTGTGTTCACCTTTTGTATTCTCTGTCGTTATATTTTCTTAGTCTCCATAAAAATAATTAAAATAATGAAAAAAGAGTGGTGCTAACACTCTTTGTAGCAGTGCTAACAAGATATTTCTACTTTTATAATTTTCCCATGGTTTTCTTGGATTTTAAATTTTGGAGCAGTGACTACTTGTTGGCTGAGGTATAGCATAATGGAGTGTAGTTCTTTCTGTTGTTAATTCCTAGATAATACTTTTATATTGTAATTCAGTTCCTATGGGAGTTTCATCACCTTGAATTGAGAACGGAATAGGAAGTATCATTGTTCCTACTTATAAATGGAAATAAATAACGAAAAGAAAATACTAGATAATCAAAAACTAATAAATTTTGCTTCCATCCTACACCAAAGCCTTCCCTTGGGGGAAATAGGAAGTGAAACGAGCCATCAATAATGGCAAAGCAAAATTGCAACTAAAAAGCCTGGGAGTGTAAGGGCTCAGAAAAATCAGTGCTTTCGGACTTTGCTCTGTGTTTCCTCAGCAGAGGACAAACTTTCACCCCAAAGTTGTATTCACCTCTACAACTTTGTCGTAAGATTTCATAGCTGGGAGAAATGGCTTTTGATATTTTCCTTTTCCACATCAATCCTTCGTCTTTGTTTTTCTTCAAATGCTGTTTTTTTTTTTTTTTAATGCTTCTGGTGCCTTGAGAAGTATAGAAATATGAGATGTGAAAAGAAAACCTTGGAAGTATTTTAACAAAGCAGCTTTGGTGTTTCACAAACTTCTGCTCAAATGTAGCAGAATATGTACAATGAAACTACACCCTTTGCATTATTAATGATGTTATCAACTGAACAGCAGAAAGCTTTATAACTTTATAACCTTCTTCTAAAATTAATACAGAATTCCTAATCTTACAAAGATTAAATCAGTATAAATCTGTAGCAACTGAATGGAGTCATATATGCCAAATTATTTCTTATTCACACCAGTGTAATTCCTAGTGTAAATTATCCTAAAACTTATTCCTTAACCTCATCTTGGTACTAAAATCAAAACCATCTAAACCCTGTCATAAGTGTGGAAGGGTGTGTGGGTGTGTGTCCATCCATCCCTTCAGATTTTTTTTTTTAAACCAGTGCAAAAAGTCAGTGCTCCAAATGCTAATGTTTGCTCCTGACAGGGCAGAGAATCTACATTTAAAAATGTACATTCACTTGACAGCATGGCCATGGCCAACAAGGACTGCTTGTTCTCATCTGTTTGTGACATTTTGAAGTATAGAGATATATAGAGCCGTTTCTAAAATGTGAAAAGTTGCAGAAAAGAGACGTTGCACACTTTCGGGCGGTAGGATTAGATGTATTTCTTGCAGTTTCTGGCAAGTAGGGTGTTACTACACGCATGCTTGAGAATGCTAGTGACCTACACACACCTTGAAAATTAGTACAAGGCAAATTAGCAGAGACTCACAGACTTTGCCGGGGGCATTCTTTTTGAAGTGTTCAGAGAATTAATAAAGGGTGCTCAGGGTAGATGCTTCATGTATAACTTGCAAAGTCGGTCAGTACTGTTCAGTTGTACATCTGGGCTAACACAGACGCACGGTCTGTTTGTGTCGATAGGCCATCTGTTTTTATAAAATAAATAAAGGTCACTTGCTGTTTAAATCCATTGCTTTATTTGATTTTTATTTCAATATTCTGGAGGTTTGAGCAGAACCGATGTTTTGGCCCTCGGGCACTTCCCTTGCCTGCTTAGGAGTGCCCACAGCCAACACTTGGTTACAAACGTGAAAGCACTCTGTAAGAATGCCACAGATGCTCATATTCCTCAAGAACGGGAAGCAATTTTATGGCCAATTCTCCTGATGCTGATTTTTGAAACAGATCAAACGTGGAAACAGCAGGGAAAAAAAAATCCAAGTTGTCTTTCCAATTTAATATAGGCTCTTAGATGGGAGTAACTATCCTGAATTAGATTTCAGAAGCCTGGTCCCTTTTCTTTGCAGAATGAAACATTATAGACTTGTGATACCAGGGGAGAAGCTGTCTCTCCTCGCGCATGTTCTGTTATATAAAGTACTCAGAGAGCTGATTAATCTATGGGAGTTAGTAATCATTTGACTCTGGATATTTTGTTCAAATGTTTTTTCAGTGATTCATGAAGCCCTTATCGAAATTCAAAAAGCACTTCACGAATCAACTAGGAGCTTAAAAAAATTAGCAGTAATGAGCTCATTTCCATAGAAATAGGACTAGGCTCACCGGTGGGTCAAACTGTTTTCTACACTCCCACTTTCCAGTATTTTCCTCAATTCTTCTCCTTTTATTTCATGCATCATTATCTTCCATTTTCTCTATATCTAAACCATGCCATTTGGCTTTTTGTTCTCCAACCAACAACTGCCACTTCAAGGTATTTCAAAATGGTGGTGAGAAAATTGTTATCCAGATTTCACTCCAAAAAAATTTAAAATTTCTTGTCATCTTTAAATGCATTATTTGTGACAGTTTCCTCAACAGATTACAAACTATTGTTTCAAATAGTATGGAGCAAAAATTTATAATGCACAAGCCTCTTCATTCCTGCTGGATTAGTAATGTGTTTTAATGATATTGCATTTGTATTCCTTCAGTTTTCTTTCATGAGACATCAAAGAAGCAACACAGAATGTATCTTTCATATTCGAGACATACCACAATGCATTCGTGTTTTCCATTCCTTCAGCGAACCAAGATGAAAGCTGAGGTCTTGTGAGCAAAACCTGAGTTGTCTGAAAAGAAATGGTGTCTCTCTGTGGTTCTCAATTATTGGAAAAATGGAATTGCTTACAGTTTTACATACCACAGCGTGAAACTTGTTTTGGCATATTCCAGAGAAGTAACGTTGCACTCACGTGTGACAGGCTGGTCTGGAAGGTCACATGCTGGTGCTGGCCGTGCTCAGGCTGTGTCCTCCAGGGTTAGGACGAAGGCTGAAATCACACACGAGCTTCCTAGGGTCCCTTCTCATCTTAGCCCTTCCATGATTCTGTGAAAAAGGAAAGAGTGAGACCTTTTCTGTTCCCTGAAGGGAAGCAGGAGCTGCTGTAGATTACACCATTCCTAATAACCACTAAGAATGCTGTGTCTCCTGAAACGGAGATGGAACTTTGTACACTTGACTGTCCCATTCCTATGCAAGGGCATGTCTCTGCCCAATGAGGACAGTTGCAGTTAAGTATTAGATTGGGATTATTTTATCCATCCCCCATGCTGAAGCAGAATCCCCATGCTGACCACCCATACGTTTAGATCGAATGAAAATTTGGTCTACAATCTCCAGTATTACTGGGTCAAGTAATATACAAATTTTAACATGAGGCAGAAGTGCAAGTGGCTTTAAAAAGCAGTTAGACAAGAGGACAGAGCAGGTGGTCGTTATTTTTTAATAGACAAAATGGAGAGGGTGAAGCAACTGCCTTAATCCTCTCAGCCTATTGACTGCTGGAAGAGACCTTCCCTGGAAAGCATATCCAAGAAGGAGCACGCAGTCCTAGCATCATTTCTCACACTGTCTTGTCTGTGCTAGAGCGTGTAGGAGGTGCCAGCTGAAGTGCGCTGGAATATCGCGTGCTCTTAGGTATAGATATGGACCTGAGCTCCTCTTGTAGCATGGCAGAATCACGGCTTCCGAGTCCCCACAGAAAATGCAACATTTATAGAATAATATTTGATACATATTAAAAGTCATATTAAAGCTAGCCTCCATTTCAAGACTTATGCAATGAAACCAGGTAAAGCCTAGTTGCAAAAGAATAAGAAATCTTTAAACATAAATTGGATAGCAGACTCTCATTATTTATATGTAATACAATTCATCTCTCTCATTTGAAGTGGTCCCTTGTTTTCCTGTTTTTGTTAAGGTATCTTAAATGGAGACTATTGTAGAGAACATGCACTAGTATTTTTGAGAGAGATATTTTTACTTTGTCAACAAAGTACAATACAAAGACAATGCCAACAAAATCCAAGCCAAATAATGTGTTTTTTTTTTCTTGTTCTTTATATATTGCCTCTTGAGAGAAATTCTGGGAAGATGAAAGCTTGCTATGGCTCCTCCAAGCTCCTCCCTGCTACAAATCATCGTGGGTTTTATAAAAGAAAACAGAAATTCTCCTGTTAAAACTCTGCACTGACTAGATTTCTGGCTAATTGACAGCTGATTTTTTCTGACAGTGATCTGTAATGCCATCCATCTATGAGGGAATTCTCTTTAAGGATGCTGTACTGAGCACAACTGAAGGAAAGTTTCCTTAGCAACAGGAATAACATGGAATGCTGAAAAGCTCTCTGGTGACTTTCTATATTCTTGTACAATACAGAAAGCTTTTTTTTTTTTTTTTCAAATTTGTTTTTATTTGTACGCTGTAAAGACTCAGAAACACAACCTGAAAATGCTTGCCTCCTTTCATTTTTTTTTTCAAGCAAATGATGTTATAAAAATGAGTAATCCTTCAGGCATCATTCAAGTAATTCTCTTAGTATGTCCAATTCCTTCATTAATTAATTTGCAAAAGCTTATTAGCATATAGCAAATAAACTATGATTTAGTCTGACTTGTAACCAAGGAAACATGTATAATTAATAAGTGAGATAATACTTTGTACCTGTACAGCACTTCTCTAGCCAAGCTTTATCTACCTGGAGGATTTTAAGGCCAGTTTTTAAAAGTGTTTAAACATCCAGAGGAACCTGAAGAGATTTGAAAAGAGACTTTAATCATCTGTTACCTGTTAGCATCTTTGTAAAATACTGCAAAATATTGTTTTCAGTGGTAGAGATTAAGATTAGAAAAAACACATTTATGCTTTGAAAGGCTTAAAAGAGACTCCAAGCTTATGACTAACTGATGTTCCTTGCCAGGCAAGATTGGCAGAAGGGAGAAGAGAGGATTTATTGGAACATTCAGTGTCATGGTAAGACATTATCCAGCTGCTGTCCTGTGGAGGCAGCTCACCCTGAAGCTGCAGTCTGCTCCAGTCCCCTGTGTTACCCATGGTGACAAGTTCATTGATTAGGTCTCTGCCATCACAGGAAGGAACAAATACGGAACCAGAGGAGACTTTGTGGAGCAATAAATCTCCTGCTGGCAGTAACTAGCAGCCACAACAGCTTAGTTCCTTTCGTAAGTGACTCTGGCTCCATCTTTAATTTATAGTAGTTAGAGGGTTTGGTTTCACTTTTCCAATTGGATATGACTGCCCTCTATAAATAATACCCTATTAGCCTTTGATTTGCTAAGACTAAGCATGTCAAAGGTTTTATTTTCTATAATAGCTCCTCCATCATCCTCGTATTCCTTGTCCCTCTGTATTTTATTTTGAATTCATCTTTCTAGAACATGGGGTTAAAGACCATTAGAACTTGAGTACAAAAAACTCTGGTTTTAGGTCCTCATAAAGTCACTTTTGCTTAAGTTTCAAATGGAAGTCAGCTGATTTCTAGGTTTACAGTAAAGGGAAAGACTGCTTGGTATTAGGTGCCTTTAGCACCTAATTCCTAACAGTTCCTTTTAGGTAATACATTGAAAAGGGAGTTTTAATCTCAAAAACTTTTGGCTAACTTTTTATTAATTTCTTGCTTTATGGTAGCATGGGCTACCATCATTAGCATGGGCTAATGATATATTGAAGGAAGAGAACATAAAGACAAAACCAACAGAAGTTTAAGTTATAGCTGAGGGTTGCAATTCATAAATGCTACTCTCATGGTACTGTAATGTCATTCATTTTGTCAAGTGGGAAATGACACTTAAAAACTTACTATCAAAGTTCAAAATATCTCTTATAATATCTAGTACCAGAATATAACTGGAAATCAGTGGGCAATCAGAAAAGTAAATAAGGAAGGAAGGAAAAAAAAAAAAAGGTTTTACATGTGAAATCTTTACAATAGTTATGTCAGTTTACCTACCAAAGGACAGTGTTTAAGACCACTTAATGAATACCTCCAATTATATTTTGTTGTAGAGGATACAGTTATTTATATATTTATATATATTTATTCACTGTGCAATAGTAAGATGAAACAATGTTATGGACAGAAGAGATTTAATTGTAATGAAAGTTAATTACTTTGGATGACTTTCAACCATACAATGCACTTGATATTTTTACATGTTTGCAGGGTGCAACACTGAAATATATTTACCAGTAACTGGTAGACTAAATTATGGCTCGGAGAATAGCAGTGCTATTGTATCTCATTGGAAGGTGATGAACATTGAGGTATATAAACCACCGCAGTAGAGCATTACAGTGTTTTAAATCGAATCTCTCATGACAAGATGACATTTTCCACCTGTGAAAAGAAAAGAGGATTGCACACCTGCTAAATCTCAGATAAAGAATGAAAGAATGACAGCGTCATAGTTAGGATCTCATCTTACAGACCTGTGTGTTTTGTTTCGACAGCCAGCGCGCGTGTTTGGCAGCCTGCTGCTGCTGCAGTCTGCTGGTGCCTCTGATGTGTTGGCCATCTAGGGCAAGAGACGGAGAGCCTGCGATGGCGTTTTGAGGACTGCTTGGAAAGGCCTGGGGAGATAATGGGGCACCGTTTTCCCAGGAAGTGAGAAAAGTTCCGAACACGGCCTGCTGGTGGTACCAGATTGTTCACAGAAAGTCCCTCTTACTGGAATGCTAATTTTCGGAAATCTTTGACAAATGTGAACTGCACGTGTGCAGACTGAGTATGTAGCATTGTATGAGGTAGTCACAGTGCAACTGAGGCATGTGAATTAAATCCATCATGCACTGTATCCTGATTTGCCATTCTTAGTTCACAAACCCAAATATTTCTTTCTGAGTAGGTCGAAAAATTGGAATTTCCGTCAAAAAAAAAAAAAAAAAAAAAGTGGAAAAAGCTCTCCTCACACCAAACTGCACGTACCCGACCCGGTGCAGTTCTATGGAACTTTTGGATGGAATTGCTTGGATGCAAATTCCACATCTGTTTTGACATAAGTCAGAAGTTAATTGCATAGTAAAACTCACTGTGCTTACCCAGCTCTGCAGCTGATTTATAGCAATTTGTGATACAAGCTGCATGCAGTACTGTGTTTAACGTAAGCAATGCGTCAATCCCGTTTAATATATTTATTGTATGGATCACTAGCTTGTGAAAGCAGCAGTTAGTTTATGAGTAGTTAATGGCCAAATTTGTTTCAGGTGTAGCGAGGCTCGTTAGGGTGATGGGAAATGCCTGTGTCAGAACCTTTGAAACCAAGGCACCTGCAGGACTTCACTTCTATTCCTGCTGCAAGAGAGCATCGACAGGGAGTGCTCTGGTGCTCTTCCTTGAGGAAAACATAGGATTTTATCATTTGTATGTAAGATTTTTTTTTATTGGCTACTAGCAGTGTACGGCCTGTTTCGTGCATTTGTGCAATTTAGGGAATGCTCTGTATCAGCAATGAGGGTGAATATGGGTGTTTGCTGAGGCTGTTGTTGAACAGCATGCTGGAAAGAGGGGAAGATACTGGCTGCAGAGCACTCCTCCGACTGGGGACTTGTTACCTGCAGGGCTTTCGTGGGCGAGCAAGAGTAGAGGCTTATCTGAAGCACTTGCACTGGCTCCTGTGGAGAGTTGGGGGTTTAGAGGTGGTTTGGGGCTGGCGGCCATCAGGCCCCTCTGCTCCTCGTGCAGGGATGGTGCCTGGGCGGGAAGCCTGGGGCTGCCCTGCTTCGCTGCCTCTCCCCAAGGCCGTGTTGGGCTGCCGGGGAACCTGGCCCCAGCAAAGAGCAGCCCCGTGTCCAGTGCGTTTCCACGACGCGCAGCGCTTGGACTGAGATGAGGCCATGGAAGGGCCCGGGCCTGGCCGCAGTCTGGCTGGCAGCCGTGCGAGGGAGCCGCACGGGGCTGTGAGGCCTGTTTCACCACCGCTGTTTGATGCCTGCTCTCTGCTTTGGCACGGGTGAGTTGTGTCTCTGAAGGCCCCTACGGAGGAGCATCCTGGACAGGATGGTGGCTCTGGAGAAAGGCAGCTGAGCTGCGGGTTTGCTGCAGGCCCATGGCTCTCCGTGGCTGCGCTGGCCAGTTAAACGTGTTTAAAGCAGAGAGGAGCTGGCTGATAAAAGCTGGTCCTGTTCTCACCCAGAGCTGGAATGGAGAGTTGGAACCAAAAGTCTTCCTGGCAGTAGTAACCACGCTCCTTCCTAATCATTTCAGATATTTAATTTAGATTGGTAGCAGCAGTGGTTGCACGGAAAGCGTGATACAAAGTGAACTCATCATGGCATAAGAATAAACGTGGTCATAGAACATTTTTTCCTCTGATACATGGTGTATTTTATGATTCCATGTGCGTGTGTTGTGTCAATCAGTGTGGTATCAAACCCAGATTTCTCCCCGTCTTCGCACCGTGATAGGTTTGTGTGAGTGCCGGACAGGAGGACAGACCCTGTCACGGTGTTGCCACTCTCACTCCTTTCCCTGTATTCACCCTTTCTGTCTCTGTGTCACTGTGCAGTGTTGTTTATTAATTGAACTGACAGTAGCAGTAAAAACAATGTTGTTTTTTCAAGTTGGGGTATCACATGTGTCCTGGCTCATCATGCATATAAAGAGATTCTCACTTGCTCTGCTATCGTGTTTGGTTTAGTGCTTTCATATCCTATAGCTAATTACAATAGATTCATCTATGGTATGAAATACAAACTTTTGTGTGTGTGTTTCAGAAAACATTTAAATTATCTTTCCTCTTTGCAACACACAAAAAATATGTTAAAGAGGATTAGTTCTTCAGAGTGAGGAAAATGGATGGGATACAGCATTGAAATAAAACATTCCTTTTGTATTTAGGCTTCCCTGAGGAAAATTAAGGGGATTTTTCTAAAGCTTGTCTGATGCTTGTCTGAGTCAACAGGGAGCCCAAAACATTTGTTTCGATGAACATGAAATGCATTCAAACTACTGGCAACTACTGCTTAACAGGGATCAGTGAAATTCATAATTCCCATCCAAGTTTTGGTGCATTTTGTATTTGTCCTAGAACAAAAGAAAAATCTAGGTGATTGCTTCAGTGTAGGAATTCTGAAAAAGCAACTCCCCCTGCCCAAAACTGAAATCCATAAAAGTGATGTATTTGTGCATTATTGCTGGAGTATTAAACTGTTTAGTGTTGAACAAATTCTTTTTCCCCATCTGAGCAGTCTCTCCATATGTAGGTGCCACCTTGGTGCAGCTCTGATGACAAAAACCTTGGGTGGTTCTGGTTTTATATTTTGCATGTGAGGCCATAACGAACAGTGTGGCAAGATGGACACTTCCTTTCCTGTCAGCTAAGCTAGGAATTACGTCTGGGTTCCTGGATCCTTGGCTTGGGTGATGTTCTTGGTTACTTGGCTTGGGTCATGTACTTGGATGCACATCACTTGTACATCGTGCTCCTATGTTGGGTTTTAAAGTTTAAATTACTAACTTTCCTATTTTAGGAAATGTCTTTAAGTACGTCTTCATAGTGCCTGTTTTAACCTGATTTTTCTTCATTCATCATATATCAGAAAAATACCAGAAGCTTGATTTTAAGAGATGTCTCTCATTTTTCCTCTTCCTAGTCACTATAAACACACACCTGTTTGCAGGTGCTTTGTTTGTAGAGCTTTCCTCCGGAGGTTGTTGAAGTGCAGCGGAATCAAAGGGAAGCTGTTGAGGAAAGCTCGGCGGCCGTGTCCTCCTGCTACAAACACACTGCTAAGATCTGCGAGTGGGCAGAGAGTTGGCTCGCTGTCTGATGCTTCAAGGGAAGAGGAAGCAGCAGAGCTGCATAACGCAGCAGAGAGCAGCACAAAGTGCTCTGTGGTTTTGAGCTGCAGGAGGCTGAATTGCGTGTTTTTTTTTTTTTAAAAAAAAAAGGGCGGGGGGGCATCTTCCAAGTCCATCAAAATGAAATACAGAGCTTTGGATGAGAGTTCTTGCTCTGCAAACTCTCTCTGATCATTCCCTTGATCTGGGCCTTCCGGCGTTAGGAGAAGAGTCGGGACTATCCTGGTAGACTGGAAATCTCAAAGCAGAGCACGGATGTATTAAGACTGCTGTGGACCTGTTTTAAGAAAAATCTAAATCCTAGTTATGAAACTTCTTGCTGGTTTTCATCACCAATACAATGGTGTGTTTAGAAATGATAGCCACTCTCATTTTGAAGTCCTGTCTTCTGGTGGGATAAGCTCATTTAGCTATAGTGAAGACCAGCTGATCTTACTCATTTTCCAGTTCTACAGCTCTAGTGTTTATCATTAATTCAAAACATTTATCCTCTGAAAAGCAGGGAGAGAACTACCCTACTAATTCTTCTGGCATTTTAAATATTTCAGTCATATCCCTTTTTAACCTTCATTTCTCCAGTGAGTACAGTTGCGTGTTTTATCTTGAGTTGAAAGAGTTGTGCTTAGTGGAGTTCAAGAAGGCTCGCTTTTCTTCAAAGCTTACAAAGCTTTCCTCATTCTCAGTAGTATATTAATTATTGTTAACATCTCTCTCCAACATTCAGCTTACATGAGCTATTTTAAAACACTTGTAATGCTGTTAACTGGTTATAAGATTGTTTTCAAAGTGAAAACTATGGTTTTGAAGTGATTCAGGCTGCTGCGATGAGGTATGAAGAATTTTTCCCTTGTTTTATTGTCATTGCCACTCAGAAACGTTTGAAGTGGACCGTGTATGTCATTCCATAAAATGCTCCTCTGAGCTGTTTGTTGTTTTATGGAACTGCCGTTCAGCAGCATAATTTCATTTGCCAGGTGCTGGTGAAGACTGTCTTTTTGAAATCACAATTAACAGCGACTTGGGAGTTGACTCCCAAGCAGTGTCCCAGCTTGTCATCGCTGTGCGTGTCGTACCTATCTGTCAGATGCGTGCAGCAGCTTTCAAGGTTAACAGTCTGCATGCCCGGAGATAGGTGGCTGCAGTATTTATAGATGAAAGATTGCTTTCAGGGAGTGACAAGAGGTTCCTACACATATGGTGCTATTAGCAGAGACACGGGACTTTTTGGCGTAAACTTACTATTGATCTTTCTTCCACGTGAGGGTCATTTATGTAATAGGAAGTGGTTTACATGATGATTAAAAACTAAATTACATACAGAAAACTGTGGCCGTGGACTCTCCTCTAGATCATATTAGAATGTAAATTTGGTTTAAATTAAATCAAGGCAAGTGACCAACAATTATAAAATCTCATTTTTGAGAAATAGAATTTAGGATTTGCACTATTTCTCTATCAGACCTTTAAGCTATGTCGGTAATAAAAGGTGAAAAGGTGACTTGTGCTATTTAAAAAGGAGGTTATTGCAAATTGAAGATAGAGCTATAATTGGATCTCCTGCTGATGCAAGTGAAGAAATAACAATTAGTGGAACACTTAAGAAAAAAGGCTAATCTGAAGAAGTGGTTGGAGAATGGAAGGCTCTTTCCCGTGCCGTGCTCACGCGGGTGATGACAGCCGGGCTCTGCTGCAGCTCCCCGCTCCGACAGCGGCAGGGCTGGAGCGCCGGGATCGCGGGCGGCCTCCCTCGGGAACAGCCTCTGGCCGTGGGAGGAACCGGCCTTCCTATTCACTAAGCTTGTTTCCTAATTGAGAATATTATGATTTTTGATCTGTAAATTTGATGTTTGAAATTTTGAGCTTAGATTTTTTTTTCACTTGTTTTTCAGTGGCATAGAGAGTTCCTGTATTAAGTCATTTACTATATAAACTGAGGTAACTGCCAATATTGTCTTTAAGCACTTTTCTAGGTATTTAGCAACTATACCCTTGTGGGTGCCCAGGCAGACGAGCACAGAATTGGTAACCAGAGTAGCTGCAGAGGTTATTCGTATGTCCTGAGGTTTTCTACTGACCTTAGGACTGTGCTTTTCAAGCTAGCTCAGCCTTAACTGCCACTTAAGCTGCTTTCCCCACCAGAGCAGAGGGCTGAATGTTGCTATTGCAGGTATCATCCCGCTAACTTCAGCTGGTTGCTTGGGCTGCTTCTGAACTTCAGTTCTTGAGCTCGTTGTGATCTCCTAGTAGCTTTTTGTTAATTAACTAACAGGTCTTGAATCTGCTACAACAGCTATGGTGGTGTCAGTTTTTGAGATGATATGTTTAGCAGTAGTTCCTTGTGTTGAAGAATAGATTATCACAAAAATATCACAGGTTCTGTAAGAAAATTCTGCAATCTCTTTAGTGTATTTATTCTTAGTAATTGGTTATTGCATGTTTTGCTAATTATTTTTTTTAAGACCTGGATTATCGTTACCTTACAGAAGTGTATTCTTTCCTGAGGTCTTATATGGGTGGGAAAGGTCAGGTAGGATAGTAACCTTAAAATCCAAATTTTTATCTGATCTTTATATGCTTAACAAGTGTATGGCTTTTTCCTTTTCCTTCTCTTTTTTGTCTCTTCTTCCTTCTTCTCGCTAAATATTCTTATAGAGTCAATATGCAGTGTCTTTTTTATTCTTTTTTTGCCTCAAAATCATTTTTTTTATGCTCCAGCTGTGACACTTGTCACTCTTGTGGCTGATGGATCTTTTTTTGTTGTTGCTTGATGCAGAGGAATCCTCAGCATTTTAGCATTCACTCGTATAAAATGGTTTTTGAATTATGACCTTTCCTGTAGAATGGACCTGCTTGAAACTTTAATATTGAATTAATGCTGGTAAGACTAATAAGTGTAAGGGCCATTTGGCAAACCTGTGAGGCATTCCTGTCTCTTGTCAGGAGTATAATGCTGCTGGAGTTTGACAGACAGTGTGACAGATCCGTGCATCAGCATGCAAAGCAGGATGAGGTCATTTCTGCCTCCCGTTGGGAAGCGATTCCCTTATGACCCGGTGCGTTCCCTAGGGGATGAGTTTGGGAGCTCCCGTCTCTTGTGTTCCCACAGTGCTGGGGACGGTGAGCGGAGCAGAAGAGCCGGGAGGCGGAAGTGGGAGCTTGGAATCGTCTTCCTCTGGACCAGTTGTCCAGGAATGCTCAGCCGAGCTTTTCTGTGACTTACTTGCAGCTGACAGATAAGCCTGGAATTTATAGAAAATGTATTTATAACGTGGGGGTGGGAGAGGGGAAAAAAAATCTCCTTTGCGTGCCTCAATACAAATGTATATTGTAGTTAGAATTTCATTCTGATGTATTCGAGGAGCTGCAGTCTGGCAGGGTCTTTCTTCAGGCTTGCTTCATGTATTTTTTAGCAGGCTGGATTTGTATGTTTCAATCGACTGAAAAAGAATTTCCTAGCTGGAACTTGACCACAGGTCAATACCATAGTTGCCTGATGGATCTCCTTTTCAACGAATGCTGTCGTGTTCAGTGTATTTCATTTTTTATTAAAATAAGGTAATCGGTGGCTGTCACAGTATCCTGAACTGTGAACCGAAAAGCTTAGAAGTGTTGGGAATTGTCCCTTTGCATATGGTGATTCTTCAAAATAAATATTTCTCCTTAGTAGAATTGTCACCCCCCTGCACTTCTTCACTTGTACCATCTTTGAACTGATGTTATTTGGGAATTCAGACATGGAACAGAAGGATCACCAGCACAGACTGAGAAATCATTCCTCAACTGACAAAGAAACTTTAACATGTTATAGATGAAAAAAAAATCTGTACATAAAAGTCAAATTATATTCTTATTTAAGTCTTGAATATTCTAGTGCACCCATCAGGTTTTATCTAAGCTCTGTGATGGAATATAGTTTTGGAGGAAGACATTTTTAGGTATTTTTATAGCCATCTTTTTTCTGAAGTCCTAAGATATGTTAATGTGCTTTGTGCATTCAGCTTAAGTCAGTTTAGGATTTGTTTTCAAGCAGTAGTAAATAAGGTTATAACTTGCATATGCAGACTATAAAAAGGAAAAGTATGTGAAGTTAGGGGCATAAGGTCAGAGTTAATTTCATTGTATTTTAGTTTGACATTTATTTATTGTAACTAAAGTTTCAATGTTGATGATATTGAGGAGTCTGATACTTACTATGTCTGTTATTTATTAAATACTTTTTCACAAAGCCCCATACTTAGCATAGCACTAAACAAAAATTTCCATGTCAGCCAGCTGGAATTTGCGCTGGGAGTAGGGATACTTTTGCTTCATATAGATAAGTTACTTGTCCTTTTGCAGTGATGAGCAGTTCTAGATTCACATTTTTGTTGAATCAGATTGTGTTCAATGATTACAGAGTCCTATCCTAAATGAAATTCTATTTATTTATATTTAGTTTTATTATAGAAAATCCTTTTTAGAGAGCATGACCAATGAGACCACTGCCCAGGTAAGGTAATTGATGTTCTTAGGAGTTGAGCAGCCTTACGCAAGTGGTGAGTCTTTTGGAAACGAATCCGCTTTGTTTTGGCTCTTTCCCAAAACTGAGGAGTTTTAGTGAAAGGCCTTACTAGCAGGAGGACATACGGTTAGGAAGCCAAACTGTACGTCTCATGTGATAGTCTTGATCTTTAAGGTTTTTTCCAATTGTGATGATGCTGATTCTGTGACCTCACAGAACTGGATTGCTTAAAATTCCGCCCATGCGTTTCCTTGGTGCTGTGCAGAGCTCACAGAGGTGCTGTGCATTGGGTGGCTCATTTCCGTGACGCGCTCGAGCGGGCGCCCCGAGGTGGAGCCGGGCACGTTTATACCGAGCGCTGCTGAGGCTGCCTCGGGAGTTCACTGCGGAAATGAAGGTGACTGCGAGGTGAGGGGCTGGAAAATACTGTTTCCATTTAAAAGGTAGGGAATCGTCTGGCCTAAAGCGATGCTTAAGGGTCTGAGAGAGACAAAAAGGAAGCTTAAAACTCCAGAATCCCTGCCCAGTGCTTTCATCTTGATCTTGCATTTGTCTTTTCTAGAAAGCGAATTCTTGGCACATGCATGCACACACAGTCCCATAAAACCAACCAGGTTTGTTCCTCCTGCCCCATGGTGTTCTACATGTCCCAATGCTGAATTAATGAGAAACTTTCATGGCAGGAAATACATCTATTTTAGAAGACCTTTTTTTTCCTTCAGTCCTTGAGATTTTTTTTTTTGAGGAGAGAATATATCTTCCCAGTTCACGGTTAATGAAGTTTTATCATTATTATTTAGGTTTTACTGCTTTTGTGACCTTTCTGGTTCTGGGAGACCAGAAGGGAAAACCCACCACCGTTTTAAAGCCATGTGTTTGAAAATAACCCTTCAAGAAACCGCTTCCTTCCATGTGAAGCTCTGAAGTGATTGTGCTCTCTGTAAGAACAGAGGATAAAGGATGAGACCCTTAAAATGTTATAATTATTTGGAGGATATAAAGAGCTTAGAGTGACAATTTCATCGGACTTAGGGAACTATGGCTTCCATCTCTTGGAAAAGTTGCAACTTTTATCTGAACTGAACAGATATAACATAGAAATCAGCGGAAAGGCAAATATATTTTTCTCACAATAAGGACTTAGTCTGAGAGTACTTTTAAAACTTGCTTGCATTCATGTAAATAGTCCCAGTGTAAATTGTCGGTACTATTCATGTGACTTATTGTCCCTGCCTTGGGCTTGGACAGTGTTGTCCTGGGTTAGCAATTACTATTGCAAATATACTAAAACAGAAGAAGAGTCTTCCAAAATAATAGTTTCCAGCTATTATTTAGCAAACACTGTGCACCATTCCATCTCTGTCCTGCTCTAATTGATGTAGAAGTATTAGGCATTTGGTGAATATGGGTATATCATTTATTGAAATCAATCTCCTTCTGTAAGCTTGCTTTCTTCTCTTTAAAAGTCAGTTAAATTCTGTTTCCAAACATTAAATGGCTCCGGGCTGAACTAGCACTGAGTTGATTACATAACACAGTAACAGCTCAGAAACGCTGCTGTTATAGATTGACCCCAGCCGACCTGGAAATGCCAATCCATTAGAGAGAATAGTGCTTGCCTCTGACATCAAGTAAATGTAACCCCTGCACTAGTGCAGAGCAGACGAGAAAAACAGGGACGTGTTTTCCCATGATAATTGTTTCACAGCCTGGAACAAAAATATTTTGAATGTCCTTTAATGAACAGTTGTAATTAATATGCATATGGCTATGTTTTAATGATAACTATATCTCATAAAAATACCTCTCTGTGGTATTCTCCTACAGCCTGTAATTTGTGGTGTTTGGTGTAGTTAGCTATGTTTCTTTAAAAATTACAAGGGAACCATCATCTTTTTCCACTCTATATTTTACTGAAAGCTTGTAGATTTCATAAAACCTGACAGATATTTGGAAATTGCCATGTTAACTACAATTTATGGTTGCACCAATAACTGTAACAGCTGACAAACCTGTTTTAGATATATAAAACATACAGATAGAGTTAAAGCAAATAAACAAAAGCTGTGCCGTCTTGTGCGGATATGATCGTGGCCTCTAAGAAAGTCTCCTGAATTTTCAGGCTGCTCTGAGCCATATACAGCAATTGACTTAGGACTTGGGGAAATCATATCCTTTTTTCTTACCAGTTTTCCCTGATGTCTTGGGTAGGGGTAGAGCACAGGGGCTGTGCCACCATGGCAAGGTGTGCGCATTTCAGTAGAGCTTTAACAGTTCTATGGTCAATAACTAGTCTCTTTGTTAATATTGGTAAGCACTTTCAAAAAATGGCTTAATTAGAAGAAAGGTAGAAATAAAAGTCCCTACATTGCTTTGAATTGATGTTGTGCAGAGCAAGAACTGTATTTCAAGGAGACGTTGATGACTTGTAAGGATTAAGGATAAATCACATTTCATTTTCATCTGAAGCTGTCAAATGCTCCTGCGGGTGAGTGTTCCCATGAGTGTCTTACAGGGTAGTTCTCCTCTGTTCCCCAAGTGATCCAGTTCAGCTTCAGTGCTGCTCTTAGGTTTTTTAAGATGGCTCTGTGTCTGATGCTGTTATGTTGGAATTGTGTAACCTTTTCATTTCTCTTTCATGCTGGTTTATCAGGTAATGATTTGTCTTCTCTTATACCTCAATATGTTTATCGAGTTTCTTTATACTGGTTTTATTTCATTTCTTTGTGTCAAGACTTCAGGTATTTTCTGTACTTATTTACAGAAAACCTCTGTGCTGCCAGGTTGCCTGTTACTAGAAAAACAGAAGCAAAAAGCAGCATATATATGAAGTATGGATTTATATCCATGTAAGAAAGAAGTTATTAAAACCTATGACATTCTGAACTTCACTTTGAAAAGTGTTTTAACAGCAATAACTTCTGAGTCTATTTCATAAGGAATACCCACACAGTTTCATTTACATAAGATGTCCTTTAAGGCCTATGAGGAGGCTAAAATTGAGGAATAATCCTGCTTTCCTGTGAGCCTCCATCAAGTTAAATTCCTCATTTTGTTATGGGAGTATTTGCTTTTCTAGTTAATGCTTTGTTTTTTGGGCTGAGAGGGGGAAAAAATGGCCTTGATGTATCTTGGAAGTCTTTGTCAAAGGATGTTGTGTGTTGAAAAGGGTTTACACAGTTTCAGAAGGGGACTGCTCGAGCATTAGGAAGCATGATCCTAATGTAAGTGCTACTAAATGCACGAGCTATTTCTCTTAAGAGATTTTTGTAAATGTATGGAAGATTAACATCTGGGGGGCAATGTACATGCTTGGCATGTTTTTTCCTCTCCTCTACATAAAATTACAAGTGTTGTAGGAGACGGAATAGCTAAAGCCTTAGTCTGCTTCAGTGCAGTTGGTGTGAGAGCGAGGGAAGTGCGTAAGATGGGCTGGGAGGTGTTGTAGACATCACTGACTAATTCCACATGCGGGAGCCGTGCACCTAGCAGGGGTGATGCAATTAGCTGAGGGGAGAAAAAGGGAGCCGAGGAGGGTAGGAGTCTGGAGAACAGATTTAACTTGGGCCGTAATTATAAAAAGATCTTGTCCACTGGCTCCCGTGACAGCTCTTACTGATTTATGTAGGATAATAGTGTCGCAGTGTCGATGATGCAGATCTTGCTAGTGCTTGTTCCTTGGTGAATTTAATTTCTAACTTTAAGGAATTTATGAGTCCTGCAAATGAGGAGTCCCCATGCTCTCTAGAGAGAGTGGAAAAAAATAGACCGCTCTTAGCTCTTCTAGGTCGAATTGCATCTTGGAGATGACAGTTTCTCTCCACTGGCTCTACAGGGAGCCAAGGGTGAGAGGTTTCTAACTTAGGCTCCAGACATTTCAGAAATTCTGAATGTGAGTCTGTAAGTTGTGCAAAAATGAATGTGAAATGCAGTCAGGGAGGAGGATGTGCTGGCCACGGAGCAAGTGCGAAGTTCAGCCCCTCCGTACTGGATTTGCTAGATGAAAAATAAGCATCTTCCACTTTACAGCAAATATTTCAAGCAAATGACATGAATCCCCATCTGAGAGTGTCCTGGGGCATAAAAATAACCTAAGGGGTGGTCAGCAACTTTTGTGCTGAGATAAACAATATCCAAAGCAAATATTTCTGTGTTGTTTCTATAGGCAGGCTCGGCCAACGAGTGCTGTTGCTGGTGTGAGAAGGGCGGCGTGCAGGCTGCGAGGCCCCGCGCTCGTTCCGGGCGGATGCGCCGAGCGGAGGAGCCGCTGCTCTCCGCTCCCCAGGGCCCAGTACACAGGGCTGTGGGCCCCGGCATTGACCTTCCTGCCACGGGCTGGCCAAAAACGCCCGGCTCGCTCGGCAGTCTGGGCAGTTCAAGCCTTTGTCTGCTCAGTCTGAAAGAGTTGTTGGGTCTCTTGACAACAGGAAAAAAGTTGTGGGTTTTTTTTTTTCATTATTTCTTTTTATTTCTTGCAACAATTTTGTCTGTAGACATCTATAGACTTGCTTAGGAAGACCAATCAGCATTGGAAAATATATTCTATATTTACACAGTGAAGGGGACGTGTTTTACCTTTTAAAAATGATTTTTTCCGAACAGCTTAAAAAGTTGAAATTGCATTTGCAATTTAGAGGAAAAGTAAACTATTTATTTAAGTACTTAATCCGTTGTGCATCAAGGCACTTTAATGATTCAGACAAGAAACAGACCTGAAAGGTGACAAATGTGGTGAGAATAATACACGAGGAAAACTTGATCTCATTTGCTTTTATTTGTGAGGTGGAGGGAAAAGAAGTGGTTGAAATCTTCTAGTTTAATGGAATTATGAATGTTATCTTGTGTGAAGTTGGTATCTTGAAGAACAGATTAGCACTTGGCTGGATCACTTTGCTGGCAGAGTGCTGAAATTCTTGAACTTTGGTATCTTCGGTTGCATTCGCGGAGGAGACAGATTCCAACTGCATCCTGAGGAAACAGGCTGCCCCGAGCAGCTCTTCATCCGCCACTCCGACAAGCTAACTTCATTAGCAAGAATTGTTTTAAAAGCAGTATCTGTAATTAGCTTCAATAAACATTCAGCTTGGATCAGCAAGGAGAAATTCTTTTGTCAGGGCTCTTGCAGTTCCCTCTGCTTCTGCTCCCCAGAGCTCTTTCTGGAGCTGTGCAATTCCTCGTGTTTTGGCCAAAGGGAGGAGTTTTCACTAGAGGCTTTGTCTGCTTTGTCACTCCTCAAGGAAAAAGAAAGCTTCTCCATATGTCTTAAGCAGAAGGAAGCCTAGACTGATGGGTAGGAATGAGATAATGTATTCCAAGAAATGCTCAATCTGTGGCAAGTGAAGAAATCTGGAGGGGAAACAAAAAACCCTCATACGTCATGGGATGGGATGCGACCCCTACACATGCCATGGTGGGGGGAACCAGCAGTGGTGACTGGATATGTGAAGGGCAGGGGGAGGTCAAAATGTTGAGGAACTTTTTGCTGAACAATTTAAAGGAGGAAGTCGCAGGTAGTCCACATGTGAGAAAAGTGAATGTGGTTTTAATATCTGCTTGTAAGGCAATGCAGGGAACCATGGATATGGGACATGGAGGAGGAAATGAACTAAGCACGAGGGAAGCACAGGACTTGAGTAATCTAAATCAAATAAAGGCATTAACTGGGAATTTGTAGATTAATATCAGCATTCACTGTGACTTGTTGCTTGAGATTCCTTATTTTATATCATTTTTATCTAGTCAGTATAATCAGACAGTCCATGTTACAAATATTGTGTGGGCTTTTTCTTCATTTGGCAGGTCAAACAACTGAGGTTTGTGTACAGCAAAGAGGTCCTACAAACCTATAGGTTCTTGTGTGTTAGGCAGGGAAGTAACGTACTGCTTTGGGTTTGATTCTATAATCCGATATTGATATATTTGGTATTTTCACTGAAAGGAGAAATAAGTTGCTCTTATTTTAGTTTCAAACCACTTGATCCATTTTCTCTGTCCCTGAAAAATGACTCAATTCTTTTTGATTTTGCAAAAATTGGATGTTAGGGAATGCCAAGTGTCTGCAGGCTAAGCCAGATGTCTTTCTCAAATCAGTGGGAGTAAGACTGAAATATAGATTGAATGTGGCAAGGTCTTGACTTCCTAAGAACAATTAGTGAGAAAAATGCAGCTTTTCCCATGAGCTTCACCATTATTATGAGTTCTTCACATATTTCTGTAGAGCAGTACTAACAAGCTAGTTGTGTTTTTATTCTGTCCCATCCCTGATTACATTCAGCCCTCAGGCAAATCTTTATACCCAGTAAATCTTCTGTCATACTACAGAAATCTTTGTAGTAATAGATTGTAATGAAGATTAAGTTGATGGGTTCATGAGTGATTTATTATAAATTGCAGTATTTTTTTTTCCTCCATCAATGCTCCCTGTAAAATGAGAGGGTTTATGAATGTATGGTCTCAGAGCAGCCTTGAGGGAAAGATGATGAATAAAAATTCAACAAAGTGTATCCTCTGCTCTTGAAAAACCTTCTCAGAAGGTTTGCCGCTCTGTCTTGGAGATGTTGGTATTGTCCTACGTAGGAAGTGTGTGTAAGGGGAAGAATATGAAGTGTCTTCAAGCTGAAAGTCTGTCCTCTGCTTCTCATGCTGGTTATTGTGGCTCCGAGACATAGTTAGAGAAGACAGATGTACTCAGGAGGGCGGCTTCACAATTACCCACAAATGGCTGCTGATTATATGTATGCATTTTCAAGTGTTTAGATGATTGCTTTTGAGAGAGTTGATAAAACTAATGATGTAGCTTTTGGTAATACATAAGGAGAAACCTTGACTTGCACATGAATTTTCTTCTTTTTTCTTATTGCAATTATTTTAGCCCTTCTAATGAAACAGTGTAACTATAACCACTTTCAAACCTTCTGGATATATCTGTATCC
Organism: Tinamus guttatus; assembly: GCF_059628265.1. NCBI lineage: Eukaryota > Metazoa > Chordata > Aves > Tinamiformes > Tinamidae > Tinamus > Tinamus guttatus. The sequence continues at coordinate 655,603 of NW_028288923.1, forward strand.
TATCTATACCTGTGTGTGTGTATTTTTCTCAGATTAAGACCCTTACAACTTTTCCCGTCTTTATTAAGAAACACACTACAGCTTCTAGAAGTGATTCTGAAAGCATTTCTCTAATCAATTAGTTGGTTCTCCAGAGCAACTTTAAGACATTGTTTTAATTAATGGCATGTGTGAAAGCATAGCAAGCTGCCACAGACCTCCTGCAGCGAGTGCAGGGGCCTTGGCACTGCTCTGTGCAGGCAGCAAGGCTTTTGCTAGTTGTTGTAGCACTTCATGTGCCCCTGCTTCACTGTTCTGATCTTCCCGATTTTGTAGGATCAAAAAGTAAAGTAAAAAGAATGAGATATTTCTGGGAGAAGTTGAGGTCTGTGCTCAAATAAGAATAATGTAGCACAAATCTGAATACGGGAGAGGCAGAGAGGTAAAATAATATTCAATAAGAACAGAAAATAAGAGCACTAGTGTCATATAATTATCTCAGATGTGTTTATTTCAGGATCAAACACTAGTGTTATTGCTCTTGGTGTTGTCACTTTGATAACTGTAATTCTTCAGCTATGATTTGACAAATTTGTATTTATTGGTTGGCATTTCAGTGTGTCTTATTTGGCAGAATTCATTATACTGAACCTACTGCTGCTATACAGCTGCTGAAACACTCCTAGACTTTTAGTGCACCAGCAGATGTCTAGATTTCGTATTGGAAAAAAGATGATGTTACTTCAGATCTCTTTTCCCGTGGGAAAATAAGAGACGATGGGAAGTCTATTGCTGATTTTATTTGGCTTGTATTGTTGGGCTTTTACTTTTGTAGCTTCAAAACAGACTAGGCTGAAAACACCAGAGCGCAGTAGTGTGAGACTGGGAGGTGCGTGTGACGCCGCAGGCCCCGCGCTGAGGCCTGCGCGGCCCTGCAGCCCCGGGCCGGCGCGAGGAGCCCGCGTCGCGGCCGCGCGCGGTGCCACCGCGAGGTGCCCAACAAGGAGCGGGATGGACCAGGTGCTGCCAGGCGTTACGAGGGGGCTGTGGTGAGGTTACAGGTGTGTGAGAGTGCTCATGTTGCTGCTGTGTCTAGTCATTGCTGTATCGATGGAGTTATCGAGTAAGGAAGGTTGTGCTTAACCTGCTCTATCAACCTGGAAAGTATTCTGGGAATGATGAGAATATTTTTTTGAAATTGTATTTAATTCGATACCACTCATAGTAGATGGGTCAGTGTTCCTGAGATATTGTGCTTTTGTCACCAAGAGACATGATATGTGCTCCAAAATGTATTCCCATGAAAATGACTATTTTTTCTGGCTTAAGATGAGGAAATTTAGTTTGTGGCTTTGTTTGAGATGGGCAAAATTTTGGTTTGGCGCAAGGAAGGACAGAAAATAAAGTATCATGTAAGCTGCTCTTTGCAAACAGAGAAACTGGCAATGATAATGTGCTGCTGAAATAGTTCAATCTTAGTGGGGCTCTGATACCTACATCAGAGCCTGGGCCGTGCTGACATGAATGTTCGGTGGAAGCAGAATGTGATGCTGGGAATTGCTGGTCACTTTAAACTGAATTTGGAGGGAGTTAAGTTGGAGGAGAAAACTTGTGAGGAGAGAATTGAGAGATTTTGGTTGGATGAAGGGAAGTTTGTTTAATGCTTCATGCACATTCTAGGAGTTCAGACGTCTCAAAAATAAGTTCCAGATGAGTACCAGCAAATACCAACTTTACAGAGTTATCTAAATACCTTGGAGATTTATCCTACCCTGAAATGGAACAGAGCTGGGTAATTTTGAGTTAGATGCATTGAAATATCCCTTGCAGGCTATTAAAATATTTTGTAGCCATCTTCCATCCTCCCACGTCCAAAAAAAAGAGGGGGGGGGGGTAAAGCTGAGATTAAGTCACGTAGTTTTAGTCTCATTTGAGATTTCAGCCTTCTTTGGGATAAATGATACTTCAGAAGGAGACAGACCACTTAGAGTAGCGTAGGGAGGCACAAAGATCCACAGCTTAAGCCAAAGCCTGGTGCTGCTTCGGCAGAAACCGGTGCGGGAGAGGGATCGGGCTGGCGGCTCCGCGCGGGCCTGCAGGGAGGGCCCAGCGAGCAGCCGCGGGCAGCGCTCGGGGTTCCTTGGGCAGCTCCTGTTGCTTGGCCGCTTCCGCCGCTTTATCTCCCTCCACGCTCCTGCTCTGTTTGCTTTGCTGCCTGTCCGCAGCATCCCGGAGAGCCGGAGCCGGCGGGACGGGCGGTGCTCCGTGCGCTCCGGAGCCGGCGGGACGGGCGGTGCTCCGTGCGCTCCGGAGCCGGCGGGACGGGCGGTGCTCCGTGCGCTCCGGAGCCGGCGGGACGGGCGGTACGGAGGCCGCTCCAGCCGCCCGAACCTCGCGGTTGTGTGGACAGTGGCTGGGCCTTGGGCCGGGGCCATCAGGGTGCTCATTATGGAGTGGTGCCATTTTTCACTCCATTACTCAGTGCGCAGTGTCACTATTATAATCCAATTAATTTTTAAGTAACATTCTAATTTAAAAGAAGGCAATATGTTGCATTTCTGCAAGTTATCTGTAGTACTACGATGGTTAATTTAGCTAACTCTCCTCTGAAGAGGAAAAAACAGGAGGAAAAAAAAAAAGAAAAAAGCAACCCAACAAAATTTCAGTAATTTTGGGGGCTGAAAGATTTTTATTTTTGAATCGAATGGCATCCTTAGGGGCTCTTTTACATACACAACTGTTGATGATATTTCAAGTGAATAATTAGAAGGCAATATTCTGCTATGTATAGTTGAAGGCATGTACATACATACAAGAAAACTACTTGCTAGGAGGATTAGTAGATCATTAGATAAAAAATCACTGTTTGGTTTCCACTGGGTTTCCACTGGTGATTTAGGATTATGTTTTGCTCATAATGCACAGGATTTTAATGAAAATTCTGTGCTGAAGAGAGAAGAATAAAGTTGGGTAGGTATTTACAATAGGGAGCTAGTTTACAGCTTCATTTTATCACAGAAAATTGTAAGCCTGTGATGTAACACATACCTAAACGTGAGGCAAAGGTCAAAATGGTGGGCTGCCTTCTGCTTGAAGTGTCAGAAAGCAGCAGTATGACAGATGCAAACCCGTTCTGCACATCAGGCAACTGAGTTTTGGCCTTAGTGTGAGCCTTCTATTGAAGTGCCAGTGCTTGAGCAGATGCCCTGTCAGCACCCGGTGCTTAACTCTGCTGGTGACTATGTTCCTAGTAAACCCAGATAACCCTCATGAACAAGTACTTCTAAAAGCTGCAGCAAAGTCAGAAAATAAGTAGTGGTTTGGGATAAAAGCTGCTTTAGCCTCTGGTAAACAGGATTGCCTGGCCCTGAGGCTTTGGTGTGCCTGCGACTCCTCTGTACCCTGCGTGTGAAAGCTAAGAAAGAATTACTGCCATGAGAGAGATGCAGAAAGCCCTCGGGGGAGAAGCGAAGACCTCCTGATAGACTGTGTCTATAAAGACGTTAATTGCTCGGGAAGTGAATAAACTGCTCACCTTATGCCTGGGCTGAGTGTAAGCAGCAATGACACGAGCCTCTTCACCACCAAATCTTGCTGTCACTTGGTGATGAGGTTTCCATCTAAACTCCATGAGGTGTTTCTAGGTTTAAGCTGACAGATGCAAGAATTTGGTGAAGTAACTCTGCAGAAATCCAAGTCACACAGAGAGCTATTACCTAGTAAACTATTTAAGAAATGTGTATGAGTGTGGGTCGTTATTGTTTGACTAGAAGAATACCCACCCCACCTGTTTGCCAGCAATAGGGTCTGCTTTCCATCATTGCTTTGTAATTTACTTGACATTCATGTTGCATGATTTTCTG